>NC_134701.1:13990333-14303500 GCF_043290135.1 Rhipicephalus microplus | reverse complement strand
CAGCTTTTCAGGCGAGCGGATCCGGCAATGCCAGAAGAAAAAAAGCTACGCTATCTGATGCGAGGCGTGAAGGAGCAGCTTTTTGCTGGTCTAGTGCGGAGTCCTCCGAAGAGTGTAGCAGAATTCCTGACCGAAGCCACTACGATGGAGAGGGTACTTCATCAGCGGTCAGCCCTACTCAACCGGCAAGTGAATTCTGCATCACCTACTGAATTTTCCGCCAGCTTCGGGAGCAACAGCATTGAGTGGATTCGCGAAATCGTCCGCTCCGTCGTCCGCGAGGAAATCGCGAAACTACACGGGGCGAGACAGCCGGAGGTAAGCAGCATCACCAATATTATTCGGGACGAGGTCCAGCAGGTGCTTCACAGCCGTCGCCCTCAACCAACGGTTACAAATCTAGAACCACCTCCTGCGTCCACTGATGTTGGGAACCGCACATATGCCGAAGCTCTGCGCACTTCCATGCCGGTCTCAAGCCCTGCAGTCCCAATCCAGACGATGCCGCCAGTTTCAATTCAATCTGCGCATGCTGGTTTGGACATCGACGGTCGCCGTGCCCCTCCGCGGAAGTCCGATATTTGGCGTACGTCGGATAGAAGACCCCTCTGCTTCCATTGCGGTGAAGCCGGTCACATCTACCGGGAATGTCCATACCGACAACTTGGACTGCGCGGTTTCTCTATTCATTCGCCTCGTCCCCTAGTTGGTCAGAGGCCAAGAGAAATTGAGGACTACCTCGCGCAGCAACGTCTGCCTTTCCCACGGCGTCAATCGCGGTCTCCATCTCCACGACGACCCGCAGCTATTGGACCACGTCTCAGTACGATGGCACGGGGACGTTCCCCAAGCCCTCGTCGGGAAAACTGAAGGCAGCGACCTTCGGGGGCGAGGTCGCTGGGACTAAAAGTGCGGAAGACCTCCTATCGACGCTTCCACAAAACGCTGCAGACATTGAATTGACGTCTGAGTGCAGTGCGAGAGAAATGCCCCCCACAAAGTAATGGACTGACGGAAAGGCTCAACAAGACCATAGCGGACATGCTGTCAATGTACGTGGACGTGCAGCACAAAACCTGGGACGATATCCTCCCATACGTCACGTTCGCATACAATACGGCAATGCAGGAAACAACCCGATTTTCACCTTTCCACCTTGTTTATGGACGCAACGTACAAACGATGCTTGACGCTATGCTGCCGTACGATAATAGCGATGCTCTTTCTCCAGAAGCCGAGCAATACACGCAGTACGCCGAAGAGGCTCGTCAACTGGCTCGCGTGAACATCGGTCACCAACAAGACGCAGATGCACGACGTTACAACCTTCGCCGTCGAAACGTCGCATACCACCCGGGTGAACGAGTGTGGGTGTGGACTCCTGTCCGACGACCAGGCTTGTCTGAAAAGCTTCTGAGCCGTTATTTCGGACCATACAAGGTTATCCGACGTGTGAGTGACCTTACATACGAAGTACTTCCGGACGGCACAGTGTCGTCACGTCGACAACATCGGCCCGAAACTGTGCATGTCGTACGACTCAAGCCGTACTACACACAATAGTCTCTGTGCTTGCGAGTTACTTCGCAAACGTGACAGTGATCTCATGTGGTGTTTTTTTTTTCTTGACTCTTCCACTGGTGCTGTTGTGTTCGCGCATGGTCCAAGTGCTTGTGCGCCCTCTTTGTTTTCCCTGGCACTCACTTTGTCATTCTCTGCGTCAACGCGTGTTCTAATTATGGGTTTTTTTTTCTTCTTCTTTTTATTTAGAAGCATCGAGTCGATGCTTTTTAAAAGGGGGGACTAATGCCGCATGAATTCGCGTGGTTTTCGTGTGGAAGAGGACGAAGAGGTTGGGATTGAGCCGCTTTTTAATGCCGCATGAATTCGCGTGGTTTTCGTGTGGAAGAGGACGAAGAGGTTGGGTTGGAGCAGTCTTTTCTTTTTGTCCTAGCTTGACGAGCAGTTCTGCGGAAGGTTTCCTTGAGTGAGACAAGATTGGTGACAATATGGTGGTTTTGCGACGTTAAACCCCACAAACCATCACTTTCCCGAGCAACAGCGAGCTGGCCCTGCACTCAGAAGCCTTGTGGAATATCTTGAGGGCAACAGCACGACTATTCCAAATGTTTTCAAGAGAGGACAGGAGTCGTTCTTGTTGCGAAACGGAGTTCTCTTCTAGAAAAACTTCTCCCCCGTTCGAGCCGACAGCCTCCTCATGGTTCGTTCAGCATTGAGATCAGAAGTACTTGAGGCCCTACACGATGACCCGACGGCAGGACACTTTCGTGTTTCCCGCACGCTCGCGAGGATGTAAGAAAGGTACTACTGGCCACGCCTTAACACCGACGTAGCTCGTTACGTGAGGACATGCCGGGACTGTCAGCGGCGCAAGACACCGCCGAAAAGGCCAGCACGCTTTCTTTAACCGATCGAGCCACCTCGCCGACCATTCTAACAAATTGGGGTGGACCTCCTGGGGCCGTTTACGGCGTCGAATTCGGAAAACCAATGGATCATCCTAGCTGCCGGCTATTTTAAACGCTACGGCGAGACAAAAGCCCAGCCCAAAGGTAGTGCATATGAGGTAGCCAAGTTGTTCGTCGATAAAATTGTCCTGCGTCACGGTGCTGCGGAGGTCTTCATCACGGACAGAGGTACGGCATTTACTGCTGAGCTAACCCAAGCGATTTTTGCATACAGCCAGACTAGCCAGCGTCGTACGACAGCGTACCACCCACAGACCAATGGCCTCAGCGAACGCCTAAACAAGACTATCCCCGACATGCTGGCCATGTAAATCGACGTCGTACACAAAACGTGGGATCCCATCCTTCTTTACGTGACGTTCGAATACAACACTGCTGTACAAGGAACCACGCTGATGATGCCGTACAAGTTGGTCTACGGAAGCACCCCGGCAACAACGCTTGACGCCATGTTACTTAACGTCACCGACGAAGAAAACCTCCATGTGAGCGAGTACCTTGACCGCGCCGAAGAAGCCCGACAATTCACCCGCCTTTGTCTCAAGAACCAACAGACGACGGATTGCCGCCGTTACAATCTTAGACAACGCTTCGTGGAATACCAGCCCGGTGAAGATGTTTGGGTATGAATGCTGATACGCCGACGTGTACTGAGTGAGAAACTTCTGCAGCGGTATTTTGGACTATACAGGGTAATTCGACGTCTCGGCCCACTCGATTACGACGTTGTCCCCGACGGCATCACGAACTCTCAACGACAACGATCGTCACCTGAAGTCGTCCATGTCGCGCGCCTTAAGCCGTTTCATGTGCATTAACAAACTGAGACAGTGTATTTTGTTGTCGTAGTTATTGCTCTATAGTAATTGATTGCTTGTTCTTTCATGCATTATTTTTTGCACTTTCATCTGCCGTTAAAGCATAGAGACGATGCCTTTTTCACAGGGGGGCAATACCACGTTCCTTTCCTGAAGTTTTGTTATCACCCCGTTACACAATGTTCAGCGCAAACCACGCCTACGCTGTTAAAGAAGCTTCGAGGCTGTAGCAGATCATTTTGTTAAAGTTACGCCCACTTCATGAGTCTTTCAGATTATTCTGGAACCTACGTCGCCGCTAGCGATAATGCTAGAATGTTCAATGACAGCTGTATAAATGCCAACACGTTTTACCTCTTGTCAGATGATCAACCGCCGACGCTCTGTTCGCTGCTAGCAGTGCCAGTGCCTCACGTTTCTTTTCAGTGCTACAAGTTCGGCCCGAATAAACTGTTTCTTCTTCGACTTGCCGTATGCTCCCTTCGTTCACATCACGACCTTGTGACAATATGCTACCTTTAGGTAGCAAAGTTGCGCATCTTTTCCTTCCACCGCTAGCGCCGCTATGCGGTGAGCAGTGTAACGTAGTGCAAAGTTACGTCAAAGTTCAAATTCATGCGGCAAAGCCAACATTACAGGTACGATGGCGCGGCACCCACGCGTTCTCAGCCCGCGGCAACTCAAGTCTCATCGTGACCGCCAATAGGGGCTTTTAACCTGTACTCATACCTGTTTACGTTACCGTACATGTTGCAGGATAGTAGGGAGCTTTAGTGCTGGGTACGCATTCTCTTGGGGCTTTGCGAGCTTGGGAGCGCGCGGCGTTGCGTGCCCAACCCATACCCAACCAGAATGCCTTTTAGTTGGCGCCACGATGGCACGCACGCAAACGCAAGCCGCACGAAGTTCACACGCGCTCGCAGAGCCATAGCGTCTTGTCGCGTAAGTATTTTTAAGTCTTTTTATGATTTAAAATGTTATATAAACATACGTAGTGATCAGTACACTTTTTTTATTGTGTACAGTAATCTGGTATACGCAAAAAAGTGAAATACAAGGTTATTGTAATGACAGTGTCGACATCTTGTGACACTTCGTGCAACCGTAGTCATGAACATGTTAGCTTACGCGTAATGTTTTTGAGGTGAAAATGAATAAAAAGGTTACTCATTTGTAGTATTGTCGCTGCGGAGTTTTTGCACCAGATGTACAATGCACAATGTTTCTGCAATAACCAAGTTGTGGCTGACTGTTTCACTGTGGCCACGCTAGATGGCGCCACCTATTCATCTTGTCGGGGCTGGCATATGTTTTTTAGTTTCTATGTTCCAGGCCATTCTAGCTTTGGAAATCTGGCTGAAACCGTGTAATCGCTATAAGTGCTCGCACTTTGGCTTATTTTAACTCGACGGCTAGAGTATCCGCAGTGCGGATACCATGAGTTCTTGCGAAGGTGGACCGTGCAGACGCATGGCCCCATCGCCCGAGCGATCTTGCGACGCATCTGTTTGGGGTTTTGCGCATGCGCAATACCGCCGCCCCAACGTCCTGCGTACGCAAGCCGCTTGGGTACCCAGCACTAAAACTCCCTACTATCTGTGCATAAGCGGGTCTTTCCAAAACGTGAACCTTCACCTAACGTAAACTACCCTCCGCATAAGTTTTATGTTTGTGGCACTATCTCAAAAATCTACCCTCGTTCGCAGAAACTCGCGATATCCGCATTGCGAAGACTCCAGCCATCGAGTCAAAAAGGCCGAAGTGGGAGGGCCAACGCATTTACATTGTTTGAGCTGGATTAGCAATGCTAAAATGATCAGAACATCGAAGCCACAAACGTGCGAACTCCCAACAGATTGAATAGGTGGCACTACCTATACCGGGCAAAATGAACCAGGCAGTCACGAAATTGTTATTGCAGAAAGATTGTGCATCATATGTCTGGTGTAAAAACCACGCAACACCGTTATTACGAATAAGCTACCTTTCAAATCATTTTCACTTTATTGAAATATTTGTTGCCTTTAATGTCCCCAAACCACACTTTAAAACTGAGAGAGTGCTTTTGTGTCCCATATTTCACTCTCTTTTCTTGAGTAAATCACCTCTTGTTGAGGTAAAGTACAGCGATTCCCCTAGAACGGGCTAAAGCAATCCCCCGCAACAGAGTAATGCCCCTGACACACGGGCACCCTGAAGTCCTTTAGACAAGGGGACATCTTTCGGAAAGGCGTTCGGGCGCAGTGACACACGACAAAGGAGTAACTCCTTTCCGGCAAAGATCCTTTTCGCAAAAGCAGATCCCGCATCTACTTTTCTGGCAGGAAAGGAGTACTCTCGCATACAGTGTGCATAATTTATCAATAGAAGAAAACGTGTCGCTACACTGCGGTGCCCTGTCAGTATTGTTTTGAGCTGAGAAAATGTTTTCATTTTCAGCAGCAGTGCGATTTGTTGAAAAGTGAAGGCCTACAGTCGGTTCATACTCTCAAACGCCTGCATTACGTCACTAACGCGATCATGTTAGGGTTGGCAGCGGCAGTTGCTGTGTCGGCGACGTAGTATCTTGTAACAATGGAGTCGGCTCAGTCGGTGAAGAAAAAACCGCGCGTCCAGTGGACTGAAAAAGAGACCTGGGCGCTGATAAAGCTATGAGAGGACCATTTGGACGCCTTGCAAGGGCAAAAGCACAACGGTGGAGTGTACCAGGCGATTTCCGAGAGCCTCACCGACGCCGGTATTCCCCGTACACGGGCGCAAGTTCACAGCAAAATTGACAACTTGACACAGACATTCAGGTGTCGGAAAGGCTTTATCTCTGTCTCTGCGCTGAGACATCACAGGACCACGATGAAACGCGGCACGCCGTCACTGACCCAGCTGGCCGCAGCCATGTAAAAAGCACGACAAAAAACCAAAAACAGCAAAACAACGACTGCTCATAGTTGCCAGACGAACTTAATTTGCTCCTAAAAACGCAAAAAAAGCGAAAGAAAATTACAGGTATGCGGATTATAAGCCACCAGACAATAAAAAAACACGGTTTTATGCTCTGGCGTCGCTGAGTGTGATGTACATGCGCAGATTCTTTTCAATATTTCCAATCTTGCCGCTTCCACAAACAGCGCCATTTTTTCTGCAGCGTTCTTCTGAGGCACCGCCTAAAGCAGTAGTCCGGTGCCGTGTGTCATCAGCACCACTCCTTTCCGCAAATGGTCCCCTTAGGCGACAAAAGGGGTTTACTTCAAAGTACTTCACTTTTGCCCGTGTGTCACGGGTATAACATAACACTGCCAGAAGTAGAGTAGCGTAGCCCCACCAAAGAGAGCAGTAGTGCACCTCACAAAAAACAATTGCAGTAGTTGAGCCAGAAGTCGGTTTTTAATTGTTTTTGACAGATTCCCGTACGCATGGATCATGAGGATGGCTAGGTACATGCACAACAACAGGAAAAAAGTAAAATGTGAAAAAACAACACGACAAAGTGGGACTCGAACCTCCGACTACTGCAGATTCTGAGCTTGACACGCTAAACACTACACCGCACTTAAAGACGATAAACGGGAGTTTATTTTTTTTAGGGGCGAAGCTCCTTATAGCGGCACCCGTTCGTCCCGCGTAGTATGTAACCAGTCTTACGCTTTGACCTGCAAACATTTTGACCTCCAATGTGGTGCCGGTGAGAAATTCCTTCTCTGCGTTGTTGAAGAACAAAAAATAGTGCTCAATGTACATTCCAATACCTGATAATGGGGTATGAGAGACAGGAGCATTCGACTTTTAGTTAACGTGCAAGCTGCGATCCCCAGTAGCAGCCATTGCATGTACATTGAGCACTATCTGAAGGGAAAGGGTTGCTACGTTATACACGCTAGGTGTAACCACCTTAGTTTTAGAAAGGTTTAGCGAGCGTTGAGCCGCAGTGCCATGAATACAATGAAATAGTACATACCATAAATGAACTCGAGGTAGTTAAAGGTGGGAAGTAGGTACGAAGTGCAAGCCGTAAGAAAGTAAAAGCCGAATTCTCCCGTCTCTCATTTACCATGCAGCCATTGCCATGTACATTGAGCTCTATCTGCCAGGAAAAGCTTGCTACGTTATACTCGCTGGGCGTATCCTCCTTGGTTTTAGAAAGGTTTTGCGAGTGTTGGGCCGCAGTGCCATGAATACGTGAAGTAGTATATACCGTGAACTCGAGGTGGTTAAAGGTGGCAAGTAGACCGGAAGCGCAAGCTGTTAGAAAGTGTGCGTGTGCCACCTCTCGTTTAGTCCTTGGAATGTCCGCTGGATGGCGCTGTTTCTATATGGGGAATATAAGATGAAAAGATGCGAGATGATGGTACTTGGAGTGTTGAATAGGTGGACGAACGAACACACAGATAGATGCATGAATGGACGCATGAACGGACGCAGGGGCGGATGCATGGGCGAACGCAGGAACGGACGCACGAACGGACGGGCGGAGGGACGCATGGACGGTCGCACAGAGGGAACGAAGCAAGAACGAATGGACGGACGAATGCTTCGCCCCACTCTCCATCATTCACTCCGTGAATATGCTGCCAATTTTTTTGTCATAAGTAATGTGGATGATATGTGTGCATTTTCTAGTTTAGAGGCATAGACAGTGTCTCCGCGCGTCTCAAAACTAGCCGGACTCTAGATACCGCGTTTACTGTGTTTATTTTGTGCTCCTCAAGATCAGAATGTCTATCCGACACGCTTTTATTATAGAAGAAGAAGGATTGCCCAAACCGATAGAATGTCAGTTCCACTGACTCGCTAAGTGGCTACTCATTTCTGCGAACGAAACATCGCGCTTGTGAAGTGTACACTAAACAATGTAGTTTTTTTTCACCCACTTGAACCTACTTTCGGTCATTCTTGTTCACGTTCTACAGCTAAAGCCACAATACTTCACTGTAGCCATACCATACGTTAGGCGTGTGGCACCATCGCCCATGTGTGATAGTTGTAGCCAAAAACATGAATATTAATATAAGAAGAATGTCATAGCCGTTTGTGTTGAGTTTCAATCGGGACCGTATAATTGAGACAGTATTCGCTTAGTTCACTACATAGATCCAAAGGAAAAAACGTGGATAAATCCAGTTCCGAGTGTTTTTCAGTGTGCTGAAATTCACTGGTGTGCGCCGCAAAAGCTGTTGTTTTTGCTTGTCGTCTCTAACATCAGAACAGAGAAATGCAGCACGTTTTACTGCATATATGTGTGGTTATTAGGTAGTGCTAATCACTCATGGTGTGCCGACGCATCTAAATGTAATCAAAAGCAGGAGTATAACCGCGTTTTACCCTATCATGCCTGAAGAATATATGGGCATTCCACTCTCTGAAAGGGAGGTGCAGTAGAAAGCTGTTTCACTCTCTCATTTTATACAGAGTGAAAATGAATTGCACTGTATCTGATGCTTTTCGAGAGTAGAAGAACACTCTGAAGAGTAACTTGGCCTTTTTATTCCTGCGATAAACCCTGCCGTCTTTAGAGTGCACCATATCATTATGAGAGATGCCGTAGAGGAGGGCTGTGAAAATTTTAAACACCTGAAATTCTTTAACATGCACCAAAATCTAAGCACACGGGCCTGAAGCATTATCGCTATCTACAGCAATATGGACGGCAGACTCTGCCCAGGCGGCGCTGCGAAAAACGCCGCCACCAGTGCCCCCATCTCCCCGCCGGCCATAAATGGGTAGTGCACAGAGAGCCGCCCACACGCGAAAGTGCAGAGGCCCTCCTATTTCGTTAGTCTTGAGGCACGCTTTCCTGAAAATGAAGGACCTGGCAAGCTTCTTGTTTCAATCGAACCTCGCTTCATTAAAGTGCGAAGCTCATCAAAACGAATTGCGGGCGCAATGAAAAATACGTTTCATTTATTTTGGCGTGCTGCAACGGGCAATTTATATGCAAGTTAGCATCGCATGACATCGAGTTGGAGGCAAGACTCCGATGCGCGTTCTGTAATGCTTAAATGTGTTAAACTCCGGCGTACACATGATACGAAATTGAAGAAGTGCACACAGGAACCATCTATGCGATCAGTAGTACGTAGCTCGCTTTATCCGGCACAAATGGCACTAGTGATTTTTGTTTTGCAGTTGCATTCCCTAACCATTTCTCGCTTCCTGTGCATTGAAAGGTTTCGATACGCATGTTCGAATTCTCTCTTGACGGTTGTGTTTTGGTTGTATATACTGCAAATGGGGATGCATGCTTGTTTACTTTCTCAATGATCAACGAAATGCAAAACCGATGACTCTAAGATAGCTCCAGTAATCGCGGTGACCAACGGCAAAAAAAACTATCGTGGTTGCAATCACTTTGCGATTTACCTGTATGACGCCGGGGTTCGCATTTCTTAGTAAAAGCCGGGACTTCGAGCATTCAAAGCCCTACATGCGTAATGGTGTGTGGTCGCGACAACTTCAGAATATCGGTAGTCGCGAAGTGTGCAACGCCCTAACCGCCGGGCGTCACCTGTCTACTGTTGCACGTCACGCACCGCGGTCAGAGGTTCTGTTAAGCTTCATTATTATACTTACTACGCTTCTACGTCAAGGCTACTCAGAACAATACCAGGAGACCTACATTATCACAATTTCTCCTGCGAAGGGCTGTGGAGAACGCGAGTGAATCGCTTACCCAACATGTTTGCAACGTCCTGTATTCATCGCTCCCGCTGTTCTGCTACGGGCAAGCTGCGGAAATTAGTAGACTCTAGCCGAATGCGCCTGTGGCAATGCACAACACAACAGTAGCGCAGAATGGGGTCTTTTTTCGTACAGCGCAGAGGTACTGCGTCTGCTCTCTATCTCACCGTCGTTCAAGGGAGTTAACTAGCAAGCACTTAACGGTGGTTCAGTGACGCATTGGAGTAGTGGAGAGAAATTCGTAGCTTTTTTTTGAGTGTGCAATGCACAAATACACCTAATATTTCACTCAATAGTTGGTTCGAGCGTTGTAGTTGCAACTGGTTGCACAGCAGACTGCGCAAAAGAGTCGGGCTGTGCACTGTACTCAAACCTGCCTCTACAGGTGACGCTGCTTGTAGGGACAATTACGGACACGCAGTGCCACCTGTTGAACCGGAAGTTCGATTCGGACTGTCACGGTGGATGGACGTGTTTTTTGAGCGCTCCCGATCGACTGCGCAGATTAGTGTTTTTGCATGTTTTGAGCTTGTCTTTATAATTCTAATGCAGCAGTTGAAATCTTCGTAGCACTTATTTTACGGTACGGCTTTTTCGGGGGCCAGTCACCAGGTATTAATTAGTTAGTGCGTGTGTGTGTGTGTTTGAATTTTTTGTTTTGTTTTTTTTGCCACCCCAAGGGAGAGGTGCGCGTACATTGAACACGCAAATTTTCGTAGTAGATCTTAGAGTTTCTTTTTTTTTCGTTGGGCAGGGCTCGAGTTTAGTAATTATAGAGTATAGGGACAATTGGTGTCAGAAATACATGGTTAAAAAGACTGTAAAGTGTTCAGGATGTGGAGTGGGTTTGAAAGTGGACCAAAGTGTAGAATAGGATGGAGAAGAGTCTGACGCGAAGTGTAGGCAATGTGAGGTTGAGGAAAAAATGGAGAAAATGATCAATGCCCAAAGTGAATTCCTGATGAGAATCACCGAGCTCGAGACTGCGTTGGCGACAGAGCAAGAGAAAACAGGGCAATGGGAGAAAGGCTGAAGTCCGCCGAGGAAGCACTAGCCAAGGTGAACAGAGGAGCGGCCTACGGATAGAACAGTAGAGAACCGGCAGCCAGAATGGCGGAGAAGAAAGAGAAAGCAAACTTGGAAAAAACAGGTTCAGCCAGTTCAATTGTCGCAAGGCCCAGCTTCAGCGATGTAGTGGTGTAGTGGTGGGGCTGGGAGAAGACACAGCAGCCGGCGTCACAGGCGCAAGTAGCCCCCAGGTGCCGGACACTCCAGCTGAAAAGTCACAGCATGTGATAATCGCTGGGGACTTGAATTTAAATCGATGCACAGAAGCCGTCAAAGAGAGGGTAAGAGGTGACAAGAGGGTTGCAGTAGGGGCGCTCCAAGGGCGCAAGCTGGAAGCAGTCATGAGGCAAGCGAGCCCAAAACTCAAAACTACAGCTGATAGACGAAACGTCGTGATATTTTCAGGCGGTTTAAGCAATGTCTTGAATCAAGATACAGCAGTACTAGCAACCACACTGGCGGAAGGCGTCGATGACATGCGCGTCACTCCTCCTCAGGTACAGGTGCACCATACCGGATGTACCGGCGCGTGATAGCAACCTGCACAGAGCGGTTGTCAACGCGAACCAAGAGATATCACGGATGAGTCGAGAGAATGGCTTTGAGGTGGGGGAAATAAACAGATAGGTGCAAAGGTGGGGTAGTTTTCAACGAGACAGAATTCACTTCGGTGGGCAGCTAGGTCATGAGTTGGGTTGGCGACTTGCAGGACACGCAGTAGCTTTTTTAGGAGGCAAGCGGGCCCTTAGGGGTGCAGGATAGCTAGTAACGAGGAAAACAACCAGGGAGACTTTTTGACAGGTGGTATGGACAGATACCATTCTAAAGTGGCACCAGTATCTAAGATAGGTAAAGTCCGGGGCATAAATAGACGTAGCCACGAGCGCCGAGCCAATTCAGACATAGGGTTTATTAGCATGCAGGGTGTTAGGAACAGGCTGAAGTGGGAAGATATAGAACAACAGCTAAGGGAAGAGAGGCCGATGAAATACAGTTTTGTAGAAACGCAACTCAGGGACATGGAACAACCTCCGAACAATCCGGAGTACGCGTGGTAATATTGCAGTAAAACAGAAGGCAGCAGAAAGGGGGGTGTTATTGGGGCATTCATTCATAAAAGTACAGACTCACAAAGGGTCAAGCCGGAGTGCAAGAAACATTTATGGCTAAAAGGGAAAGTGGCAGGTCAAATGACACTCCTTGGTTTCGTGTACTTGTGGACGGGAGAAAAGGCCAGAGAGGAAAACCAGGCAATGGTAGAGTGTATATCAAAGGCATTCAGGAGTTAGGAAGAGAGTGCGAGATAATTATACTAGGAGATATGAATGCGCAAATAGAAGATATAGATGGGTATACAGACCCGACAGGCAAAATGATCATGGATATGTGTGAAAGGCTTGATTTGATCATTTGCAACAGTACCGAGAAGTGTGAAGGGCAAATAACATGGGAGGTCGGAAGGCTTCAGTTGACGATAGATTATGCACTGATGCCACATAGGATGTATGATAAGCTCAGGGGAATGCACATAGATGAAGGTGGCTCCAGAAGTCTGGGTAGCGATCACAAACGTATCAAGCTAAGTTTTGGAACAGCAGTGAAAGTGGGAAGGAGACAAGATGAGCAAATACAGGAAAAGTTTTTTCCAGAAAGGCAAACTGAAATAGCCACTAAACAAATTGAGAAAGTAATCACGGAGGATAATAAAACAGCGTGGACGTACATGAATCTAGTTAGACTCTTTGAGCTAGAGCTTGCTAAGGCGCGTGACAAGTCACCCCGGAAAAAAATACACAAACCAAAAAGTCGGTGGGATGAGGAAGTTAAGAGAGCCATAGCAAAATGTCAGGAAGCTTCTAGGGAACATAGACATGCTAAGTAGCGAGGTGAACAGACAGATCATATTGAAAAAAAAGGGAAACCTTTCTAAGCTGTAGAAGGGATGCATCCCTTCTGATCAATGAAAATATTAGAAGAAAGGGAGCTCAGTGGCTGGCAGAAGTACATAAGAACGATAGAAAGGCCACTGCGAAATTTTGGAACCATCTTAACTCCCTAAGAAATGAGACGAGCCTTGCGCAGAGGTTTACAACTACAGCCCAAGGTGCTAGGCTAGAAGGGAACAATGTTGAGACTCACACCGCGCTGGAATTAAACACACAAATAAAAGACACACTGAAGCACAGGTAGGACACACACGAGCGCTCGTGTGTGTCCTACCTGTGCTTCAGTGTGTCTTTTATTTGTGTGTTTAATTCCAGCGCGGTGTGAGTCTCAACAATGTTCAACCAACTAGCCCCCACTCTTGCCCTTCTAAGGGAACAAAGCTATTGAATATATAAGAACAAGGGTGACAGAAAAATGTCAACGAAGTGGTTTATGCACCACAAGAGACAAGGATGAAGAAAGTGGCGCAATGGCTCCATTTTCACAACAAGAGTGGGAAAGGGTAGAAAAAAGGGTTCCTAGTAGTACATCAACAGGCCTAGATGGCATTCCAATTATGCTGATAAAGACATTAGGCACGAAGTCTAAGCACGCTTTGAGAGAGGTAGTGAGCAAAATAATGATCGATGAAGAAATTCCCGATGGATGGAAACTTAGCAGGATGAGAATGATCTATGAAGGAAAGGGGGACAAAGCTAACATAAACAACTAGCGTCCTATAACAGTGACATCAGTGGTCTACAGGCTGGCAATGCAGATTATAAAAGAAAGACTCCAAGCATGGATAGAGGATGAGGGGGTGCTTGGGGAACTGCAGAATGGGTTTCGGAAACGCAAGAGGTTGGAAGACAATCTGTTTTCACTGACGCAGTGCATCGAAATAGCAGAAAAGGATCACAGGCCTTGTGGCTAGCATTTTTGGATATCAAGGGAGTGTACGATATCGTGGTTCAAGAGGAATTGTGTGGAATATCGGACACACTAGGCGTGAAAGGTGTAGTCACTAGTCTTTTAAAGGATATCTATTGAGGTAACAAGGTAATTAAAAAGTGGAAAAAACAGCTATTCAAGCCTGCAGAGGTAAAACGGGGGCTCAGGCAGGGGTGTCCCCTGTCACCCTTATTAATCATGATGTACCTACAAGGATTAGAGGCCAAATTAGAGGGAAGTGGACCGGGCTTTAACCTCTCTTTTGTCAAAGAAGGAAAACTCGTTAAACAGGTACTACCAGCATTGATGTACGCAGATCATATAGTGCAAATGGCCGACAACAAGGCAGATTTGCAGAGATTGGCGGACATCTGCTGTGATGAGGGAGATAGGTTAGCCTTCAGATTCAGTAAGGAAAAATCAGCAGTCCTGACTTTTAATGGCAATGAAGGTAGTGAGCATAGAATACAGGAGGTCACGCTAGAGATAACAGACAATTACAAATATCTGGGCGTATGGATAAGCAATGGGGCCGAAAAAGGGAACACGAAATATACATGTTGACTAAAGGTAACAGGAATGCAGCGGTAATGAAAAACTGCGCACTGTGTAATTGAACAAGCAGTGAAGTTTGGGCACGGTGGTACTTCAGGCATGCGGACGTCTGATAACCCGTTCGTCTTCCTTGTGCAGTTTTTCCTCGGCCTGCTTCTCACCTCCGGTGGGGGCAGCTTGCGATCCGGGGAGAGCACTACCGCGCAGGCCCACAGTCTGGCGTACTTCCATGCGCCAACAATCCCGTCCTACACGTCATCGGAGATGTCGCCTCATCATTCGCCGTTACCCATCCTGATTCTGACTGCGCATGATCAGCACCCAGGACCACCCACCAGCTCATCTACAAAAGCTCGTGCAGCGCACTCGACGCTTCTTGGGCACGGTGGCACTTCAGGCATGCGGACGTCTGATAACCCGTTCATCTTCCTTGTGCAGGTCAGGAAGAAATACAGAAAATGTATACGCTCTGACGATCCTTTTTTGTTTGTGCTACCGTGCCCACAGTTTTCTTGTATGTCATGTTGTGTTGGGATGTTTTTGCGAAAATTACTACTCTTAGGGGGAGACATCGAGACTAACCCGGGACCTGCGCAAGATCAAATCGCAAGCGCACTAAAAGAAATCGCCGCGGATATTAAGTTCATCAAGGAAAAGCGTCTTGTCGATATTGACAAAAAGCTGGACGCTTTATCAAGACTCGAAGAGAAGGTTAGTCTCTGTCAGGATGAGCTTGTCAGCATGAAACGTGCATATGAATTGCTGGAAAGGAAGGTCGAGGGCCTAGAAAACAGAAGTAGGCGATCGAACTTAATTGTTTATAGCCTACCTGAAGTTGATGGAGAGACGAGTGAAATTCTTGAACAAGCAGTGAATAAGACTATTGTTCAGGACACCCTCGGCCTTGAACGAGTTTCTATCGAACAAATACACCGCCTAGGACGAGCGGAACGGAACAAAAATAGACCAGTCATTTTCAAGCTGCTAGAATTTAGGCAGAAATCATGGATACTTAAAAGCGGATACAAACTGAAAAACACCAGCTTCTCAATCGGAGAAGACTTTTCGCCTAGAATCCGAGACATCAGGCGAAACCTATAGAACAGCACCAAAGAAAATCGAGAAAAGAAGGAGAAGGTGTCGTTAGTGTTTGATAAATTGTTCATCAATAACCAAGCCTTTACTTGAGATGAAGAGAAGAACGACAAGGTTCTCGCCCAAAAAAAGGACGAGGTGCGATCAAGACCGCAAACTCGGCAAGCTCGTCAACACGCAAAATCGAAGCCTTGACTGTATTGAATGTTAACGCAAGAAGTGTTCTAAACAAAATAGATGCTTTCGAAAATCTTCTACTAGAATACAGTCCTGATATAGTAGGTGTCACTGAAACATGGCTTTCTTCCGAGATATACGATAGTGAAGTTGTTCCTCCAAATTATTACGTTATCCGTAAGAATAGACCTTCTCGTGGCGGGGGCGTCGCTCTACTCATAAAGAAATGCCATTCATATGTATCGCTTCCAGCTGTAACAGATGCTGAGGCACTTTTCTGCCGGATTCTTTGCGATAGCACTTCTATATTCATTGGATGCGTTTATCGAGGTCCGTCATCTGGACACGAATGCATAACTGCAGTTCATGACTTCATGCAGCGTCATGTTCGCAACTCTCGTGTCCTGCTTATGGGAGATTTTATTCTCCCAGACATTGACTGGACTACACTAAACCACACATCATCTGCCTCGGACGCTCTTATAAACATAATGTTGAACTTTAGCCTTCAGCAAATCGTGTTATCTTCAACCTGCTTACAGAACACTGCCGAGAGCATATTAGATCTGATACTGAGTAGTCAGCACTTCCCGGAAGACCGTGTTCGCTCTGACGTAGTTGACGGCATATCAGACCATGACATAGTCATATGCTTGCTGCCGCTTGACTCCAGTATTGCATGGGAGCAGCGTGGATCAACTGTAATTGATTTCAAAAAAGCTGACGATAGCAGCGTATTAACCCATCTCGCACATGAGTTCGAAATCTTTTTGCAGCTAGCTTTTGACGCATCCAGTGATACTGTTATGGTGTAATGTGGGCCCAGGATCCGGAATAAATCAACCGGCAGTCAGGGGACTCTGTACACAAAACACAGACTTTAACACAACTGATAACTCTTACAATTCACACACAGCACACTATAGCGTTCGTTATTTACATGCCAAACGTCCTATGCGCCTCGGCACACGAACTGTCCTACTCGCCGTTATGACTCTTGCCGCTGCGGCGAGGTCGGTCGTCACCGGTGTTCCTTGTGCAGTCACGCTGCCTTGACCGTGGTGAGGTGGTGGTGGTGGTGATGGTGGTGCTGCAGGCCGGTAGATCACCAGGCCACTGCAGTGCAGGTTAATGGCCCGTCACCAACATGAGCCGCGGCCACCTCGTGCCACCACTCGGGCCCCAGACCTCAGGCCACGAACAGACTATGCTGCCGGTCCCCGTGTCAGCGCCGTCCACAGAGCGGGAAGCCAGCTCACCAGGTCCGCAAGGCTGCCGGACACCTGGTTGAGTGACGCAGCCCGAAGCAGGAAGCCAGCTCATCAGGTCCGCAAGGCTGCCGGACGCCTGGTTAAGCGATGTCGCGACCCGAACCGCCGACCAGCAGCTGCCGTTCGAACCATGTCACGCTCATACTGCCCGAGCCGCACGCCCCACTCGCGCTTCCTTTTCCTCTACTTCGCCTCCAAGGCGTACCGCAGAGCAGAACTGCCGTTCCCTCTTCGCCCCATCACGGGCCACACAATCCACATCATCACACCACCCCCCACTTAAGATAGTTGTGAGCAACTATTCCACTCCACGCCAGGCGGTGAGTAGGCAAAAGTGCAGGCGCGTTTGTAAAGAGGGAACAAGTTCACACGAATCCGAATGGTTGTGATCCACACAGCACGTAATGAAAAAAAAACACACATGAAAAATACACAAGTGGAGAAAGATTAGAGCAATTCAGATGCGACTTAAGTAGTCCGCTCCTACATTGTCTGAGCCTTTTATGTATTCTACGGTAAAGCTGTACTCTTGCATTAGTAAGCTCCATCGTAACACTCGATTATTGACGTGTTTGGCTGACTGCAAGTACCGGAGTGGCTGGTAGTCACACTGAATAATGAAGGGTTTGCCGCATAAGTAAATGTGGAACTTTTGAACAGCCCACACGAGCGCTAAGCATTCACGCTCTATTGTGGAATAGCGGGCCTCTCTAGGCAGCAGATTGCGACAAGCATAAGCAACCGGATGTAAAATATCGTCCCCACTGTTTTGCAGAAGCACTGCGCCGATGCTTGTGCTTGGGGCATTAGTACGGAGCACGAAAGGCTTCGAAAGATCCGGTGTTTGCAGTATGGGACTTGCGGCGAGCTTGTCTTTCGGCACGGTGAATGCTTTTTCATGCGTTGGTCCCCACGATACGATGTGATGTTGGCCTTTCTTGGTAAGGTCAGTCAAGGGCTTGGAAATCGCTGCGTAGTTCGGAATGAACTGCCTGTAATAGCCCGTAAAACCGAGAAAGGATTGTACAGCTTTCTTCGTCGTGGGGCGCTTGGCGGCTAGGATCTTCTCCAGCGTTTTCAGCATTGGTTCTACCTTCGCCTCGCCAATGCGATGTCCGAGGAATGTAATGGTACGCTCTCCGATCTCACACTTGCTCGGTTTGATTGTGAGGTTTGCATTGCCAATTCTTTCGATGACAAGTCGTAAGGCTTTCATATGTTCATGCCATGTGCTAGTAGCAATGACCACATCGTCAAAATAATGATGCACATTCGGCAAATCGCCTAGAACTCTCCTCATAAGGTGTGCAAATATCGCTGGGGCAGTCTTAATCCCAAAAGGCATGTATTTAAAGTGGTAGAGCCCCGACATGCTTGAAAATGCCGTCTTTTCACGACTGTCTGGAGCCATGGGCACTTGCCAATAGCCCTTCGTGAAATCGAATTTCGAGAACAATTTCTGTTTCCCCACAAGAGCTAGAACAACATCAATTCTCGGAGTTGGCTCACTGTCGAAAACCAAGGTCTTGTTCAGCTCCCTAAAGTCAATGCACAACCGTATGGTGTTGGCGGGCTTCTTGACGACAACGATCGGCGCATGATATGGCGACTTTGATTTCTCGATTATGCCCATTCGAAGCATCTCCTGTACCTCTTTTTCGACGTTCTGACGCAGCGCTAGATGAATCGGGTACTGAGGCACGTGAACCGGCTTTTCGATGACGAGGTCAATAGAGCATTCGACAAGTTGTGTCTTGCCGGGAAGGTCCGAAAATATGTCTGCAAACTCTTCGCACAATTGTCGAACTTGTTGAAGTTGGTCTGTCTGCAGTTTGGGCGATATCTTGACATCTGATGCCGTTCGTGTTTGGCATAGACTGAGAGAGGGGATGGTTTCCTCAGAGTCGTTGCTCTCACTGTTCGCCTCTTCCCCAGGTGTTGCACTTGTAGTATTCACTGCAGCCACCTGATGAGGAGACGTTAGTTCTCTTTCCTCATACTTCTTCAGCATAATCACGTGGAAGACCTTGATGCTCTGCCCTAAGTCAATTGCATAATCAACATCATTTTTGGCTTCAGCAACTTTAAACGGGCCCTTCCACTGCATGAGAAGCTTATTGGTGTCTGTAGGAAGGAGAATTAAAACCTTGTCACCGGGCCGTAGCCTTCTGTGGCGGGTCTTACGGTCGTAATAAAGCTTTTGCTTTTCACGTGCTTTACCAAGCTCTTCATGAGCGAGGTTACAGGTGTGTTCGAGTTGGTTTCGAAGGTCCACAAGGTAAGTGTACGTTGTTCGCACTTCATCCTCATTGTTCTCGTTCGTCCACAGCTCTCTTAAAACACTCAAAGGTCCACGCACATGTCTGCCGTCGATTAACTCAAATGGTGAAAAGCCCAAGCTGGCTTGTGGTACTTCGCGATAAGTGAAGAGAAGAGGAGCAATGTAGCGATCCCATGACCGCGGCTTCTCCTGACACACCCTTTTGAGCATGGCCTTTAGCGTACCGTTGAATTTTTCGACCAATTCATTGGCCATGGCATGATATGGGGTGGTACAAAAAAAATTTACAGCTAGTAGTCGCCCACTTCTTTCATAAGTTCCGACGTGAAACTTCTACCTTGATCGGTAACCACTTCTCGAGGCAGGCCCACTCGGGAAAATATTTCAAGGAGGGCTTCTGCAATACTGACAGCGTCGATGCTGGGTAGGGCTACTGCGTCAGGATAGCGAGTAGCGAAGTCAATGAGGGTAAGCACATAGTGGTTTCCCTTATCTGATCGAGGAGATAACGGTCCGATCAGGTCAATGGCGACTCTTTGGAATGGTGTCCGTATGAGAGGCATGTTGCCCAACGGAGCGACTCCGACTTTCCCTTTCGGCATTGTCCTCTGGCAGACGTCGCACGACTTGACAAACCGTCTGATTTCTTCATGCATACCTGGCCAGTAAAAATCCCCAAGGATACGGTCTGTGGTACGTCGCACGCCTTCGTGACCAGCCATAATGCCCTCGTGTGCAACCTTCAAAATGTGTTGTCGAAGTGTCCTTGGCACGACTACTTGCTTAAAGGTCCTGCCCGTAGAAAGGCGGTAATGTCGATACAGTAGACCAGCCTCTTCAGAAAAGTGGTACGTCGTGTCTTTATTGGAGTGAAACTCCTTCCCAATCTTGCTGAAGCAACTCTTCAGACTTGCGTCGTCCTTTTGGCTCTGAGTTAGCTGCACTCGGGTCACTTCTAGCGAACCAACTAGCGGAATCTTCATCATACTCTCCGTCTTCCCCTGCGTCTGGACGACGGCAGAAAGCAAGGTTGACTTTTCCCAGCATGCCGGGATTTTGCTCGAACCAGTCGATTCAGGGAACAGGGCGTCGGAGTACTCCCAGGTAGTATCTGGCTCCTGTGGTCCTTTTACTCCTGGAATATTGCCGAGCACGAGGTTGTACAAAGGGTTAGTCATGCATAAAGCGTTTACATCACCAACGAAGTAGGGCGTGTGTATCTGTATGTTTGCTTCCGGTAGTTCCTTGGCCTTTCCATGCAAAAACATAACTTTTGCCGTCTTCCCGGTCAGGCATCGATCCGGCACGAACTCGCGTCGGACGATGGTCGTGTTGCTCCCTGTGTCTCGTAAGACACGTGCGCGTTGTCCAAGCACCCGTCCTTCGACCACTGGCATGTTGTCGACTAAGAACATAGGTTGGTTCTCGCACTTCTTAGGGTATTCAGCAGCGCATGTCTCATCCTTGGACTTGGCCATAGGGAAGTATCCTGTTTTTTTTTGTTCTATCATGGCACAAGACACCCACTTGTCTTTGCTCTGATCCTTGCAATCGGTGGCTTTGTGGCCAAGCCACCCACATGTTTTGCATTTCACAGACTCTTTCGGAACCGCACGACAATCCGGAGCGCCATACACAGAAAGCAACTCGGCTGTTTGTACTGTGACATAGCACCGGGTTTATTTGCCTCCTTTGTACCATCTGCAATTTCACCAATGTTATTGACTCCCTGTGCTTCGAGAAAGCGGTCGGTGCACTCTGAAAGGAATGTAAGGGTTTTGCATTCCCTCTCTTTAAGGAAGATGGCCAGCTTCGGATTACAGCAACGCAAGAATTTCTCGGCTATAACATGGTCACGAAGACCCTCAAATGTTTTCGGCACATCAGCCATCTCAATCCAGTTATCAAAATAGCTCGAGATCCTTGCTGCTAGTTGTTTCTCTGTTTCGCAATATTCAGGCCGGGCTTTCCGAAATTTGTCTTTATATCCTTGTGCCGTGAATCTGAAGCGCTGAAGTAGAAATTTTTCACTTTATCATAGTCGAGGGCCTCGTCAGCAGTCATTCGACCAATGACAGTGAGTGCCTCACCAGTTAAGCACATGCTTACGGCTACTCGCCATTTCTCTCTTGGCCATTCTTGCCCAGTAGCCACGCGTTCAAACCTCTGCAAATACGCGTGCAGGTCATCGCGTCGCTCGTCAAATAGCGGTAGTAACTTCTGCGGATTCAGGCATGACGAGTTTGCCGATGGGGCGAGTGCTGCCGCCGCAGATGGCCGACTTTGAACACTTTCCTGAAGCTGGAGCTTAAGTTGGAGGATTTGCAGCTGTCTCTCGTCTGCTAACCGTTGCCTCTCCTCCGCTAACCGTTGTCTCTCGGCTGCTTCTTTGGCCTCTTCTCTCTCAGCTGCGCGCTCATCTCTCGGCCTAACTTGCTCTCGCTCAATCCATTCGCGAAGTTCCGCGCCAGACAAGCCCAACTGAGCTGCTACAGCCGCTAACTTATCGAGATCCATGTCTCTCGTCTTGTGCTGCGTACACACACCTGACTGGCGATTTCCGCGTTCGAGATGTTACTGGCTGGATCCTGGCAGGCTCGCCAAGTTTTGTTATGGTGTAATGTGAGCCCAGGATCCGGAATTAATCAACCAGCAGTCAGGGGAATATGTACACACAACACAGACTTTAACACAACTGATAACTCTTACAATTCACACACAACACACTATAGCGTTCCTTATTTACATGCCAAACGTCCTACGCGCCTCGGCACACGAACTGTCCTACTCGCCGTTATGACTGTTGCCGCTGCGGCGAGGTCGGTCGTCACCGGTGTTCCTTGTGCAGTCACGCTGCCTTGACCGTGGTGAGGTGGTGGTGGTGGTGATGGTGGTGCTGGAGGCCGGTAGATCACCAGGCCACTGCAGTGCAGGTTAATGGCCCGTCGCCAACATGAGCAGCGGCCACCTCGTGCCACCACTCGGGCCCCAGGACCTCAGGCCACGAACAGACTATGCTGCCGGTCCCCGTGTCAGCGCCGTCCACAAAGCGGGAAGCCAGCTCACCAGGTCCACAAGGCTGCCGGACACCTGGTTGAGTGACGCAGCCCGAAGCAGGAAGCCAGCTCACCAGGTCCGCAAGGCTGCCGGACGCCTGGTTAAGCGATGTCGCGACCCGAACTGCCGACCAGCAGCTGCCGTTCGAACCGTGTCACGCTCCAACTGCCCGAGCCGCACGCCCCGCTCGCGCTTCCTTTTCCTCGTCTTCGCCTCCAAGGCGTACCGCAGAGCAGAACTGCCGTTCCCTCTTCGCCCCGTCACGGGCCACACAATCCACATCATCACAGATACTAATCTACTTTGGCTAAGTTTCAAATCTACTGTTATGTACTGTGTCACTAACTTCATACCAAAGAAACACAAGAAAGCTCCAGGGAATAATCCTCGGATAACACATGAGGTTATCCAGGCCAAGCGTAGGTTAAAAAGGTTGCGTGTGGCTGCGAAAAACCATAAGTGTAAATCATCCATTCAACAAAAGCTGCAGTGTGCAAATTCAGAGTTTAAGCAAAAAAAAAAACTGCCAGACAATATTATTTTTGTGTTACACTTCCAAGCTTTATTAAAAGCAATCCAAGCAAATTTTGGAGATACCTTCGCACTTGCAATAATACACAGTCTCACACGGATTCAGGGGAAAGAACGGAAAAGGCTAACGAATACAACATTTTTTTCCAATCAGTGTTCACGACTGATAATGGTGCCACTCCTCCAGTATTATCCCTCGATTCGCCAAGCATCGATCACCTAGAAGTCACAGATACAGGAATACTAAACTTGCTTCTTAACTTAGATACTAAAAATTCGAGTGGTCTAGATGATAATCCTAACGAGTTCCTTAAGAGGTACGCGGAATGGTGTAGCAAGTTTCTTGGATTAATCTTTCGAATGTCGCTTACTTCATCCCAGCTGCCAGATGACTGGAAGATTGCAAAAATAATACCTATTCATAAATCAGGAGAACAGTCATTGGTTTCAAATTACTGGCCGATATCCCTCACTAGCATTTCATACAAGCTACTAGAGCATATCATCCTCAAACACATAACTGTTTTTCTCGAGAAAATAAAATTTTTGTCTCCTAATCAACACGGATTTCGTTGTGGCCTGTCCACTGTTACGAAGCTAACGGAGGTAGTTCATGATCTAGCTTCTACCATAAATAATCGTGGCCAAACAGACATAATTTTACTTGATTTCTCTAAGGCTTTCGATTGCGTATGTCACAGAAAGTTACTAATTAAACTGAAAAGTGCGATAGGAGAGGGGTTATTGTTTTCTTGGATAGAAAATTTCCTAACAAATCGCTCACAGTTCGTGCAGTATGAAGGTCATATATCAAACATAGTCCCCGTAATTTCTGGGGTCCTTCAATGTTCCGTCTTGGGACCACTACTATTTTTAATTTTCATAAATGACCTCACATCAAACATTACCTGTAATATCAAACTGTTTGCAGATGACTGTATTATTTATAAGGAGGTAACCAGCTACACAGACCACATTAATCTCAATGAATGTCTAACGAAGCTAGCAGATTGGTGCGCTAAGTGGCAAATGTCCATCAATGTGAAAAAATCCGCAGCTATGACGGTAACACGTAAGCAGAATCCATCGCAATTCATCTACACCATTCATGGTTCACCACTGACTAATGTTGTGCAGCATAAGTACTTAGGCATTACATTAACGTCTGACCTGAGATGGGATACACACATAGCTAACGTCACTGTGGCCGCACTGCGTAAACTTTTCTACCTAAAAAGACGACTTAGAATTGCACCAGCGCCCGCAAAACTCTTGGCTTATACCATGTTCGTAAGACCAGTATTAGAATATGCCAACGTAGTTTGGTTTCCTTATACGCTAAGTGGTATTAGTAAATTGGAGGCAGTACAACGCAAAGCCATACGGTTTGTACACAACAAGTTCAAACGTACAGATTCTCCCGCTAACCTTCTGGCTTCTCCTCGCATTGAAAAACTAGCTACTGGGGTAAAAGAGGCACGCCTGAGGTTCTTGTACCAGTTGTTACATGGCCACTACAAGGTAGATGTGTCTAAGTACGTCACATTTTCACAGTCACGCCCTACTCGTCATAAGTACAAACACAGTCTGCAAGAATATTCCTCAAACAGAGACGTCTTTGGAAAATCGTTTTTCCCACTAACAATACGCGAATGGAATAAACTGAATGCAAATGCTACTAACTATCCACATTCACCGCAGTGTTAGAAACCATGCGTAATCTACAGTAGTGCTTCAATGATTCACATACCTTTGCTATTTTCCTCTTTTCTTTTTCTTTTTGCACGGCGCAGTGTAGCAGGCCAGAAGGTACTGGGTGAGGCTTATGTATGTCAGTTGGAATGTTATTGTTTGTTCTTCATGAATGTATACTACCTGCAATCTGCCCTCTGTAATGACTCCAATATTGGAGTCGACAGTATTGCAAATGAATAAATAAATAAATAATAGGTATGATGTTGTGAGAGGAATATGGAAAGAGGTCATGGTTCCTGGTCTGACGTTTTGCAATGCAGTCTTGTGCATGAAATCAGAAGTTCAAGCAAGATTAGAAATTGAGCAACGCGGAATAGGTAGGCTTGCCTTTGTAGCTCACGGGAATACACAAAATCAGGGAGTACAAGGTGATAAGAGATGGACTTCATTTGAGGGCCGGAAAGCTAGCAGCAAGATAAAACTTGAGAAGCGATTGAGAGAACTGGGGGAGGAGCGTTGGGCTAGGAAGGTACTCAGCTACTTGTACATGAAGAATGTCGATACAAAATGGCGGAAGCGAACCAGAAAATTGACTGTTAAATACTTGAAAACGGCAGGGGGCCAAACCAAAAAAATTACCGGTTAAGAAGAAGGTGAAGGAAGCTGAGACTGATATGTGGAGAATTGGCATGATTAAGAAGTCCGCACTAGAGATCTATCGAACTTTTAAGCAGGAAATTGCCAAGGAAAGTATCTATGATAATACTCGGGGTAGATCTCTACTGTTTGAGACCAAGATGGGAGTATTGCGAACCAAGACATATCGGGCCAATTACGAAGGGGTAGACATGGTATGCAGTGCGTGTGGAGAGGAAGAAGAAACTGCCGAACACTTGATAATGTTCCGTAAAAAGCTTCACCCTATAGTTGAGGATGATGGCGCAGAGTTTTTCAAAGCACTGGGGTTTAGGAACAGTGAGGGCAAAATAGACTTTAAGCGGGTAGAATTAACTACAAGGAGGTTATCTGATTGGTGGCTAAAGTCAAGGCACGAGTGAACATTAAACCCTTCACTGCAAAGTACCAATCCTCAACCTCACTATTTAAGAGAACAAAAATAAATCTAGTTTTTGGTTCATTAAGTAATATGGCTTGGTGGCGCTAGCCACCACCACATCTAAAGGGTACAGCCACATCTATCCATCCATTCATCCGTCCGTCCGTCCGTCCGTCCTTCCATCCATCCATCCATCCATCCATCCATCCATCCATCCATCCATCCATCCATCTATTCATCCATCCATCCATCCATCCATCCATCCATCCATCCATCCATCCATCCATCCATCCACCCATCCATCCATCCATCCATCCATCCATCCATCCATCCATCCATCCATCCATCCATCCATCCATCCATCCATCCATCCATCCATCCACCCACTGAGTTCAGGCTGGCACGGTGAATGGACGTGTTTTTGAGCGCTCCCGATCGATCGACTGCGCAGATAAGAGGTTTGGCATGTTTTGAGCTTGCCTTTAATATTGATAAGGCATTGAGTAAGCACAAAAAAGGAAAATTAAAAACCACATATAAATACGAATGAATACCAACACTAAAAAAATAAGAAACAAACAACAGTGATTACACACATAAAAATCAACAAATAAATGCTGACAACAGAATTTAGCACGCATCACTACAAAGATAATCGTCCCATGCATTTTCAAAATCCAGTGATGTTGTTTGTTGCACAACCGCATTGGGTAAACTATTCCACATATCTATTGTGTCTGGGGAAAAGGAGTGGCGGAAAGCATTCATGCGTGTGAAATAAGGTTGAATTGCTCTACTATTATTAAGACGATCACATCGCCTTCCAGGAGGCTGAATATATAAATCCTTATTTATCTTTGTTTGTCCGCTTATAATCTTAAAAAGAAATTTGAGGCGATGTTTTCGTCGTGATTTTCCAAAGACTCAAGCTCACAGGACTTTAACAAAGCTGTGACTGAGTGTGTGCATCGGTATATACCGCATATGAAACGGACTGCTAATGTTTGTATTCTTTCAATTTTTGTCCACAACACCTTCTGGTGAGGCGACCATACAATACTAGCGTACTCTAAGACAGGACGTATGAATGTGTTGTAAGCAGTTAGTTTTGCATCTGGTGTGGCATGTCCATTTTTTTGGTAAATACAGTTTTTTGTTTGCCTTAGAACAGATGTTATCAATATGCGAGTGCCATTTCAATGTGTGCCTAATACTAACTCCTAGGTATTTGAAACAATCGGCATTATTTAAAAGGTGACTTCCGATGTGATACATTAATGACAATTCCCGCCCACTAGACTGAATATGCGTATATGTCGTCTTGCTATAGTTTATTTCCATGTCCTATAGTATACACCACTGATCTAATGCTGTAAGCACCTGTTCAGAATAATTTGGTCACCTTCGCAAGTAACTGGGGAATAAATCAAGCAGTCATCTGCAAAAAGTTTCATTTTAATGGGAGCCTTAACTATTGAACATAAATCATTAACAAATATCAGAAAAAGAATTGGTCCTAAAACAGATCCTCGCGGAACGCCCGAGTATACGGCCAGTGGCTTTGAAGTGTTATTTTCAATTTTTACAGCCTGTTTACGTGCGGATAAATAGGCCTCTATCCATTTTATTACTTCTTCGCTTATTCCTTATCTTTTAAGCTTGAAAAGTAACTTACGATAAGAGACCTTATCAAAGGCTTTCCTAAAATTGACACAAATCACATCAGTCTGCAGAAGGGCATCACTGTTTTTATTAAAATCATGGAGCGTTTAAGCTAATTGTGTCACAGTAGAAAGACCATGCAGAAACCCATGTTGGCTTGCGCAAGGTTAGAATCAAGAAAACTAAGATTATGTTTTGCTGATACATGTTCCAAAACTTTACAGCAAACCGACGTCAAGGATACGGGCTGGTAATTGTTTACTAACGAGCGGTTACCTTTTTTAAAAATCGGAATTACAACTGCATTGCGCCAGTCTTGTGGAAGTGATCGCGTCTCAACCGATTTCAAAAATATTATCTCAAAATAAAACGAGACTCATTCTGCGTATCTCTTGAGAAATCTTTTGGTAAGTTATCCGGACAACTTCCTTTCTTGGCATCTAGCTCAAGCAGTGACTAAAAAATACCTTCGCGGTTGATAATAACAGGTTCCATTGCGGTTGTTGCACTGTTATTGATGGAAGCCCCTATCTTATCGCCCTGGTCTATTGTTAAAACGGACTGAAAGAAGCGATTAAAACTATCTGCTAAGTATTCAACTTTTGTCAGGATACAACCCTCATGTTCGATTTGCTCAATTCTTTTCTTTCTGTCGCTGATGTAACGCCAGAATTTGGATGGCGAACTTTTAAGGAAGTTCATAAGCGTTTGGCCAAAGAACTTATTTTTGGAATTCACAAGGGCTTCTTTCAACTTGATATTTATAGCTGAAACTTCCGTTGCTCTTTTTTTACTTTTCCTTAATCTCTTGATTCACCGTTTCATATGTATAATGCTGCGTGTTATCCAGGGATTTCGTTTACGTGTTTTCTTAATACGAGTAGGGACAAAGCGATCAACGCAAGTCACGACGTTGGCCTTAAATCTCTGCCACAATTGCTCCACAGATTCAACAAGTGATGCTCGCTCGTAATCATTAAAGTGGAGCTCGAGAAAATCTATGATGGAAGTTTCATCTGCCTTTTTAAAGTTCCTTACTTTTACCGGAAGGAACGGTTTCTCTAAACTGCATGCACTAGTTTTAATGGCTGAAGACAACATTTTGTGGTCGGACTTGCTATCTAAAATATTTAAAATATAGTCTGTTACGTTTTGAGACGAAAACACGAGGTCTAAAAATGACTTCGACGAACCTGTAACCCTGGTTGGTTCATGCACAATTTGTTCCAGGCCATGACAATTTAATTTCCAAAAGCTTTTCGCAGCTGATTGTTTCAGGCTCACCCGGCAAAAGATTTTGCCAATCAATGTGAGGCAAGTTGAAGTCTCCGTTCATTATCAACCTCGTGCTCCCGTTAACATGTTCACACAAAAAATCACTTAACAAATTCAGAAACAGGCTCACACGCAGATGGTCTGTATACTGAGCCAACAATGTATACTTTATTGTTGAATGTAATCTTACACCATACAGTTTCGCGAACATCACATTGTATGATGCAAGTTGGGATGGAACTTTTAACAATGATTGCAGCACCGCCACTTCGTGAATCTCTGTCCCACCTGAAAAGCTTGTACCCTGAAGGAACAATGCAATCACTGCGTATTTCATCGCGTAGCCATGTTTCTGTTAGTAATACAACTTGGGAACTATGTGCCAATAAAAGATATTCTAATTCTGTAACTTTATTTACGATGCTAAGAGCATTTTGGACAAGAATTCGTATGTATGATTGGGATTGATTTTTTGAACTACCAGCAGAGCTGTCTGAATCACAGGACTCATGTCGGTCATGCGCCCTCAATACTGCGTCGCTTGAACTCTGCTATCGTTCTTGTCACTTCGGTATTGAAAAAGACGGCGTTCATTTTTTTTATCATCCCAGACAAACACGTGCCCGTTTATCTTCAGTTTATCATGCACCATTGACACACTCGCTCCCTTAGCTCGGTCTGGCGCTGAACTTTCCCATAGTTTCTATCTTAGTTCAACTGTTTCTTTTGAGTAATCGTTACTGATACTGAAAGAAGTATCCTTTAGTTTCGTGCATTTACGCATTACCTTCCCTTTCTCACGGTAATCTATGAATGTCATAATTACTGGTCTTGCTTTGCCTTGTCTTTGTTTACCTAATCGATGAATTCTATATACCGATTTAACGTCTACCCCTAGCTTGCTTCTGAAAATGTTATCAACAACGGCATCGCGCAAATCTTCCTCGTCCTCACTTCTGGCCTCAGGAACCGCAAAAACGAGTAGATTATTTATTCGGCTTCTGTTTTCACAATTCACTAGTCGTTCTGCTTGTTGCTGGACTATATTTCCGAACTTTTCTATTTTCTTTTGCATATCCTGCATGGCATTAGGATAGCTATTCATTCTTTCTGACTTTTCATTAAGTTCAGCAACTTTTTATAATCGCGTTCACCTTCTCATCAGATTCTTCTGGTTATCTAAAATTAGTTAAAACAATTCAGCAGTCTCGGGACCCGGATTTTCTTCTACATCCCCCGAAGTTAACAACAGCAGTAATGACAACCAACACTCAACCACAATAGAACAACATTGCTGAGGGCACGGCACGACAATCAAGAATCTACTGTCACTTTTGCAACAAGCAGCACAAGGCTGTACACCAACCTGCAAAGGTAGCAGCAGCGGTTTAGCCATCCTGCCCGCTTGGCATGTGCCGTGCCCTCTGATGTAGCCGTCGTTGTGTTCGTTCCTAAGTACGCCTGCGATCGCTGACGTCACTGTTGTCAACCGAAGTTTGTCCAATGCGATGTCCAATGTCTTGTTTCCGTAGTCATGCAACAGGAGTGAAAACTGCCCGCGCACGTTGCTTGACGAAATCACAGCGATGATCTAAGTCAGTGCCTACAAAAGTAGCACCAGCGGTTTAGCCATCCGGCCCGTTTGGCATGTGCCGTGCCCTCTGATGTAGCCGTCGTTGTGTCCGTTCTTAAGTACGCGTGCGATCGCTGACGTCACCGTTGTCAACCGAAGTTTGTCCAATGCGATGTCCGATGTATTGTTTCCGTAGTCATGCAACAGGAGTGCAAACTGCCCGCGCACGTTGCTTGACGAAATCACGGCAATGATCCAAGTCAGTGCCTGCAAAAGTAGCACCGGCGGTTTAGCCATCCTGCCCGTTTGGCATGTGCCGTGCCCTCTGATGTAGCCGTCCTTGTGTCCGTTCTTAAGAACGCCTGCGATCGCTGACGTCACCGTTGTCGACCGAAGAATTCACGGCGATGATCCAAGTCAGTGCCTGCAAAGGCAGCAGCAGCGGTTTAGCCATCCTGCTCGCTTGGCATGTGCCGTGCCCTCGGACGGCTTTTCGTACGGCTTTTTCGGTGGTTAGGCACCAGGTATTTACTAGTTTGTGCACGAGAGTGTGTTTTTTGCTTTTTTTGCCACCCAGTTGGGGAGCTGCACGTACAATGAACATGCAAATTTTGGGTAGAAGAGCTTGGAATTTCTTTTTTTCTTAGGGCAGGAATCGTGCTTTGTAATAATCGAGTGAGACAATTCATAAGGACAATTGGTGTCACAAAGACCTGGTTAAAAAAGGCTGTAAAGTGTTCAGGATGCGGGGTAGGTTTCAAAATGGACCCAAGTGCAGAAGCGCATGGAGAAGAAGCTGACGCGAACTGTAGGCAATGTGAGGTTGAGGAAAACGTGAAGAAAATGATGGTTACCCAGAGTGACCTGCTGATGAAAATCACCGAACTCGAGATGGCGTTGTCGACAGAGCAAGAGAAATTGAGGCTATAGGAGAAAGGCTGAAGGCTGCCGAGGAAGCACTAGCGAAGGTGAACAAAGAAGCGGCTGACGAAAAAAAAACAGTAGGGCACCGGCAACCAGAATGGCGAAGAAGAAAGAGCAAGCAAGTTTGGAAAAAACAGGTTCAGCCCGTTCAGTTGTCGCAAGGCCCAGCTTCAGCGAAGTAGTGGTGGGGCTGGAAGGGGGCAAAGTAGCTGGCGTCACAGGTGAAAGAAACCCCCCGGTGCAGGACGCTCCAGCTGAAAAGCCACAGCATGTGATAATCACCGGGGACTCGAATATAAATCGATGCGCAGAAGCAATAAAAAATGGTAAGAGATGAAGAGGGTTGGAGCAGGCGCATTCCCAGGACGCAAGATGGAAGCAGTCATGAGGCATGCGAGCGCAAAACTCAAAACTTTAGCTGATAGACGAAACCTCATGATAATTTCAAGGGTTTAAACGACGTCCTAAATGAAGATACGGCAAGACTAGCGACCACACTGGCGAAAGGGGCCAATGACATGCGCGCCACTTCTCCTTAGGTACAGGTAGTAATATGCACAATACCGGAGGTACCGGTGCGTGACGGCGACCTGCAAAAAGCGGTTGTCAACTCAAACCAAGAGATATGGCGGATGAGTCGAGAGAAAGGCTTTCAGGTGGTGGAAATAAAGGGAGAGGTGCATAGGTGGGGTGGTTTTCAACGAGACAGAATTCACTTCAATGGGCGGCTAGGTCATGAGGTGGGTTGGCGACCTGCAGGACGTGCAGTAGCTTTTTTTGTGGAGCACGCGGGCTTTTCGGGGTGTAGGGTAGCTAGTAATCAGAAAAACAACCAGAGAGACTCTTTGACAGATGGTATGGACAGATCCGATTCCAAAGTGGCACCAGTACCTAAGAAAGGGCAGAAATAGACGTAGCCACAAGGGCCGAGGCAATTCCGACAAAGAATATATTAACATGCAGGGTGGTAGGAACAGGCTGAAGTGGGAAGACATAGAAGAACAGCTAAGGGAGGAGAGGCCGATGGTATACTGTTTTGTAGAAACACATGTTAGGGTCATGGAACAACCTCCTAACAACCCAGATTACGCGTGGTAATATTGTAATAGAACAGAAGGCAGCAGAGACGGGGGTGGTGATATTGGGGTATTCATTCATAAAAGTAGACTGCAAAGGGTCATGCAGGAGTGCAAGAAACATTTATGTCTAAAAGGGAAAGTGGCAGGACAAATGACACTCCTTGGTTTGGTGTACTTGTAAACGGGAGCAAAGGCCAGATAGGGAACCAGGCAATGGTAGAGTGTATAATAAATGACACTGAGGAATTAGGAGGCGAATGCGAGATAAATATACTAGGAGATATGAACGCACAAATAGAAGATATAGATCGGTATACTGACCCGACAGGCAAAATGATCATGGATATGTGTGAAAGGCATGGTTTGATCATTCGAAACAGCAATGACAAGTGTGAAGGGCAAATAAAATGGGAAGTAGGAAGGCTGCAGTCGACAATTCATTACGCGCTGATGCCGCATAGGATGTATGAGAGGCTCAGACGAATGCACATAGATGAATGTGGCTTCTAAAGTATGTGTAGTGATCATAAACGTTTCAAGCTAAGTTTTGGAAGAGCAGTGAAAGTGGGAAAGAGACAAGATGAGGAACTACAGGAAAATTTTTATTCTGAAAGGCGAATAGAAATAGCTACTAAACAAATTGAGAAAATAATCACTGTGGATAATAAAACAGTGTGGACGTACACGAATCCAATTAAACTTTTTGGGCTATAACTTGCTAAGAGAAATGACAAGTCACCCCGGAAAAGAAGACACAAACGCAAGAGTTTGTGGGATAAGGAAGTTAAGAGAGTCGTAGCAAAACGTCAGGAAGTCTCAAGGGAACACAGACCTGCTAAGTAGCGTGGTTAACCGACAGATTATGTTGAAAAAAAAAAGGGAAATCTTCCTAAGCTGTAGAAGGGAAGCATCCTTTATGATCAATAAAAAGATTAGGGAGGTTTTCAGCTAGGAAGGTTCTAAGCTACTTGTACATGAAGAATGTCGATACAAGTTGGAGGAAGCGAACCGGGAAATAGACTGGTAAATACTTAAAAAACAGCAGGTGGCCAAACCAAAAAGAACTGTCGGTCAAGAAGAAAGTGAAAGAAACGGAGACATACACGCGGAGAATTGGCATGATTAAGAAGTCCGCACTAGAGATCTATCGAGTTTTTAAGCAGGAAATTGCCAAGGAAAAGGATCAATGATAATACTCGGGGTAGTTCTCTACTGTTTGAGGGCAGGACGGGAGTACTGCGAACCAAGAAATATCGGGCCAAATACGAGGGGGTAGACACGGTATACAGTGCGTGTAAAGAGGAGGAGGACACTGCCGAACACTTAATAATGTTCTGTAAAGGGCTTCACCCTATAGTTCAGGATAAGGCGCAGAGTTTTTCAAAGCACTGGGGTTTAGGGACAGGTAGGGCAAAATAGACTTTAAGCGGGTAGAATTAACTAGAAGGAGGTTATGTGATTGGTGGCTAAAGTCAAGGCACGAGTGAAAATTATACCCTTCACTGCAAAGTACGAGTCCTCAACCTCACTATTTAAAGAGAAAAAATAAATCTAGTTGTTGGTTCATTAGATATTACCACTTGGTGGCGCTAGCCACCACCCGATCTGAAGGGTACAGCCATATCCATCCATCCATCCATCCATCCATCCATCCATCCATCCATCCATCCATCCATCCATCCATCCATCCATCCATCCATCTAACTCCAGAGTCGGACGTCTATACCATCTCACTGCAACAGTGCAATCTTGCTCAGCGGGCGCGAGTCATTCTGCGGCATGCCACCCACGCCAGAACATCACGCCGTATGTTTTTCTTGTGCGCGCGACGAGTACCTTCACTGCATATTCATTGAATAATATGGTGGATTTATGCGCAACTCTACTCCCGTAGAGAGCAAATACAGTAACTATAAGGCCTCCTACTACGTAGCGCCCCGAAATCTTCTCGGGACTATATAGTGGTTGTTGAAATTGCAGCGTTTGTTATCGCCGTTTGTGTTTCATTATTTTGTGTTTTCTGCTTTGTAGAGTACCAGAATAGGGACACCCTACTCCTTCCCTCTCGTCCTCGTCTTAAATTTGCTGCGCTAGGTTGCTAGATTCTGTCAGCTAGGCGTCAATATTTGTGTACTCTGATACCAGCTTGGTTTACGTGCAGTCATCGGCGCAATATTGTGCGCTCGAATTAAACGTTTGTTGTGGTTTCCCTGTACTTTGATTATTTTCTAAAGCAGATTGAACAGATGAAAGCACAGCAAAAGTTTTACTGCACAATTTGATAGACTACAAAAGCTTAAAATGTGAAGCCTGGTCATTATTCAGCTGGCCACTTTCTGGTTTTTTATTGAGTTATTTCCTCTATTAGGCCTAGCCAAATGCTCTTACAATTCGGTGTGACAATGTTTCACAAATGAAAATTTCTTTCAAATCAATGCGTCTCGATCAAAGTTCGAAAAGGCTAAGGTAGAACTTACGGTTGCAGCTAAATGTAGTGACAACCAGAATGTCACTGCCGTCAGGGAAACCAGCAGGCGAGCCCCAGACCTGCTCCGCACCGCAGTTGAAACCACCTTCATGGTTCGAGGTAGCGCCTGAAAGGGACAGTGGAGGAAGAAAAAACAACTTTACTTCTGAGAGAAACGGTTAGGGCTTGTGTATTTACGGTGTAAGCTACATGTATCTCTAACAGCCATGGATTCCCGCGCAACACTGTACGTGAATTAATGATACGTTAGAGCAGCTGTACACCGTGAAGTTAATCCTTTGTTTGCCTTTTCATGAAGGTTATCTCGCTTTCCTCAGTTAGGTGGTGAATGAAAGCTGTCTAGACAGCACTGTAGCTAAATATCTCTTGGTCTCGGAGATACCACTTTCCGAAAGGCCCGGTTGACATCACCTTCAGCGGAAGTGTTGGCTCACTCCTTTTTCAGTAGGGACGTGTGTGTAAGAGCCCCAGTGACTCATATGTTTGGTACAGCTGCTTCTTTGTCGCTGTTGTAAACATCTGGCAGGAAATTTTTTTCTGAAATTCGTCAAGTGGTTGATAATTGGTGAGAGCCAATGCTTCCTTCCAAAAAGGTAACATTATCAGGAATGCCACTGTCATGAATGCGGAGCATTTTATAGTCGCACCTACTCGCAAATCCGGCATTGGCCGCGACATCGGTTACGATCCGGCGCATGCTCACGCCTCGCGTCTCGTGCGGCACGCTTGTGTCTCGTGTCACAAATGTCGCTCCCCCTACCTCTCTTGCCTCGCAAGGCTGACACAGGCAGCATCTGCTAGTAAAAAATTGGCCCCGTGTCAGCATGTAAATCTGCAAATGTCGGCGAAAGACGATAGTCTTGCGTGTGGAGAGAGTGAACAAAACATTTCTTTGATGTCCTGTGCAAGAAAATTAGTGAATGGTATTCTGGAGGCGCTGCGTTAGAGTGCCTCAAGCGTGCAGCGGAGGCGAACGAGTGCATGAAGTCACGTCACACGTGAGGCGTGAGCGCCATCTGGCAGTTTTCTTGGAAAACGAAGTGCGTGGCTCTGAGATGGGTGTGCGCGCCCGTCTCAGAGGTGATAAGGTGTAGAACGCAAGGCGACGGGTAGGTGCCACCACTGTTTCGTCTTAGCAAAGCGTTGGAAACACTCGCCTTTTCTTGAAATTGTTACATGGCCAGCGCAGCGTGATATGCGTTACGGTCTTTAAAATTACTTATGTATGCCTTTTCTAGTAAAAGACGCACATGAAGAGCATATACGTGTTGTTATGGTGCCCCAGACATGCGAAATAATTGCTTTTTGATTGACGATTGCACAAGCATGAACGCTGAAGCTTGAGCAGCATTGGTGGGCGCTGCGGATGGAAACTGCCGTTTCGAGTGCACGGTGCCGTTAAAGCGGACAAACAGACAAATGTACTGACAGACAGACCAAAATGTTTGCGTCGAAGGTCCACCAGAAAGGCTATTGTCTTTAAATGATGCTCCCACCTCCCCAAAGAAATCTTGAGGAAATGCGAATATATTTCTTGCACCGAGAAATGATACCTTTGCGGTCAGACGTTCGCCTTCACCGACTTCTGCTATCACCTCGAGAGGCGCCCAGCTAGTGAACAATAGACAGTGAGGAGCGAGCGTATTGAAGAGCAGTGCGCCAGCGTTCTCGGCTCGGCGTTAGCGTTGTCACACATACACAATTCCGGATGTTCTTGAGAGGCGTCCAGCCAGCGAACGATCTAGAGTGAGGCTCGAGCGGACGGAAGAGAGGGTCGCACGGTGGAGAAAGAGCAAATGGCGAGAGAAGGAGGGGAGTTGCACTGCACATACTCTCTCCTACACTCGGTCGCACCACATGCTTCGGTTGCTAGGGGCGAGAATAAGCGCGCGCGCCCCATAGATTTGGTGGCTAGAGGGGAAGGTGGCGCGAGCGGCATTGCGGCAGCAGAGAGAGAGCGCTGCCTTGCTTCATGAAACGGCCGTGGACAAACGGCGGCGCTGCTGCAGGCAGTTCGATGAGTACACGTCGGACGCGTTTTTGGAGGTCGGACGCGTTTTTGGAGAGCTCCGGAATGACAGCTACAGATAAGTGTTTTTGCATGTTTCCAGCTTGCCTCTGTATGTAGCGTTATGAGAACGTAAGGCGCTAGCGTAAAGCTTGATTAGGTCTATTACGGTGTACGTTTTTTTTTCTTTTTTTTTAGTATTTTGTACTGTGTCTTTTTTTTCTCCAGCCACCACGTGGCTGAGGCCTGCGCGTAGACCGACCACGTGCATGCGCAGGTGCTGTGAAGTGTAGCTTATTTATTTATTATTGTGGTTCTTTTTGGCTTAGACCAGTGTATTTTAGTACAGTTTTCTAACACGTGGGCATCGGTAAACTGAGCTAGCCATGGTCAAAAAGACCGTAAAGTGTTCAGAGTGCGGGGTAGGGCGGAAGGTGGAAGTTAGTGCGGAGGAGAAAGCAGAAGATGACGCCAAGTGTAGACGGTGCGAGTTCGAGGAGAAAATGAAAAATATGATGGCGGTCCAGAGTGGGCTCATGGAGAAAATCGCAGAGCTGGAGAACGCATTGGCGAAGGAGCGAGAGAAAACGTCAGCCATGGAAGAAAGGCTCCGGGCAGCCGAGAAGGGTCTATCGAAGGTCGTGAAAGGGAACGAAGACGAAGGTGACGGTGGGAGCATTATGACGACGACCCCCCGTGCGGGAGAGATGAAGGAAACAGGCATGACAAAGGCAGATACATTGGCCACAGGGCCCAGCTACCGGGAAGTAGTTTTGAGGGAGGGAGGGAGCAAACCAGCAGCCGTGACTCACGCTAGTCACCTAGTCAGCAGCCAGGTGCAGGTTTCAGAAGGAATGTCTGAACAGGTCATCATCGCCGGTGACTCAAATTTAGTCCGATGCGCAGCGGCAATCAAAGAAAGGGTGAAAGGCGACAAGAGAGTTGCGATAGGGACGTTCCCAGGACAAACGCTGGGGACAGTAATGAGTCAAGCGGGTGAACAACTCGCAGCTAAAGCTAACAATCGTAACCTCGTTGTAATTGCGGGAGGGTTAAATGACGTCCTGAAAAAAGAATCGTCAGGACTAGCGACGACCTTGGCGAAAGGGGTGGATGACATGCGCGCCGTGTCCCCCCAGGTGCAAATTGTAGTATGCACAGTACCGGAAGTACCAGTACGCAACGTCAACCTGCAAAGAGCGGTTGTCGACGCAAACAAAGCGATATGGCGAATTAGTCGAGAGAAGGGTTTCGAGGTAGTGGATTTAAACAGGGAAGTGCACAGGTGGGGTGGATTCCAAAGAGACAAGATTCATTTCGATAAGAGGCTTGGACACGAGGTGGGCTGGCGACTGGCAGGACGCGCAGTAGCTTTTTTGGGGGGCTCACGGGCCCTTCGGAGTCCGGGGTAGCTCGTAACAGGGAAAACAACCAGGAGGACGCTTTGACAGGTAGAATTGCGAAAAACCAGAAAAAAGGTAAAAGAAAAAGGAAAAAGGCGCGTGTTGCAATTAGTTACATAAACATGCAGGGTGGCAGAAAGAAGGCAAAATGGTTAGAGATTGAGGAGCAGTTAAAAAAAGAACAGATAGGCGTGTATGCGGTTACAGAAACACACCTTAGAGACTTGGAAGAGCCACCACATATTGAAAATTATGTTTGGGAAGGGTGTAACAGGACCATATCGGAAAGGAAAGGTGGGGGTGTAGGAATGCTAATTCATCGCGGAGCCAAATGGGTTAGAGTGAAACAGACGTGTTCAGAGCACCTCTGGGTTCTGGGCACAGTAGGTGGAAAGGAAACGTGGCTAGGGGTAGCCTACTTGTGGACGGGGAATAACTGCAGAGAAAAGAATAAGGAGATAGTGGATTGCATGAGTGCGGATATTAAGGAATTTGGTAATGGGGCCGAAATCATCCTTCTAGGGGACATGAATGCCCACATACATGACCTTGACGGATATTCAGACACCAATGGGAAGTTATTACTAGATCTTTGCGAGCAACATAGTCTGGAGATAGTTAACACGGGGCCTAAATGTGACGGCCAGATCACATGGGAAGTCGGAAACAAGCAATCAAGTATTGATTATTGTCTCATGACTGAAGGAATTTACCACAAACTGACAGAAATGAGGATAGACGAGGAAGGCATTAACAGCTTGGGTAGTGATCATAAACGAATAACATTACAAATGGGATACGAAACTGAAAATATGAGCATGGAATCAAAGTCTGGCAGCTCGTATTTAAATGACAAACAAATAATAAATATAGCCGCAAGAGTCGAGGAAGAAGTAGGCGAAATACCAGGCAAGGACTGGGAGTATAGTGAGCTGTTTCATCTAATGACGAAGGAGATAGGGAAAGAGAAGAAAACTGTTTGCTGGAAAGGAAAAAGGAAGCCAAAAAGTTGGTGCAACAAGGAAATCCGGGAGGCGATCGAGAAGCGACGCGAAGCATCACGGGAGCATAGAAAGGCAAAAAAGGAGAAGCGGCCGCAGGACGAAGTCAAAAAAATATGGGAAATATATTTAGAGAAAAAATCCCTTGTACAGAAATTGGTAGAGGCAAAAATTAAAGGTGAAAGTGAACGCTGGATGACAGAGATACACGAAAAAAAGGAGGCCGCGCCTAGGATTTTTTGGAGCCACATAAAGGCGCTAGGTAGGAAGTCTGTCACAACGCAACAACATATTCTAGATGAAGGAGGAAATCAATTGGAAGGGTACGAAGCGCTAGGTTACATCCAAAAGGTAACAGCCGATTCGTTTCAAAAGAGCGTCCAGGGGATCTCCCCGGTGAGTAAAAGTGTGGCGGAGAAAGCAACAGAGGAAGAGCTAGTACTTGATAATTTCAACTGGAAAAAGGCCGAAGGAAAAATTCCAAAGCGCACTGCCGCGGGTTTAGATGGGATTCCCGTTAGCCTCATTAACGAACTAGGACATAACACTAAAGAAGCATTGTTAAAAGCAGTAGAAAAAAGCTTAAAGGACGGACAAATACCGGACAGTTGGCGACAAAGTAGAATGAACTTGATCTATAAAGGCAAGGGAGAAAAGGACAAGATTCGCTCGTATAGACCACTAACCATTACATCGGTACTATACAGGTTGGCGATGCAAGCAGTAAAAATGAAAATAGAAACATGGGCCGAACATAACGATATTTTGGGAGAACTTCAGAACGGATTTCGAGTCGACAGGCGGTTAGACGATAACCTGTTTGTTCTCACTCAGTGTATAGAAATATCTAAAATAGAGAATAGGCCCTTGTACGTGGCTTTTCTAGACATCACTGGGGCATACGACAACGTTAATCAGGAAATTTTGTCGGATATATTGAAAGGAATGGGCATGGGCGACGACTGTATACAGCTTTTGAGGGAGATATACCGAGAAAATACAGTTTGCATAGAGCGGGAAGGAATGCGTAGCAAAGAGAACGTTGAGGTTAGCAGGGGGCTGAGACAGGGATGTCCTTTGTCCCCGCTGTTATTCATGCTGTACATGGTGAGTATGGAAAAAGCGCTAGAAGGTAGCAACATTGGTTTTAATTTGTCACACAAACAGGGCGGCATGATGATTGAGCAGAAGCTTCCAGGTTTATTTTATGCGGACGATATCGTCTTATTTGCGGACAGTCGAGATGATATACAGCAGCTGGCGAATATATGCGGAAGGGAAGGTGAAGCTCTTGGACTAGGATTCAGTGTAACGAAGTGTGGATTGATGGTATTCAATGATCCCTGTGATCAGACGGTGTCCATACAAGGCCAAGAAATACCGAGGGTAAGTGAATACAAGTACCTTGGAGTATGGGTAAATGAGAGTGATAGATACATGGAGGTACAGGAAAAAGCCTCGGCAGCAAAAGGAAAGAGGAATGCGGCAATAATGAAGCACAGAGCGCTGTGGGGATACAATAGGTATGAGGTGCTTCGAGGTCTGTGGAAGGGTGTAATGGTTCCAGGGCTTACTTTTGGGAACTCAGTGGTGTGCATGAGGGCAGAGGTGCAATCGGGAATGGATGTAAATCAAAGGACTGTGGGACGCCTCGCGTTGGGTGCTCACGGGAAGACGACAAACGAGGCTGTAAAGGGCGATATGGGGTGGGCAGGTTTTGAGGCGAGGGAAGCGCAGAGCAAAATAAGGTTCGAAGAAAGGCTAAGAAATATGAAGGAGAGTAGATGGGCAGAGAAGGTGTTCCGTTATTTGTATAAGAAGAGCGTGGACACACAGTGGAGAAAAAGAACTAGAAGACTCACTAGTAAATATACGGCTGGTATTGTAAGCCATATGTCAACAAAGAGCGTTAAGGGAAAAGTCAGGGAGGCGGAGAGGATTTACTGGATGGCAGCTATGGAGAAAAAACCGGCTTTGAGTAACTACCGAAAGGGCAAAAATGAAATAAGGAGGGAGGCATTTTACGATAATTCAAGGGGAAGCGCTTTACTGTTTGAAGCGAGATCGGGTTGCCTTAGAACGCGTAGTTATAAAGCAAGATTCAGTAAAGAAGAAGAACAATGCACATGCAGCGGGAAAGATAAGGAAACGGCGGAGCATGTTCTGATTGAATGTGGAGATATCCACCCAGGTGTACGTTTGGGCACGAGCCTACAGGAAGCCTTGGGTTTTAGGGACAACAATGGAAAGCTGAACACACCCGCGATTGAAATAAGTAAGAGACGGTTAGAGTATTGGTGGCAGAAAATTAGAGAGAAAGGACAAAAATAAATATTGGAAAAATACAATATGGACAGTGTGCCGTAAATGGCAGAGAACTTAAGCTGAAAATTTACCTTTTTTTCCATTAAGATAGAATTTATCGAAGTAGAGGCATTAGGCCAACATAAAAAAAGAAAAAAGGTTTTTTTTTGTCGAGCCTGGTGGCATACTTGTCACCACCCCGTTATAAAGGGGACGCTCATAGCATCCATCCATCCATCCGATGCTCGCCGCGGAGCGCTCACGTGCTTTCTTGCGTGCTGTGCCTGTGCCGTGTTCAGTCGTGTGTGCTTCGCCCGTTCTCCTCCGCGCCGTTTTACAAAACACGGCGTGGATTGTACGTGCAAGTTTTCGTGCGTTACCGCCAACGCTATGGAATCGGGCGTCAAGAAGAAGAAACCGACGCAGACACACTGCTTCGCCCCCGGCTGTTCGTCCGGCTACGTCTCGTCGAGGAGATCTGGTAAACGTGTGTCGCTGTTTTCCGTGCTGAAAAAGCCTGAACGCTTAAAAGCATGGCAGCGTGCAGGGCCACGTGCAGTTCAAGTCCTCAACGCAAGCTCAAGAATCTGCGAGCTGCATTTTGATGAGCAGTATATTGTGCGATCGTTTACGCACACGATAAACGGCGTGACAGTGACGATTCTTCGCAATTGACCGGTGCTGACAAGCGATGCGATTCCGACTGTGTTCCCCAACCTCCCTCAGTATTTGTCGAAGAAGGCATCCCAGAAAAGAAAGTCGAAAACATCGACGTGTGGCCTTCCTGTGAAGTCTCCGAGACACGAGACAAGTAATGCCGCGTGTACTGACGAGGTTGACGTTTTAGAAGAAAAAAGTGCGTCGCCCGAAGTAATATCCCCAGTGCTGCCTAATGTGGGGAACTGCCGACTGCCCAGCGCTTACTGGACGCGGCAGCCGATTGCTGGAGAGTGCAATGTCACGGCCTTCACAGTATGTGCACTGCATCGCGAAAGCTTGTATTTTGAAAAAGTGGTATTGTTCGTTGCGAATGGCAGTTCAGTTTACGTGAACGTTTTCGTGCAAGCCACAAAAGTAAATTTACTTGAGATCACTGACGTGGCAACGGCTGAAGATCTGCTTCGACATGTTGATAAGATCATCCCATGCAAAGGATTTGGAGATGAAGGCGAGTTCAGCCCTAACCCGAAGCGCAAAGAGAAGACGCATGGCGGCAAGGTGTTCAGTGCTTCTTGCTTCGGTGTTGCACAGTCAGCAAAGCAGGCATGCCCACAGTTAAAGAATCTCCGGAAGCTCCTGCAGAATCAGGCTTCCTACAGAAGGAGAGGTAATACTCGTGGTCGGAGAGCGTCATACAAGCTAAAGCTTCGAACTGCGCAACTGAAAAGAAGCAGGCTCACAATTCTCAAAGAAAAGTCTGTGATCGAGAACCTAAAGAAAAAAAATGCGCAGACCAACTCAGAAATGTTTGAGAAAGCATTGCAAGCTCTGCCTGTACAGCAGCAGCAACAGGTCAGAGCATGTCTGGCAGCATGCAAGCGCAAAAGCACGAAAGGGATGAAATATGAGGCAGAATGGGTATTGGAATGTGCAGTCATGTGCATGAAGTGCCCCCAGCTCTATGAACACATAAGAAAGCACAAAATTATGGTTCTGCCCTCGCGTACATCCCTTCGTTGTTTCCTGAGAAAGTACAGAAGTGGGTTTGGACTGAGCCGCAAGTTGTTGGCTGCTGTAAAAGAGAAAACCACCCATCGAAATGCCATGGCGGACTTGTGTTTGATGAACTGAAGCTCTCCGAAAATCTCAGCCTTGCATCAAATGGGAAAATTGAAGGCTTTGTGGATCTCGGTGAATTCTCACCTGAAGACCAGCGCATGCTCACTTGTGACCACGGTTTTGTGGTGATGGTTGAACCGTTTAGTGGCAAGTGGCACCGAACTGTTGGTGTGTTTGCTTCACATAGCAATGTGAAAGCAGATATACTTTCCAAGATCATACTTGAAGCTGTGGTATTGTGTGAGAATGCTGGACTACATGTAAATTTTATAACGTGTGATGGGGCTGCCTGGAACAGGAGCATGTGGCATTCGTTTGGTGTGTGTGGAAAAAAGGGCAAGACAGTGTGCAGGAGGCAGCACCCAACTGATGCTGAACGTTTTATTTACTTCATTTCCGACTTCCCCCGCCATCTCTAATGTGTACGGAATGGTTTCGTGCGCAAAGACTTCAATCTGCCAGAAGGACGTGCTAGTGTAGCCCATATAGATTGTGCTAAGAGATGCGACGACAGGCATGACACCACACTTAAAGCAATGCCAAACGTGAACCAGTGTGTTGTGCGACCCAATGGCTTTGAGAGCATGAGAGTCAACATTGCTTTCCGGTTGTTCCGTGATGAAGTGCTCAGAGGTTTATTCTTGCACAAGAATGAAATAGAAAGTAGGCATGGTGATGTAGCTGCCACTTCCGGCTTTATCGAAACAATGCGAGGAACAATCGAGGCCATGACATCGAGATGCTGTTCAGGTGCTCTGAGGCCAGGAAACACTCATCATGTTTCTATTGAAAGCTTCCTGGAATATTTGGATGGGTGGGAAAGAGCAGCTACATCCGAAGGCTATCTAAGCCAGAGCACAGCTGAAGGCCTCCGGGTCACTCTTTCGAGCACTCTGCATTTGTTGGATTATGTAGTTACCAAGCTTTACTACCATTACCTTATGACAAGCCGGTTGTGCCAAGACTCAATCGAAAGGCTTTTTTGGATTGTGCGACAAATGTCAGGGTGTAATGACCACCCTACTCCAAGCCAGTTTTAATCTCAGTAAACACACTAAGTTTCCAAAACCTCGTTAAGTCGCCTACACATGTCTTCAGGATTCTTGAGAAACTTGGTAGGAACTGATGATGTCAGCATTACTCCTCAGCAAAGAATCGATGATCTTCTTGTCATAGGGAATCTTTCTGAGGCTCATGACGTGCTGAATGGTTGTGACCTACTTGGCCACATTTCGATGGTTGTGCAAGCCAGCTACTCAAGGCTCATATATTACATGGCTGGCTATGTTGCAAGACGACGTATTGCCAGCACCAAGTGCATGAATTGTTGCCGACAGCTGCTTCAAGAAAAAGATGGGTCACCTTCAGAAACAGCATCCCTCACTAAAGCAGTAGACAGGGGAGGCCTTTTATACTCATCAGAGCAGATAAATTCACTTGTGACAACACTTGAAAACACATTTACACGCTGCTTTAGTTTAAAGCAGGTGAACAGCGATAGCCTTATTGAGTTAGTCTCATTCCTTCAGCTCGCAAAGCTGACTCTTGTTGGATGTGCAAAGCACAGCACAATTCTCACCAACAAGATAACCAATTTTTACGTGTTAAATTTTTAAATGCCGCACTATGAAGCAATAAGAAAAAAACTGAAATTTATGTTGATAATTTGCATTGACCTTCTAAATTGACTATAATCAAAAATACAGCCACATTCACAATGACTAAGCATGTTTTTTCGCATGTTCCATTTTCGGAAGATTGGCATTTCCCATATGCAAAACACACATTTTCTATGGAACAACTTTTATTGACTTTTCAGTCGAGTTTCCTTATTCAGGATAACGGAAGAATAATATTTAGCGTCATACGATGTCTCTGAAAAGTATAGATATTTATAACAATATTTTATAAAAATTTCTTCTTTAATACTACTGGCTGTACTACAGTGAGCAAATCACAAACCGTGGTAAGCGGCAAAGCCTTTCTTGTGCAGCTGCTTTTTGCACTGCTGGCACTTATTCGTTGTATTCTTCTTGCATTCCGCGCACCTTCCCTGAGTCGTTGAGATGATGTAGTGGCCATCAGTGTTTCTGTCCTCATATCTCGGATGAACCCAGGGTCCAGGTCTTACAGTGAGTTTTTGCTTGAGCTGCAGCAAGGACATGGTGACGTCCCGCCGAAAGGCGATGTGCGTCATGGCGGCATCACTACCTTTGTGAATCTCGCAGTGGAGGAGCCATCCTGCGACGACAGCTATGTTCAAACCATTGCTGGAAAGGTTCCACCAATATTTCTTGCTCCTCAGTCTCGGTCGATAGCTTTCGAGAAGGCGGTCCATTATATCTACTCCACCCCTGCCCTCATTGTATTTTCTGATCAATTATGGTTGAGGAATGTCCACCTTTTTGTTTGAGCGTCGTGAGAAGCGTTTCGCACTTCCAACAGGCTCTTGGCTGAGGTGGTTAGATGAAACTGTGACGACTGCATTGTCATTCCACCTGCATGCGCAGACTGCCCCGTCACACTTGTAGTGGAAAGATCCTCTTTCTTCCTTTTCGATGTTTTTCAAGCTCTTCAGTGGACAACCACCGGTTCCTGTATCTCGCACAGTCCCTGTAGCTCGAATTCCTTGGTCAGCCAGTTTCGTCAAGAGGCCATGCGAAGTGAAGAAGTTGTCAAAGTAGACTTCGCGATGTTCAGGCGCTTCCAGGACCGATACCATATTGCTAACAACCCTGATCCCGAGAGGTGTCTTGTCGTTCTTCTCGTTCCTCCAACAATATATTTACATGCATAGGGGTACCCATTCGAAGAGCACATCATCCATAGTTTGTACCCAAATCGAATTGGTTTACCGCGAAGGAACATTTTGCACGAGTGGTGGCCGTAACAGGGCACCATTGACTCGTCGATGCTGAGGCTTTCATTGAACACTCCAAACTGGCGCAAACATTTGGAGATTTCGTCGTAAAACAGCTGAAGTTTGCACATTTTTTCGCCTGCTGAGTGTTGTCAACTGAGTGTTGTCAACAACATGAAAGAACCTTTTCAGCTGCCGGAACCTATTGCGGGCCATCACTGTCGCGACTATAGGCACACAAAGATCTTCTGCAGTGCTCCAATACGAGTCCTCAGACGAAACGGAATGGTACCCGCAGAAAAGTAAGAGGCCGGAAAACTGACCTATGTCCGCTCCTGTGACGTCCACCAACTCCTCCTTTTGGAGTGCGTATCTTGCGTTAGTTCAGCCAGTGAACCAAGGTACTCCGGAGAAATAAATTTGCTGAAAAGCATAAATGGGCTCATGTTTGCAAGATCAGGAAATGCCTCTGGCAACAACGGAGGACTCTCGCTGGAAAGTGTTTTGCCAAACGTGGCATGTTCGCCCCATACTGGTGTGTGGGAGTGCTTTGAAGTATTTGTTTTCCGAGCGTTCGTTGAAGCTTTGCGTCCTTTTCCAGCAGTGAATTGCCGCCCCGCTGGTTTCTTTCGTCGTGGCTCAGGACTCGAACATGCAGAAGACGAATCAACGTCTTCATTGCTGCACTGCATAACTTCAACGTGCCCGCAAACATCATCGGGAACAACTTCAGAAAAGTCGTTTTCGTTCACGTGCTCCTCGTCAGTAATTTTGCCATCTTCAACAGGCGGCAATTGGCATACAAACGCACCTTCGCGTTCGTCATCGGGAAGGCTGAACAAAAGGTCAATTGCTGCCTCCAAAGTGAGGAAGCGTTGTGCCATGACCTACAACGAAAGTTGTTGCGATGTAAAGCACAGTACTACAAAAAGAAAACCAGCCGCAAGGTAGTTTTCTACCTACATTCACAGCGATTGATGTAGCTAGGCACTGTAGTTCAATGCTGCTCTTTCCACGTGTCTGGCAAACTCAAAATGATGCCCAGGAAAGCTTATGTTCAAGTTTCTGCCAAGCGCCGCCCAGCGGGCGCCATCGACAAGGCAGAAAAAGAAAAAGAACGAGGCGAAATGCTCGCGCGCGTCTATGCTGCGTTCGACACTGTGAAACGCCAATGTTCCAAAAAAGGAACATCCGCACAAAACTCTCAAGCTGAAAACTAGATTGTCTTTGTTTCTTTTTTTATTGTATTGCTGCGTAATCCTGAACTATTTGCCGATATTTTAGTTCTGCTTTGCTCACTGCAACATTACTTTTTCCAGCGGAATAATGCAACAAACATCTGGTGGTCAAGGAGCGCAAAATATGCCTGTTTTTAAAAATTTTCTAATGATTCTCCGTAGGTTCATAATAGAAATTAAAACTGCTATGTTTTTCACAAGCATCAATGAGTATGCGTGAACATAAAATATTAATATGCGATATATTGGAGAGGAAATAAAAATTAGGTTTCGTATGTTCCAATTTTGGAACATTGGCAAGTAAAAGGTTAACTATAATCTTCATTTCCAAGTGAAAAGCCAGAATTCTTTACGAACTGAAAGGCAGAAGCGAATAAAATTGCTGAAATTGAGATGTGTATTGTAATGTGGTTGAGTGCTTCTATTTTGAGTTTTTTTCAGCAGAAAATTTTTGCATCAGTGCCATAGCACGATAACAATGCTGCTATTGGTTGTGTTTGGGGATGGTAGTGTCTAATCTTGTAAAACAACTGGTCCTAGTCTTGACGTCATCTACTCCTCATGCATCATTCCAGTGTCCAAAGAAATCTCATGAGTACTAGCAAATGCTTTTTCTTCATTTTTTTGCAAGATACGTCACACTATTTGTATTTGCATTCCTTTCATATGACACTGTTTAAGGCAAAATTTCTGTGATTTTTCAATATAACTCTGGGTGACATTTTATTTTATTGTATGTTCTGTTTGTGTTAGGTTTTGCTATATGTTCTGTTTTAATTTGTGTTATTTGTGTATGTGGAATGCGTTTTCTTGCTTCTTTTTGGCTTCGTGTATGTTGCTCAGATATGAATATGTTATTTAAAATTAATCTTGTATGCAAAATAAGTGTTAATATCTGAACTACGCCTTTAGTGAATAAAAGCGGTGTCGTTTGACACGAGCAGTGGCAATCAAACTTTTGCAATATCGCAGCAATAGTCTTACACCTTAGCCCAGCCATATTTTTAGCGTGCTATGAACTTCAGTCGCACAGCGCAAACTAGGACGACAGGCTACCGGTTCCAAAAAGCAATCACTCTTAGCCAAAAGTGAGTGCAGTGAAATAAGCTATAAGATTACAGGGACCATAACGCAAGTATCGGATACTTGTACCGCATCAGAGCGGTTTTGAAAGCTTAGATATATTGTCATGCTCATTCCAAAACGAGCAGCCGATAATGAAATGAGCGCCGTGTACGCAGTAGATAGAAGTCTGCGGCGGAGGGGCATCTTACTACGAGCCGCAGCGCCACCGCTAGGTGTCATGGAACGGCGGATCGCCTTTCGCGCCGCGCTCGTGCCACCTCCCCATCTAGCCACCATACCATGGAGGCAGATAAAAACAGGAGGGAGCCTGACGTCACGTGGGCAGTCCTGGCAAGCCGTGCTCTTTCGAAGCCAGCATTGTTGGCTCAACAAGTAACCTTTTCCGCAAGATCACGTCAGCAATGAAACTTGCCGATACTTCGTAGTACGGCGCCCGGTAGCTTTTAGTCGAAACGCGCTGGTTTGACGCAGACCGGCCGGCTCACGCAGGTGGTTCAAAGACGGAACAGCAGCGAGATTACTAAACCCTACCGCAAGCTGTGACGTTTTGATGATGTGCTGGGCCGACAAGGTGGGCTTCACTCGTAAGAATAATGCTCCCTCCTTTCTTTTTCTTCTTTCATGGCGCACCCGCAGCTGTTGCTGTAGGGGAGCGAGTGAGAGCGAAGAGACAACAACTGCGAGCGTGCGGACGCCGCCGGCCTGACATAGTCCAACTAAGAAACGAATCACATCGGAAAATGCCGCCCACATCTATCCACCGAGAAAATTCGAGTAAATGCGTCGCAGAGTGGGGGCGGGGGGGGGAGAGGTATGGCGTGAATGCTGCGTAATTTGGTATGGTTTCGGATGCTTATTTGGTATTTTGTTTTTATTATTCTAGTTTATTGATTGCAAGAGAAGCGTTGCCTCTAATGTCGAGCGAAAGCCAAGTAATGACGCCCTTCAACAACGCCTCATTGAAAAACTATGCCTCGAACGTGGCTCTGTCTTCAATTGAAAGCTGGCTGCCAGCAGAAAATCTTGCAGGCCATGCCTCCTACCACGTGTTGCGACCATGCGCCGCGTGGGACCGCTTGCCTCCATACCACTCTGTCAGCTGACATTACCGTACAGTTCTGTCACGTGACATCACAGCTGCTCGGAGGCGATTGTGAGAGCATTACTGTGTGACCGCCACAGACGTTCACCTCCGTACTAGAGGGGGAGGGTAAAATCCGAGTGTAGGGTGGCACGTTCGCGGCTCACGTTCCAGGCATAACTTTTCTAGGAGGCGTTGCCTTGACTGAATTCCTAACGCACGATCAAGTGCCTATATATGGAGATGTGTGAACGATTGTGCAGCGCAAGCAGTCGTTTTAGCGGCGAAGCTTATTAAGCCATGGGTCGTGCGTATAGTTACCTAGTCATGCATCTCCTGTATGTGGCCGCCGCCTCTAGTTTTATTCCTTGGAATTTCCGCTCGATGGTGGTACTTGTATCTGGTGAATATATGATGAAGAGACGCGCGATGGTAGTACTTAGAGTGTTCACTAGATGTATAGAGCGATGGATGCACCGACATACAAACAGACGGACATACGGACATGCGGACGGACAGACAGTCGACAGACATATACACAAACAGATGGACGGACAGACAGACAGACAACACCTCTAGCAGGCGTTGTGCCCCTACAAGTGGCAGTTGCCAGCTTGCTCTCTCCCTCTTTCCTCTGTGTCCTTGTGTATCTGTGTATGAAAATCAAATTAATCAATCATACAAATGCTTCGGCGTAAGCACAGACCCTCAAAAGAGTGGAAGCTTGGGCTAGTTGGTGCGTAGTCATATTTGCAAGATTGTTTAAGCGCGCGAACAAAGGAAAATGGACAGAGTAGACAGAAAGAGCGCTGCAAATATGCAAATGTTGCCAATCTTGCAAATATGACACAGACCCTCCTTCGTTATCAGATTGGAGAAGCTTGATATCGGCCCTTCGTAGACTGGCGACGATGCACTAGACTGTTGTCAAGCCGTTTTGACGTCTTGCGGAAGGCGCTAGACTACCTCCTGGACGAGTCGACCGATTTCGTCATATTTCGCTCGTCCAACGGTATTTCTTACAAGGCTAAGCAGCTCCACATTGTCCAGATTTGAATGTTCACAAAGTTCCTGTCCATTTTCAACACTTTTTTTACACCAGAAGCAACAACAGCGTCTCCAAGGATGACGACTTCTTGTGCTGGTGGGGTACGTCAGCGTCTTTTTCTTTTTGGCAGCCAAGGTAGAAGCTGGCCCTACGAAAACTCAGCTGATTGACGTGCTAAGCGAAGATATCGGCGAAGGAACTTCTCGCCCGGTACTTTTGGTGCCTGCTTCAAATTCGCGCTGTGAAGGCATTCTGTGTAAAAGCGGACCTGTCGCCAAGCTTTGGAGCGAAGGATACGGCGAAGCCTGTTCGCATGTTCTGTAGACGGAGTAAGCTCGCTAAAGAGACGTAGGACTTCAGGAGGCAAGTAAAAATTCTTCAGAGAAAACGTCAACAGTCTTGCCTACAATACGGTATTGCCAGTTTCTACGAACAAAGGTCAATTTGCGAAATAGTGCCGCAAACGTAAAGCCTACTTGGCGGGTAGTTTATGTTGCGTAAAGATTCACATTATGTAGAGACCCGCGCATGCGCTCATTTTACCCTGTAATATGGTAACGCATATTGTACATGTACAAGCTGAAGCTCTTAATAGCTGTCACCATGAGACTGAAGCCGGCGAGGGCAGACAACGCGCGGGCGCCACGCCATCGTGAACGTAAAGTTGGCTTCGCCTCATGATATTGAACATTTGACATCATTTTGCTCCACGTGACAGCGCTCGCCGAATAGAGGCGCAAGCGGCGGAAGGAAAAGGTATGCGCAACTCTGCTACTAAAAAGGTATAGCGTATACAGTATCTCTAGCGTTGCCAGATCGTCACGACTTGGCGGTGGCGCGCTCTTCTCCCACGCGTACTTTGCCCTGTGGAGAGCCGTGGGGAGGGTGTGGACGCTAACGCGTGCACGCGCTTATCTCGGGGTGGGAGAATCGTACTCCTTGAACTTCCACCGGAACGATTCTGTAGTAGTTACCGCGCGCACATTGGTCACTGCACTTGCTGCACAATCTCCGTTTGCAAAAAGAGTGCGCTTTTCAGACACAGCGAAGTAACAACAGAGACGCCAATACGCGTTCATTGTAGCTGTAAGTACAGAAGAATGGCTAGTTTGGCAAGCTGGTACTGATCCATAAGTGTACTGAAAAACAGACAGAAACATGAAGGAGAGAAAAAGGACAGACAACCGCAGACCATCAACTGAAGCTTTATTGCAATACCGAGGCAATATATACAGGACAGAATAAAAAGCAAGGGAGGGCCAAGGGAAAGGAGAAGATAGGACGAGGCGCCAAATCGACGAAACTGGGCAACATCAGAAAAGCATGCACGTCATGCAAAACCTAGACAGGTCAACTCCTTATTGTGTATGGTCACAGAAGGAACACTGACGCACGACTCAGACATTTTGCGAATATGCGCAGCCTCAATAAGCTCGCGCACTTTTTGGTTTTTATGCCGAAGATACAGAAGTGTCGTCAAAGAGCGGCACGCAGCCGCATTCCCTACAGTAGGCTGCTAAATGAAGGCCGGAGTGGTCTTTCAGGGAATTGAAATGTTCTCGAAGTCTCACATTTAGACAGCAACCTGTCTGACCCACGTATACACGATTGCATGACAAGGGTATGGAGTAGATGACACCGGTGATACTTGATACACAATTATAAATATGACTGCCATTGCATCTATCTTGCTGGAGATGTATGTGATTCGGGACTCGTCTATATACTTTGGACAATAAAGTGGACAACTTGTCTTTGCCGGAATATCTACTCGGACGTCATGTCTTGACAAAATATTGGTAGATCCCACCTACAGTGGGAATCGATGATATGCGAAGCACGAAAGAGAAATGTTGATATGTCACTTTAAAATCAACACAACGTTACGAGGTGGAGGTAAATTATGCCGTACATGACTTCCGTGTCATGATTATCACGCTAGGATGTGTTGTTTACCTTCGTCATCTATTCATGTCACGTGATAGCAAATTTGTACAAGTGGATCTAGCGAAATGGCCACGAGAACGCTATGAGCGTGGTAAGTTGTGATGTTCTTACATGCCACGCATGTCGGGATTATCATTTTTGCACCGGTCATATACTTTGGCATCCATTGACGTTACGTTACGCCAAATTTGTTATATGCGGTGCTAGCAAAACGGACGCGACTGCATCATGAAGGGCCCAATATACTCCAATGCAGCGTTGACGCGGGCGCACGCGGGCACGACAACGCTACTTTAGCAAAAGCGAGCACTCTATACTCTGTGCCAGAAGTTGCGTGCAGTACTGTGGATACTACAGGCCCTCTCAACCAATCAGGAGGCCGAGCACATCTATGTGTGTCCTTCCACGCCCTGTCGCCTGCTAGCGACGTATGCTGCAGCGAAAGCGGCAAGAGCGTCTCGGGACACTGTGCAACTGCGCCATGAGATTAGCTGTAATGGTGAAACCGGTTAAATATTCTGCTCGGCACCGTAAAAGCGCGCGTCTTCGAGATACTTGCACGTAGACATTTCAAGGATAGGGTTCAGTGCCTCATGTTTCGGTGGAAAGCGCCGCACTAGCCAAATTGAATACGAAAGCACCACGCTTCATCAGATTTCGTATACGCATGCCTATGGGCATGCGAAGTGCCGCTCGCGTTCGATAGGAAATATGGCTCTACTCCCGGTGCCTTGCCGTGCTTATCGTGCCTCGCCATGCTCATCGTGCTCAGCTACCCACTTGTACAGCGCACGCTCGCTCACGTTGGTGAAGCCAGCCGTTCTCTTAATGAGAGAGCTCATGCTTGCATTTCTGCCGCCCTACTTACGCAGTGTCCCGCACACATTTAGAGTTAGCTGCTTTGCTCCCTTGGCGTAAAAGCTGATCCGGGAACAATATCGCACAGGTGAACCAGGCGCTGCCAGTGTGACAGGAGGGACCAAATCTGTCACCACGGACTAATCACAATCCAAGACTGGGTCCTCCGCGGCACTGTGAACGCTCGGGCTGTGCGGACGACTCACAAAAGTTTAGACAGTGTCGCACTATTCGTTTCGTACTTTATAAGTAAAAAAATAACACATACGAGCCACAACAGCGTTATTTCTTTCGTCATTTGCATGCTATACCACGTACAAGCAAGAACTCTTTCTTTATTACAGAAAATGCGACAAAGTAGTCATACAAATCACAACTACAACGCGCAGAGAAGCCTTCAAGTAGAAATCCTCCAACGAGACCACTTGCAAAAGTCACGAGGACAAACAACAGGCTACGTATATGGGGCACTACATCTCGCTTCGCAACAACCTGCATTCGACGGCCTTGTAGCCTCGGCTCTGCTGCACGGAACTTCTGGAACAGAGTATATAGTCTAACGCCAGGCGCGACCAGTGTTCGTCGGCGCAGCCCGACGGCAACCGGTGCGAAATGCGACATGCTGCATTTCGCACCGATGCGTTCCCTCTTTTTGTCACGAAGGGATGCCGGATGCGCTAAAACGCACATGCGTCAAAGCAACGTAGCGCGGCGCGCGCCTGCGTGTGTATGGCAGGACCGGCGCCTGGCATGGCAACGCCGGCGAGCACGCGCACTGCGTCTCGTTGAAATGTATTGGCGCCTTGACTGTGGCATGTCGTCATGTTTTCACATGACACGCATCTCATGATTATCATGTTTGCACCAGTCACATACCTTCGTCATCCATTGGCGTCACGTAATACCAAATTTGGTATATGTGAAGCTAGCGAAATGGTCGCGAGCGCATCGTTAGTGCGGCATGTAGTCATGTCGCTACATGACACGCATGTCATGATTATCATGTTTGGATGTGTAATTTACCTATGTCGTCCGTTCGTGTCGCGTAATACCGAATCTGGTACATGTGAAGCTAGTGAAACGGCCGTGACCGCATCACGAGCGTAGCATGTAGTCATGGTGTTACATGACATGCATCTCATGTTTATCATGTTCACACCAGTGTTATACCTTGGTCATCCATTCACGTCCCGTAGTACCAAATTCGGTATAAGTGAGGCTAACGAAACGGCCGCCGGCACATCCTGAGCGTGGCATGTAGTCATGTTGTTACCTGACACGCATCTCATGATTATCATGTTTGCAGCCGTCAGATACCTTCGTCATCCATTCACGTACCGTAATACCAAGTTTTGTTTATGTGACGCTAGCGAAATGGCCGAGAGTGCATCATGAGCGTGGCATGTTGTCATGTTGTAACATAACACGCATGTCATGATTTTCATGTTACGGTCTGTCGCTTGTGTTCGCCATGCAATCATGTCACACCATACCAGTTTTGCAACATGTCATGTGGGCGAAACCACCGCAAGAGCAGCAAGACCTTGAAATGTTAATCTTGACATTCATGACATACATTTCATAATTTTCATGTTATGACTAGTCAATTTTGCGAGTCATATGGTACTGTTATTCCATGCCAAGTTTGGTATTGATACCATTATGCAAATAGCCAGGAGAGCTAAAAGTCGTAGGCGGCTAGATAGATAGATAGATAGATAGATAGATAGATAGATAGATAGATAGATAGATAGATAGATAGATAGATAGATAGATAGATAGATAGATAGATACGCTCAAAGTTGCCGAAGTTCGCTAAGAAAGGCTTCGCATATAAAAATTCCAGAGTCCCAGCAGGAATATAACCCCAGTATTTTGTGTGGCAATCAAGCATTCTACTACAGAGACACACCAGCTCACACAACTGCTTTTTATATTGCCCGTGAAGGCCCAACTGCATGCACGTGATTTTCGAGTGACAGCGACGTGCGAGACAAAATTTGCTGTCGTGGAGGCCCATCCGTAGCCATTGCTTGACGCGTCGCGTGTTTCTGGACAACTACAAAAGATCGCTTGTCACCAGGAAGCAAGCGTGACGATTTCCAGCAACATGGCTGCATCTGTAACCGTCACTTCGGTTGCACTTTGTTCTCAATGCTTTTTATCCACGCGTACTTCGAGGAACGCAAGGTGTCGACAACCTTTGTCACTTTCACATCTCACGTGGAGAGTGAGAGAGCGAGACAGCGGCTGAGTTTTGTTGTAAATCTTGCATTGATTGTTCATTTTGATGTTTTGGTGGTAGTTTTGGACTATTATGTCAGCGTGTTGCAATGCGAGATTGGCTTGCGAAGTGCATCATAGGCGTCGTAGCGTACGCATTTGCACAACCAGTCGCAATTAAAGCGAAGATTCCGAAAAAGAGAAGGTTGTCAAACACTTTATTGAGTTCCATATGCACAGAATAATCCTTGTGACACAAAAAATTGACACAGAAGAATAAATTTGGCTTAATGTAATCGACCTCGTTCAGGTTCTTTTCGAAAATATGGGCTTGCACGCGATAGTTTTTGATCAAGCAACAATGACACTTTGTCGCCGACATTGGCTTGGAGCCATCGCGACGCGACGGCACGACGGAGAAACTCTTTGTAATGCTGTATTCGGGTGGTCGTTTTAGAGCGCTCTAGAGCACTCCGGAAAGTGACTCCTTGTTCGGGTGGTCGAAATCGAGTGCTAGACGTATGTTCAGTTGGTCGTCTCAGAGCGTCGTACTCCACTTCGAGCGCCTCCGACTGCTCCGGCTCCCAAGTTGGAGTGCCGCCGTCACGCTCGCTTGAAAATCGCGAGCATGCCGTCAGGCTTTATTGTTGGTGAAGCAACAATTGGGGGAGCAGTGCTAGCTATTTGATTTTATAAACACAACTTATGTACGCCTGGGATACAACCGTCCCGTCGAGTTAAGATTAACTGTAATTAAGCGCAATGCTCTGAAAGTGACTGACACCTTATATCGACCAAGAAACAGCGCAACCAAACATTGGGAATTTAATTTAGGTGCATTAAGAACAATGCATGTCAACGAAGTAAACAGTGACGAGTGGGAGAAGCGATAGGCCCCAAGTTCCCACAATTTATACGTGGAAGTCACCGACTATAGTATAAAGGATAGACAGAAGGATGAAAAGATGCATGGACGGACAGATATATGGATGTATGCACTGATGCACGCGAACATGAGTTGTCGCTGAAAAAATATTAATGTGCATTTACCAGTCCATTTCGAGTGCACCACGGCTGAGCGAGAACAAGATTCTGGGTAGAGAGCGGGGATACCTAGGGAAAGGAGTGGCTGGAAGTTTTTCATATTAGGAGGAAGGGAACAAAGTGTATTATTGACAGGTATATTCATTTGTTCGGCAAATAGTTCAGATTATTCAGATAGATGATTGATTAGCTTTGCTACGGCTGCGCGCATGCGCTTTAGGTGACTTGTCCTTCCGTGGTTGTTCCAAAACAAAGCCAGTTGATGCTTAGCGCTTGTCTTGCGCACTGTCTTCTTCTCTTCATAAACAGTTCTTTATTTCTGCCTGTTCGCGCCAAAAAATATGATGTCTGGAGTATTCACGGATGCACCGACGGATGGATGGACGAACAGTCGAACGGTGCAGGTCATCATTGATTGTGCAGTCATGTACTTGATTTATTTGCACATGAAGTAGGTTTTTTACATATATTTTCGTTTTTCGTTGTGCAGGTTTTTAGTTTTGGTTTTTTGGGGCATGATGAACGCCAACAATGTCGCCCCTATAGCTGACATCGGCAGCGTTGAGCTAATGAACACAGAAAAAAATGTTATGCCAGCAGAATTGGAATTTCAGCATTCTGCATGGCAATAAATTATTCTACCATAGAGCTACGCCAAGTATCGGAAATGCTTGTCAAGTAGAACGTAATGTTAGTGAAACGTCAATTGTGGTTACAGTGTAGGCTATCCAAACTTTAAACTCTACATACTTAGTCCTATCATACAACCGTCACGTCGAATCAAAGACAATTGCGGTGAAGCGCTTTTCACTAAAGCTCATTTATCTAACAGTCGCCATATTCGGTGGCACAAGCGCTACATATCGGCTTACCGCTTCTGGTGTTGCTAATAACCATGTTGCTGTTGGCATCGCTACGCTACATTAAACAAGTGATTTAAACACATATCTGTGCGTACAACATTTGTACATATCATTAGAGTCATGTCATAACGTTTCACTAAATTTTAAAAAATTACAGCACGGTCGCCTTCCCTCTGCATGTACAGCATAATATTGATACCCAAGGTACGTGGTATCTGCCAAATTGTTTTTGAATAGGCTCAAGATTGTTAATCTTATACGTACTGTAAGGCACCCACATCATGTACGCGTACTGTATACTTGGTCGCACAAATGCAATGTAGCCGAGCAGTATGGCAGATCATTTTTATGTTTATGATTAAGGAGACATTGTTTTAAAAAGGCACATGAACAAACTTTATCAATATAAAAACTCAAAGATAAGTTAGAAGTCAGTGTCGCATCGATGTATTTGTAGAAGTTTATTTGTTACAGGAACGAATACCTTAATACATAAGTATATGATAGGGGATCTTCTCCCGAGTCACTGGAAGGCACACACATTTGTTCGTGCTGAGGCACATACTGCATTTGTTACACCACTCAATGCATAGGTGACGTTGAGATTGTCGAATTTGTCAGTAGAGATAGTTTACTTAAACAAAACAGAGTCATCTGCAAACAATCTACTATGTTGAATAACTCCTTAATGTATAATAAAAAAGCAAAGGGCCTTACACGCGGCCCTCCGTTACGGCAAATGTCACCGGAAGACTGTCAAAGTATTGACCACATAGCTCATCCTATTGTTAACGGTTATCTAGATATGCGAAAATTCACGGAACAAATATTTGTGGTACACTTATTACGCTAAGTTTGAAAATAAGTTTACTGGGTAGAACTTTCTCGAAAGCTTTACAGAAATGCAAAAAGATGATATTTAGACTACCGTAGCTACTGACGGTTACTGGGACAGAATGAAAGATCGTGCATATTTGCGGTCGATAATCCTTTTTTAAGCAATTTTAATATTTACGAGATAGCGTTAAAGAGCTCGTTTCGCAGAAGTTTCGGCGTCGGTGTGGGCGTCATTAGTTTTGAGGGAAAAAATTCATCTTATGCGGGACCAGACAATGAAGAATGATTCAAATAAAATAAATATTAAAAAAACCTTGGTCAGAGTGGGAATTGATTTGATTTGATTTTGTGTGGTTTAACGTCTCAAAACCACCATATGATTATAAGAGACGCCGTAGTGGAGGGCTCCGGAAATTTTGACCACCTGGGGTTTTTTAACGTGCACCCGTCATAGTGGGAATCAAACCAGGGTAGACATCATGGCAAACGCATGTACTGTCACACGACCACGCGTCTGCTTGTCAATACGTTTAAAAACTAGTCATCTGCATACAATGCAGTAAAAGTGACACATGCGTTAAAAACACACGCGTCCTGTATGCATGCTACCCAATACAACATAAAATTTTGCAGTAATGATGCGTGGTACAAGCGCTCATTGCAATCGGACATCAAAACATGTGATAATAGTGCTTTAAAGCTGGTAACCCACTACAAGAGACACAAACGCTGCAGCGTCTGTTTTCCTAAAGCCACATAGTAGGTTCATAGCGAATTCGCAAAACCTTAACGCACGAAGTGCTCTAAGTCTGCTCTAGGAACAGAAAATCGATATCACATTAAACACTTAAACGCGAAGGTATATGGTCTCTAACGTGGGTATATGGTCACTTAACACGTGGGTATATGGTCACTCAATTTTTGTTTGTCAATATAACGTGCTCTTCCACGAAGCTGGTTATACAAGTAGCTAGGATGTGTCCGATAAGTTTTCAACATCGCGAGGTTAGCGAAAGAGGACGGCAATTTCCTTGTGTTCAGCAATCTACCTTTATAAAGGGGGGCCAGAATGGGGCTGTTCTCGAGTCACTCGGCCGCATGGAAGATAAAAATGAAGGTCGATACAAAATAACCAAACATTTTGCAACAGATAAAACATGTCACCTTAGGCATACGTTTAGCATATTGTCACGGGGTCATGACGAGAATAAAGAGAGCAGACAGTAGGTCCAAGAACAAGTGTTTATCTGGCTGAACGTGTGGCTGGTGAACGTAATATTTTGGCAAAATATTTAGGACCACATGATGCTTTCGATTTCAGGTTTAGCAGCACAAGAACTGAACCAGAATGAGAAATGAGAAACTCATTGGAATAAGGAAAGGCCGTTGCCACGTGCTTGAAAATTGATTTCCGAAGTGTTGAACAGACTTTATAAATGTAGATAAACTACCGGACAATGTCTCTATAATCCGTCACGTTAGTTCCAATGACTGATATTTGCAATGGCGTATTTTTTTTTGTTTGCTGATAAAATTCTTCAATATACAGGGGTTGTTTTCATTAATGTTTTAAGGAAGAGAGCTAGAGAAAGTTAGCAACACTGTTTTGTACATCATATATGAAATTAGCCTCTGCCTGTCTTTTTATATAGGTGCTTAACTTTCCCTTTCATGTGAATATTATGGTCAGTTATCGATTGTGTTCGCTTTTCAATCCATAACACTGGCGTCGTAACTAAGGTTGTGGGCACGGGCGTCCCACACGTTGTAAACTTCACTAACATAAGTGCAGCCTTAATTATTCCTCAATAAGCTACGTAGCACCCTGCTAGAATGACGGCTGTACAAATAATCATGTGTGCACGAGCATAATGTCGGAGAGGGACGTAGTAGATGTGAGTAGCATTAGGCGTGTCCGCTAATTTTGTATTGATTCCCGTTCCTGTCCACGCGGCACATATGCCTCATGAAAATTCAACAACTCGCTGAAGTTGCTTTACCAATGTTGACAAATAAGCTCGGAATTTCACTATACAAATACTAGACTTGCGTGTCGCCTTCAGTATCCGACTACCTTATCTTCCCTGCTATCCCGACTTAAGCTGTCCCTTTACCATCCCCCCACTTATTCTTGAAATCGTATGTGTCATTCTCGTTAGGTAGTGATTTCGTCATGTTAAACAGTTCAATACTTTTATGCCGCAGTTAAAATTAAAAAAGCAAGATTCACTAATTAGATGTACAATGCGTCTCCATGATAGGTGAATGCTGTCCTCTCAAATAATGAAATACATGGCTGAAAATATTCTTCTATTTTCCAGCCAACATGGTCTTCAACGTGGACGCTCTTGCGAGACAGAGCTTTTCGAACTAACTACCGAAATTCATAACAATTTACATGAACTTCATTGAACAACTTCGTTGAATGAACATGAACTTCATTCAAGTCTTCATTGACTTTGAAAAAGCCTTTGACAGGGTAGGTCACATGCGTTTCATACATAAAATGAAGACTTGTCAAATAGATACACAGGTAATTGATTTGGTTCAAGAGTATTTGCGTGATAGGCGTCAAGCGTTATTGATTGAGAGTGTTGTTTCCGACTTCAAACCTGTCATGTCCGGTGTACCCCAGGGTTCAGTTTTGGGACCAACCTTGTTCTTAATTTTCATTACCGATATTCACAATGGGTGTAAACTCAAGAATTCGTCTATTTGCTGACAATTTCGTTATTTATTGTGTTGTTTTTGGCCAAAACGATTGTGATGAACTGAATAAATGCTTGCGGAAACTTGGTGAGTGGTGTCAGAACTGGCAGATGAGTATTAATATTAAAAAACTGAACTTATGCGGTTTACTACTAGCAATCAATTAGTACTGCACGCCTACACAATACATAAGGAGACCATCGATGCAGTTGAGTGATTTAAATACTTGGGCGTTTATTTAACTTCGAATTTGACATGGAACACACATATTGACTGGGTATTGCGTAAATCAATCCGAACTCTTGATTTCCTTCGACGAACACTCCGCCAAGCTAATAAAGACACAAAAATTCTTGCCTACAACTCATTAGTCCGATCTCAACTTGAGTACTGTTCAATTATTTGGAGCCCTTACCAATCATACCTCATTAACAGGCTATAATCCTTGCAAAACAAAGCTGCCAGGTTCATTACCTTCGACTATACTCCCTATTCAAGTGCATCTAAAATCCAACAGAGATTGACCTTGCAACACTACAATGCAGACGAAAAGTGTCTCGTTTAATTTTCTTCCATAAGCTAAATCATACCTCTTCAACGTTTTCTACCTCATTGATAACGACGCCAAATGCAAACTTTCCACACTTTGATCATTCCTTTAAAGTTAGTCAACCATTCGCCCATATTGATCTACTTCGTTTATCCTATCTTCATTTGGCTATCCATTGGAATCAATTGCCGAGATTTATTGCAGAAGAAATAAAAGCTGACAAATATTCAGAAATGCTTGAACAGTTCTCATTGCCACACACTGAAATGCATTGAGAACATTAACCGCACTCTTACAAATCTGAGACATTGTAATTTCGTCGAATGGTATTCCAGTCCATAACATAAATAATCTAACGTATTAGTACGTATATGTCCGAATCACTGTATTGCTTTTTTGTAAAGACTTCTAATTTCTGTCTGCCTTGTCCACATTTGTACGTAAATTGTGAATGACCTTTGTTCCGCAAGTGCTCTTTGTAAACGTTTTTTTTCTTTTATTGATTTTTTCGTATTTCTGAATAAATTGCATGTATGTTGTTTAGCAGTTTATTTTTTCGTGAGTATTTTTGTTCTCTTGCGTATTTTCGATGAACTGCCCATTCATGTCTATATGCACTACTGATTGAACACCACTATTTTTCTTGTTTTTATGTGAAATGTTCTGTAAAAACCTATCTGCTCCCCCCCCCCCTATGTAATGCCTTCAGTCCTTTAGGGTAAATAAAATGAAAATGAAAAAATAAAACGCCATTGTTTGACTACAAATGGGAGTAGGCGACTGGCCATGGAGACTGCCCAGAGCAGACTTTACCTTTGCGAAGAAGGGCAGGACACAAATTGCGAGAAGCGCAGACAGCAACACCAGGCCAGTAAGGTAGGCACTGAACGCAGGACCCGAAGATGAAAGAGGATAGGCCGCGGCTGACGCCAGCGCCACCAAAGGCCAGGAGGCGAGTGAGACACAGCTGCAGCTGTCGCTGGTGCTGGCGAACTGCCGCTCCAGCTCCGAGTCGCGGAACGATAGGCTCACCGGATGAGCGTGGTCACGAAGCTCCCTGCGCAATGCTTGCGTCACGCAATCACTCGAGAACAAGGGTAAAAATAAAGCACTCACTGTAACAGCTCTGGTAAGTGTGGAACAGTGATTCACCTGTTCTTCAGCGATGAACTCATGAATAGCGTTTTGAGGGGTTGTTTGGTGAGACAATATTCCACGAATTCATAGTGTTCTTAGGAGTAGGCACAAGAGTAAAAGTAGACAGAACAAGCAGAGCCAGTGAGTGTCACTGAAGCAAGAAAAGTGGACAGGACTAGCAGAGCCTGTGAGCGTCACTGGAACGTAAATGCTTCAGTGACTCTCCTGTTCACGGGCCAGTGCGGGAATTCCAGCCTTGCAGCCTGGTAGGCCTCCATGGTGGAAAAGGAAACGTTTATTGGTGTTGCATTGACACCTTTTTTCTTCTCCTCTTCTACATGCCTCTTCACCATTTCACTTTTGCGTCCAATCGCTTTGCTACACTATACCCTCATATCCTATGCTGCACCCTCTCTTCCCACTACTCCCACTTTTCTTTCTTACCTCTTTCCTCGAACTAACTATGCCATACATGGCTTTGCCTGCGTGCTTCAAGGAAATACGTGAAATGACAGGACACAATGAAAGTATGCTCTCATCCTTCTTTCCACTACCACTTTTCCTCACCCTTTTTATATAAATTAGGAGGCAGAGCTCCACGTTTTTGGTTTATTTTTCTTGAAAATGGGCGGATGTTCATCGAAGTTTATTTCCAGATTGTGTCCAAATATGTCGAGTTCAGAGTTTGGCGTTGTTCTGAAAACTTAAAGCAATGTTAAATCGCTTCATATCTGAATACTGAAAGCACACGAAGCGCATTTGATTTTTTTCAAGAACGTTTGAAAGAACAATACATATACGCACAAGGAAAATACCTGAACAAAAACACCTTTATCTTGCGTGTACCAGCCTTAGCCCAAAGCTTATTGTAAAACACACCAGCGTACCGTGCGAGATAACTGTCAATGATCAAAGCTCGCGCTCCTTTTTATCGACGACTCTCACATTTGAAAACGCCCTTTCAGCACTAGCGCTAGAAACAGGAAGCGCCAGAAGACGCCGCGCGCAGCGAAAAAGCACTGGCCACTCGACATTGCGAAGTCTCCAAAACGATGGGGGTTCGAAAATGTTAGGTATTTTACAGCACTGGTAGTTTGCCAAATCACTGAGGAGCTAGCTGAAGTCGTCATAACTTGAAGAATAGGTGCATAGGTTTCTAACGCGCAGAAAGGCGAGTTCCTCACATATGGGTTCACAATTTCAACACAGCACCAAAACGATTTTTGGTGTACGGGAATTCACCTCACAGGTTCCTCTAAGATGTATGTCTCTATATTATTGTGACAGCCTCGCAGTATTTGTTGTCAGCGGCGGCCGTTAAGGGGGCCCTATAATACTTTACACGACCTAATTAATTTACATTTTTTTTAGCTGGTTGCGTTCACAGAAGGCTTAAAGGGCCACTCACCAGGTTTGACAATTCTGAGCTGAGAAGAGCAATACGTAGATAAGGTGTTCATAATCACGTCTCTGAAAGTTTTCAATGCTATGCGCCGCGAAAATGGGTCCAATTTCAAGATGAACACTGTTCCCCCTTCCTCTTGCGGGCGCACGCCCAGAGAATGAGGGCATGACGTGCGCGTATGAATGGCCCTACGTACACAGCAAGGCAGTGACGTTGGTTCTCTACGTAGACGTCTATGCTCTTACGTTGCCAACAGTGGCACGTGAGTGAGTGAGTGAACAACTTTATTATGGTCCAGTGCAGACTCTGAGGTTGCCACACTCCAAGGCAAAATTACCCGAAAAAGGGGTAACGGAGCCCAATAGGAACGCGCAATGAACGGATGGACCGTTGAGGAGCAACCACAGAGCGAAGCGTGCGGCGCGAAACCACTTACTCTCCACTAGGGATGAACCAACCGGGCATTGCAGGCAGCGCGAAAAGCGTTGCCAAAGAAACCAGCCCTTCTTCTCCACAGAACACATGTCCTTCTCCTCTTCTGCTTGCTCAGTCTTTCCCCGTATTTTGCCGGCAGCGGTTGCGTAGCGTCGTGCTCGGGGTGCTCGACCACGGCCGCCAGAATTCGACAATGTAAGAATTACGACGTGGTGTTTGTGTGTACGCCTGGATGAGCGTGGGCTGCTGCTTTAGCGTTTCGCTGCACCCATGAAGTCTGGAGCAAGCCTCGACAGTTCAACACGCCGCGCTGTATACCTCTAGCTTCAAGATAGTCATGACCAACACACGACAGCAACAGTTGGGAAGGCCAAAATGGCGGCCGAGAAGAACAGGCCTATCGAATATATACTTCAGTACGACTCAGGGCAGAAAACAGCGCTGGATTCTAAGGCAAGTAGGTCATCATTCTTTATTCTACTGCACTTGTCGCGTGTGCAATACGGATCGCGCTTGCCGGCAAGGGGCTCGGTCGTGTTGTATGTCGCACGCACGAAATGCATCACAAAGGTCAGCTTTGGCGTCTGCAGTTCGCCTGTGCTTTGCGACCGCCTGGCAGTTGGCTGCCATTGCCGTCGGCCTCCCGTACGCTCGCTCAGCGAGTGCTCGCCTGTCTTCGCCGCCGCGATGAGCTCTGTGCTGACGATATTGGAGTGAGACCTCGTCGTTGTGTTGGGAGTCGTCGAAAACACGTTGCGGGTTCTCGTGAAGAGCTTGGTTGTAGTATGTCGCGCGCTGTAATTGCACCAGCACGGGCTAGCGGGGCTTTCGCTAGCGTCGCAGCTGACTGAAAATAGGCCGCCATTACAGTTGGCTTCACCGTCAGTCGGTCGCAAGCAGCTCGGCGCAGTCCGTTGGCCGCGGCGGCGGACTCCCGTTTGCACACTGCACTCGCTCGATTTTGTGGAAAACGGCCGCTAGTACCGTCGCTTTCTTCGGCGCTGGCTCCAAACCAGCTCGGCGCTGTTTGTGGCGGCGGCCAAGCGTACGCTCGCTTTCCTGTTCGAAGTTCGCTGGCGGCAGACACTCCGCGTGCAGTGCCGTGTTCGGTCTCGCGTTCGCTTGCTCGAGCTGAACGACGTCGCTCGCTTAGGACTCGCCGACTTGTTAGCGGCAGGGTGGTTCGCGGAGTTGTGACTGCAGCCGCCACTTCTAAACTATTGCGCTACGGGGATCGAAATGAGTCTCTGACGACGTGTGACATCACGGTGAAATTATTAGCATGTCATATCTCACATATGTTTTTATTTCCCCTTGCACGTATTTCTCATATGCATTTGTATTCATCCTCTGTCACGTGTGACTCACTATTTTACATACTTACTGTGCAGCCATGGGCGCGACCATGCTGAAGGCTGTGCGCTGGCGTCTGCGATGCTCGTCATCCATTTTTTTTTCGTCAGAGCAGCTTCAGAAGGACTGTGCGAGATGTGAAGGTAAAGTTATTTGTGTGTCATATTTTAACGCTTGTTTTTATAATAACCTGCACGTACTTGCCATGTGCAACGATGACATAATAGTTAGAGCATCCGGAGGCAGTGACCTGGGATGACGCAGTGACCTTGAGGGGTAATCAGTGGTCGGCGACTAAGAAACGGCACAGGCCTAAATAGACGAGTTCCTTTCGCACAGTTCGAGAACTGAGGGCACGTGCGAGTCAGCGTGGTCGTTGTTGAGAAGAGCAGGTAGGTTTAAGTGCTTCTATTTTCCGGTGGACGACTCGAGTAATTTCAAATGTTGGTGGCGACTAAAGAAGAGAGATCAGTCGATTTTCGCATGAGGACGTCACAGTGGTGTTTGGTAGCCGAGTGGACAACTTTGGAATACATCGGCTTTTGGCCTCTTTAGAACACCGGCATTCGCCGACAATTTTCTCTGAATATCAGTAGCTACAAATGAATATCAGTAGCTACGGATTATGCCACTCGGTATGCAATTACTCGAGCGCTACCGACCAGCTGCACAATGGACGTCGCAGATTTCCTACTCTATGACATCATCCTTCAGCATGGCGCTCCTCACCTACTCACGGCTACCATGGCCGCTGCTTCCTGTCCCGTGTGGTTGACGACCTCCTTGGATCCTGTGCTACGCGGCACAACTTTACGACTTCTTACCACCCTCAGACTAACCGACTTACTGAATGCCTTAACCGCACACTGACGGACTTGCTTGCTATGTATGTTTCTGACAATCACACCGATTGGGACACTGCCCTTCCGTTTGTAACCTTCGCCTACAATTTGTCGCGCCATGAAACTGCCGGCTACTCACAATTTTACCTTCTCTTTGGCCGAGATTCCTTACTACGTTTCGATACCCTGCTTGCGCATGACCTTCTATCCACCACTTCGTACACACAAGATGCCATCTCCTATGCTCTGATCGCACGTACAGTAGCCCGCGCCAGGTTCTGATCTTCCCAGAGAGCACAAAAGTCGCTTTACGACAGCCGAAATAAGGATGTCGATTTTTCTCCGGTATCTCCCGTGCTACTGTGGCAGCAATTCCGTCGTGTCGGCAGGTGCGAGAAACTTTTATCGCAGTACGTTGGGCCTTACCGAGTTCTGCGCCAAGCCACACCTGTCACCTATGAAATTTCTCCTACTACAAACCCCACTGTGACATCCAGAAGTGTCATTGTGCGTGTTTTTCGGCTGAAGTCTCATCACAGTGACCCACCCGTCTAATAAAAGCACGCACCGGGACGGTGCTTTGCCGCCCGAGGTAATGTCACGGGTATGGAAAGGCACCTCAGGCATGAGTGCACAAATGACGCAGAAGAGATGAACACGACGATGTTGTTGTGGGGCCATGTCTAGACTGCCCTGTTGTCCTACATCCTTGCACACTGTGTCATCCTTGCACACTGTGTTAGCAGTGTTAGCCGAACTGGCGTTAACTTATTAAATACTCCGCGTTACAATATGATTAAACTCTTCCGCCACGCTGACTCCGACATGTCCGAGAAGAAAAAGGTCCATCTTCTCATGTGAGGAGTTAAGCAGAATTTCTTAACCGGGCTGATTAGGAACCCGCCAAAGGCGGTCGACAAATTCATTTTAGAAGCATCTACGATAGAGAAGACGCTCGAGATGCGCACGCGGCAATACAACCGTAGCATCTCATGTACAAGGTACTCTGGCATTCAAGCACTAGAAACCACTGACTTGCGTGAGACGATCTCAAGCGATCGTGCAAGAAGAGCTGCGAAAATTGCTTCCTTCAGCGCAGCTTCACGGGGAATCTATCGCGGACGTCGTACGCCATGAGATCCAGCAATCGCTGGATGTTCTTCAGCCTCAAGAGCCGCAGCTGCAAGTCATGAACTATGCTGCTGCAGCCCGCCGCCACACCCTTCCTCCACGCGCACGCCATGACGCCACCCCGTTACACTTCCATCGCCAGAAGCCACTACCGCAACCACCACCACCGACGTCCTACCATTTTGCCAGCGGGCCAGCGCAGCGCGCCAAGAAAAAGTGACGTTTGGCGTGTTCCCGACAACCACCCCCTCTGCTACCACTGCGGCAAGACCGGACACACCTATCTCCGTTGCCAGTACCGACATATGGTTCTACGGAGCTTCGACGTCAACGCGCCCTGTCCACAACGCGGTGAGCAACCACATGACATCGCCGACTACCTCGCAGGAGCGCACTCGACGCCCCGACGACCTTATCGTGCGCTGTCGCCAAGCCACTACGCCTCACCGCACCGCGGGCAGTTCACCGGCCCTGCTCGGGGCCAATCTCCGAGCCCTTACTCGGACAATCAAGGGCAGCAACCGATGGAGGTGCGGTTGCTGTGCGACGAACTGCCGAAGATTATCTGACGACGACGCCGCGGCGAAAATTTCCGAACACGATGCCAACCAGGCCGAGCCCTGATGACGAAACCTCACGCACTGAAGACGACCTGACGACGCATCATGGATGCAACCAAACAAGCCGACGCTGCCGTGACTCACCGCCACGACCAAACCGCAACGTCAGGCGACGAACTAGTGACATCGACGTTCTCATCGACAGCCACAGCATCGCAACTCTTGTCGACGCCGGAGCGGACTATTCTGCCATCAGTTAGAATTTCACCGCGAAGTTGAAGAAAGTTCAGACCGCATGGGGAGGTCCCAAAATTCGAACCGCTGGAGGCCATCTCATAACGCCCGCTGGGCTTTGCACAGCAAGCGTAGTCATCATTAAGCGGACTTACCCTGCGAGTTTTGTAATCCTACAAGAGTGCTCCAGGGGTGTGATACTCGGGATGGACCTCCTTTGTGAACACGATGGTGTCATCGACCTGAGGTCTGAGTCAACCACACTAACCTTAGAAGAAGCACTGCCGCCCCTCATGACGCACCCGACGTATGCCTTGAATGTGATAGAAGAGCAGGTCACCGTTCCACCTTTCTCCAACGTAATCATTTCTGTCGGCGCTGAAGAATATCCAAACATTGACGGCGTCATCGATGGCGATCCGCACTTACTTCTAAACCGTCATATTTGCGTTGCAAGAGGCATAGCCAAGCTGCGTGGAGGCAAAAGAAAGGTATTGCTAACAAACTTCAGCCAAGAATCTGGGCACCTCAGTGTTGGTACGACCGTCGCCTACAACGACGAATTCGTGTACGCCAGCAACGCTTCTACCCTCCTCGATGCTGTCAAATGTTCTTCTACGAATAGTTTTCCCCAACCAGATTTCGACGTCAACCCGAGACTTCCGAAGCGTGAGCAAGACCAGCTCGAAAACCCTGCTTCAACAATTCAAGGACTGCTTCTCGTCAGCCTCCTGAATTCGGCAAACCCCAGTCGCGAAACATCGCATTATAATAGAAGAAAATGCTGAATTGCTCGACCAGTTAGGCAGAGCCCGTACCGAGTTTCAACGCGCGAACGCGAGGCCGTGAAGAAACAAGTCGACGAAATGATACGAGATCACATCATTCAGCCGTCCAAAAGTCCGTGGGTGTCACCCATGGTCTTAGTGAAGAAGAAGGACGGCACCCTACGCTTTTGCGTTGATTACCACCGCCTAAACAAGATTTGTGGGGTTTAACGTCCCAAAACCACCATATGATTATGAGAGACGCCGTAGTGGAGGGCTCCGGAAATTTTGACCACCTGGGGTTCTTTAACGTGCACCCAAATCTGAGCACACGGGCCAACCGCCTAAACAAGATGACCAAGAAGGACGTGTACCCTCTTCCACGTATAGAAGATGCTCTGGATCGTCTGCACAACGCGAAAGACGGGTGACAGTCGAGTATTCCGTATCTCGTCTGAGGGCGATTTATCTATTTTCCGATAAAGACCAGGAGGCCGAGTAGCTAACTTAGTGCCTGAACGTATTGCGATAATGTCATCTTATTTTTCGACTATGCAACTTCAGTCCTTTTTTTTAAACCCATGCCTGTCTGCAATTCACTTCAATGCACGAAGTCTAAAAAAACATTATGATGAAATCTCCGATTTTCTGGCCTCTTCAGATCACAAGTTTTCACTTCTCTGCATGTCAAAGACTTGGCTATCTCACGCAGACGGCAATTTATACGGATTTCCCTCTTATACTTCCGAATACTGCCACCATACACAACAAAGCTGTGGCGGTGTCGCTGTTTTTGTATCTGCAAATCTTCGTTACAAACGGCGGAATGACATAATATTCTTGGTGCCAAATTGTGAAGCTGTGTGGATTGAATTGGAGGATGTCAATCAAACAATTGTTGATTGCTTATATCGGTCGCCTTCATCGTCTGTATCTGCTTTTTGCAATAAATTGAACATTGTGCTTGGTAAATTATCTTCAGAAAATAAAAATGTTCTCATTCTTGGTGACAATAATATAAATTTGCTAGATGACTGCAGCGCCTCTACTATTGCTTGCACTGACTGCCTTGATGGTTTTGGCCTCGAATCTTTGGTTTCCCTTCCAACCAGATGTACTCCAGGGTCTTCGTCCACATTAATCGACCACATATTTTCTAATCATATGTGTCCTCCTGTTTGTGGTGTACTTGAAAATAACATCACGGGTCATTTCCCTATCTTCTTTAAACTTCCTTGTCATAAACCTTGTCATAAGTTCGATAAAACTGTGATCAACGAAGATGACTATATTACACAGGTTTCCAAGCTAAAATGGTCTTCCATAAACTCAGAATCAGACGTAGATTCAGCATTTAATGAATTTTCAGATAGCATAAAACAATGTATCGTAAATTCGACCAGAATCGTAAGGTGCCGGAGACATATCCCTGCGTTGCGCAATCCCTAGTTAACAAAAGGCCTTCTGACTAGCTTATGCAAAAATGACAACCTTTACCGCAAAGTTAAAAGGCATCCTTTCAACATTCGACTCAGAACGCGCTATAAAGTTTACTGCAATCAACTGAACAAGCTACTAAAGGAAGCCAAAAGAATATATTACGAATGTCGAATAGCTGAGGCTGGTTCTGATGCAAAGCGACAATGAAAAATAATAAATTCTTTCTTAAATAGATCTAGTCGGGGTGAACCGATAAGAAAGATTAAGTCATCACGTGGCTTCTATACCAAACCGTTAGATATTGCCAACGCGTTTAATGAAATCTTCTGTGGTTCCACTTCCGAGGAAAACAACAATAATCAAGTATCACCTCTGCGTTGCTTACAATTAATGTACTTACTTCAAACAGACCCAGGCGAGATTATCAATGTCATAAATCATTTAAATGTTACGGGCGCAGGTCTAGATCAAATCAGTTCAGCAAATATAAAATTAGTCGCTCATTGCATCGCTAGCCCTTTATCCTGTATCACTAACTTAATCTTCACGAGTGGAATATTTCCAAGAGAGCTAAAAAAAGCTAAAATTATTCCCGTGTTTAAGAACGGAGACCGGTCTTGCATTTCAAATTATCGTCCTATCGCTATTCTCCCTTTTTTTAACAAAGTCATTGAAAAGTGCATTGAAAAACGCCTTACCACAAACCTCTCAAAATTTAATATTCCTTCCTCAAATCGATTCGGCTTCAGGACGGGTTCTTCGACTGACTACGCTTTACTTTCTTTCACAGATAAAATAAAAAACGCCATTGATTCTGGTTTCTACGCAGCAGCAGTTTTCATTGATCTATCAAAAGCATTCGACTCCATCAGTCATGACATCCTCATTTATAAACTACGGGCAGTAGGGGTCGACGGGCCCGTGCTGAAGCTTATAAAGAGTTATTTAACAGACAGACAACAGACTGTGTGTGTTGGTTTGGCTAACCACCTATCACAATCAAAAGCTTTCCTTTACGCAGACGACACGACATTGCTTGCTAGTGATCGATCACTAGCTGCTCTTACATCGAAGTTGAATACGGATTTATACAATATTTTAGCATGGTGCCACCTTAATTCGCTGAAAATAAATACCACCAAGACTTCATTCATGCTTTTTTCATAACAGTCACAGAACAACAGAAATTCTTCCCACTATCATTCTCGATTTTCATGTCATTAGTGCAGCTGATGAATGTTCATTTCTTGGTGTTACTTTAGATTCTAACTTAAAATTTACGAAACACATCGCCCATTTGAAGCGCAAAATTGGTCCAGGTAATAGAATTTTATTAAAAGCCAGGTACTATTTCAGCAAACCTACAGTACTAACACTGTTTTATTGTTTCATTCACAGTCATCTGAACTACTGCATCACCTCATAAGGTACCACATATGCAACTCACATAGCATCGCTGCAACATTTACAAAATCAGGCCATCCGTATATTAACGTTCAGCTCATGCAGCTGCTGTGTGTCCGACATTCTTCATAATAACAGAATTCTATCATTAGAGAACCTTGTTAAATACAATTTATCAATAGTGTAATTTAAAATAATGAAGAACCCTCCTCCAGTAAACATATTTCCAGACGCTGTTCTAGTAAACACCCACCGACCAAGATTTGCAGCTAACAACAATTTATTATTGCCATTAGTCCATACCAATTATGGAAAACACTCTGGTTATTTCACGTCCTTATCAACCTGGAACAGTCTTCCCCTTAACGTCAAGCAGTCTTCATCATTAGCTATTTTTAAAAACACATTTACTTTTCTGCTGGATACCATAGAAGTCTAAGATGTGCAATATTATCTACACCTGTTCATATTCATGCGCTCTTAATGGTGCCACAGCCACTCATCTTTTTCTTGCTTTTTTGGTTCCTCTGTTCGTTTCGTCAATAATATTTGGGTTTTCTTTTCTTTTTTATATGTTCTTTGCAGTGTTTTGTTGTACTTATTATTGTTAAAATGTGTTTTCTTAGTCTGTATTCTATTTATTTGTATAACTTACTCCACGTTGCTGCATTTTACTTGTGCATATTTATAACATTTTCTGACAGGAGGTCCCCCTTCAGCAAAGTGCTCTGGGACCTCCTTCTGTACGTTTATGTAAGCATGTATGTTTTGTACGAAAGTAAAAATAAATAAACTGAAACTGAAACTGAAGTAATTTTGTCGATGGACCTTAAGACCGTCTATTGGCAAATCGAGGTCGACTAAAGAGATCGAAAGAAGACAGCCTTTATCACACCAAACGGCCTTTTCGAGTTCAAGGTCATGCCATTTGGTCTTCGCTCGGCGCCTGCGACGTTCCAGCGTGTTATGGACACCGTGATGGCAGGATTAAAGTGGCAGACTTGCCTCGTATACTTGAACGACGTCGTCGTGTTTTCACCGAGCCTCGATGAGCATCTCAGGCGTCTTGAAGCAGTACACACAGCTATCGAGACCTCCGGACTCACTTTAAAGCCCGAAAAGTGCCGCTTCGCGTACGAGGAGCTCTTGTTTCTGCGACATGTGGTTAGCAAGTCTGGAGTCCATACCGACCCGCGGAAAACAGCCACCATCGCCAATTTTCCACCACCCACAGACAAGAAGGCAGTACGCCGATTGCTCGGATTGCACGCCGATTACAGGCGTTTCGTCAAGGAATTTTCACAGATCACCGCGCCGCTAACTGACCTCACGAAAACCGACGTCGGATTCAGGTGAGACACGGCACAAGAGGAGGCATTTCAGAAGGTTAAGTGACGCCTGCAGACATCGCCACTACGTGTACATTTTGACGAACACGCCGAAACAGAAGTGCTCACCGACGCAAGCAGCATAGGACTCGGCGCCGTCTTTGTTAAAAAACCAACGGCCTGGAAAGGGTTATCAGTGCTAGCCGGTCACATTCCAAGGCCGAGGCCAACTATTCAACAACAGAAAAGAAGCGCTTCGTCATCATCTGGGCAGCGTCGGGATGTCGCCTTTATCTCTACGGGTGGCCTTTCAAAGTTGTGAGTGACCACCATGCCCTGTGTTGGCTAGCTAACTTGAAGGACCCTTCAGGTCGCCTCGCACGGGGGAGCATAAGACTTCAAGAGTTCGGCATTACCGTCGTGTACAAGTCCGGGAGAAAACACTTCGACGCCGACTTCCTCTCTCATTCCCCCGTGGATCCACCACTGCAAGATGACCAGGATGATGTGTACTTCTTGGAAACCATAACTGCCGACGGCGTGGCCGAGCGACAGCGAGCCAACCCTAAACTTGGAGGGCTAGTGCAATACCTCGAGGGTCTGACTAGTGTAGTCCCAAAAGTGTTCAGGCCGGGTCTGGCATCATTTTTCTTGAAAAACAACGTCCTTGTTAAAAACTTTTCTCCAGCCCGACCCAGCTACCGCATCGCTGTACCTTCGATGATGTGACCCGAAATTGTGCAGGCCCTTCACGACGACCCAGCGGCTGGCCACCTTGGTTTTTGCCACACGCTCGCGAGAATACAAGAAAAATACTACAGGCCAAGCCTTGCCGACGACGTCCGCCACTACGTGAGGACATGCCGGGACTGTCAGCGACGCAAGACACCGCCGACAAGGCCAGCAGGACTTCTGAAGCCCATCGAACTACCTCGCCGACCACTCCAGCAATTCGGTATGGACTTACTTGGGCCGTTTCCTACACCGGCTGTCAGGAACAAATGGAACGTCGTAGCTACCGACTACCTTATTCGCTACGCCGAGACAAAAACCCTGCCCAAAGGTAGTGCATCAGTAGTAGCCAAATTCTTCGTCGAAAACATCGTCCTCCGTCACGGCGACCTTGAGGTCCTAATGACCATGCTATGACTGTCGTCAGTAGGCGCCAGAACCAGCATCCAGTGGTGGGAAGCGACAAAGGGATTAGAAGACGGTCCATGAGCCTCAATCACATGCTTGTGCATGTGATTGAGTTTCAAAGACACTGTCGAAGTTTTTGGCAATTACTGAGACAATGTGACAAGCGAAAGCTAGTTCCTGGCATTGAACTACAGACCCTTTTGTCGTCCCTTGGAGCAGCAGCGGTAACTGCTGCCCTCCGTGACTCATCTGGCGAGGGTGAAGCTTTTATGATCATCGTCAGTAGGCGCCATGCTGTCGCTGAGAAACGTAGCCGGGCAGCGCTCCCACGCCAGGAACTCCATTTATCTCATAAATAGCGTCCTGTGGCGGGGAGCGAGAAGGCGATCAGAAGACGGTCCGTGGGTCAAAGTCCCTACAAGCAATTCTTTCGGGCTGGCTTGTTTAGCGAGATGGTGAAGCAGACCGACCGCACAGGTCATGACTCCGCGATTCAAGTATATACTCCTTGCCTGCCCTTCAGGAAAAGGCGGAAGAAACAGCTCAACCGCCAAACTGTTCCGGAAGAGAACCCCACTTCCCCTCTCTTCAGAGCATTGCGTTGGGAGATGCAATACCTATTCGGTGGACCGTGTGTCATTGCCTGATGGGCTGTGGGCGCTGTTTTGTATTTGTGATTGGTGTTTCAATGAAGGAGGAGGAGCCCGACAGGGCTTAAAACGACGCCGCGGAGAGTTGGACGTCGCTCTGAATCAAGCAACGGTTCAACTACCACGCTCGTTGTTTGTGAAACCCCTAACCTTTCTATGCTGTAAATAAGTGTAAATAGTGCCATAAACCTGTTTGTTTTTCGCATCCTCATCTTGCCAGCGTTCGTTTCCTCAACCCGAAGTTACACCACGCTACCACAAAAGACCGGGTGAACTCCAGTCGGCAACAACGGGTGCTCAGCGCTGGGATTCGGAGCGACTACTGGTGAACAGCTCAGAGGTCCACAACAACAGGTGGCCGCAGTGCGATACGAAGCTACAAGAGACACAACAGTCGGCCCATGGGAAGCAGCTGGCTTGAGACATGGATCACGTGTGGTTGAGTGCTTGGCTTTTCTATTGAGTGAACCAGGTTCTAAAAGGGGATAAATTTTAGAACTGGTAGTTAACTTTGACGAAAAACTCAGTTTCTCCGTTTAGGGAAGTTTTTTTGGAAGTAGCGAGCACTCAGTACGATCATGGACTTACGGGAGTTGCAGAAGTCAGACTTGTTGCTGTTGTGTGAGGAGTTGTGGATCGGTACAAAGGGTTTGGTACGAAAACCCATAATCATAAAAGCGATTAATGATTTGGGGGCTGATGATGAACTAAGTGAAGATTGGGACCTCATCATTAAAAGAAAGTTAAGAGCAGCTCAGATGTAAGGAAAGGGAGAAGACGAAAGACTAGATCTCAAGATAAAGTTTTTCGAACGCGACTATGAGTTGAGTAAGAGGTTGGGACCCCAGTGAGGAGTACTTCTCGACAATGAGGCAGAGTTCGAGATGTCTAGGTACATGCAGCCATATGAGGTATCATGCGATACAGGCCTGTATCTTTGATTCTTTGAACGAAAGTGTAGGCAACTGTCGTGTGAGCGAGACACCTGGTCTCAGAAGCTACTCACGGTTCTGCCCTGCGAGGCAGCGGATGTTGTTGCGCGACATAGTGAGCAGGACGCGGACAACTACGAAGTTAATAAAGCAGAGCTAATCAGAAAATTTGGAACTTGTGTTAGCAAAAAGAAAGAAAGACTCAGACCAGATTCTGCAAGCGTGGCGCGTCATAAGGCGTGAGAAGAAGAGATCGCGCCAGAGAAGGGCCCGCGTATTCTAGAATCTATCAAGGTAGAGCATGTGGAGAACGAGACCTCGGCTGGTCTGGAGGTAGGAACGATGTCGAAAGACGCTCCTTGCTTGGATGAGGAAGGTTCCAGCAGCCCTAATGGACCCTGTAAGGAGCTGGAATTCTTCTTCGTGCCTCAAGAGGGTGTTTCGACATTATCGAAAGCGGGCATGATTAGCGCAATGGCTCATGAGAGCGATACTGTGACGCTTCAGCAGTTTAATGATATCGTCGAGGTGGTACGCAAACATCGCCAAAAAAGAAAGAACCGGAAGCATACGGCACTGTGCAAGCATAAGACAGGTCCCACTCTGTCGCGAGAAAGACGAAAGGGTAGACCGTTAATCAGTTTCAGGAAACGTCAATGGTGGCGTTCAGGGAGGCACAAGCGGTGAGCCAGGTGGGGAGAAGGAAATTGAGGTATGTCACCCCAATGAAACGTGCAGTTCAGTTCGACGACTTTGAGAAAACGGCCTTGCAAGAAGGGTCAAAGTCGAAAGGGCAGAGTGGCTAAATACCGCGTAGAGGAGAACACACATAGAAAATGGCACAAATTTCACCCCCGCTTCTTGCATTCCTTTCATATTCCTGGGGAAAGCCGACTGAAGGGCTGAATGAGGTATGACAGCAGGACACCGCGCAGTGTTTTTGCGTTGTGCAGCCTCTGGCGTGCTCGAAAACCACCGGGACCACTACCCCATTGTGTGCGATTTAAAAGAATCAAGGTAAAAAAGGGGGAACGGTCAGTTAGAGTATTTCTAGCAGGCGCGTTAAATATGGTTACTTAGTGCAGCATTAGAGATGCATATTTAAGTCCTTTTAATTTTGGAAGTTACGTGATGCGGTGTATAATTTTCACAGGAAAAACCGCCAAACCAAAGGCTGTAAGTTAGCATCGAAGGCATTTAATCATTAGGGCGAATATGCGCAGAAGTTCAAAACTGCAAAATTTTGTTATTTTTCTAGTATTTTCAAAAGTTAAGTGTATTGTCGTATGCCTTCACTTTCACGTGGATGTGACGTGAATGAGAATTTCAAGTAGCAAGATGTTAGCGTAGACCAAACGATTTTGTAAAATGATTAAGCAGTGTAGTTGTCGTTGCGTGCTCTGAGAATTGAGAGCCATTGGTGCATGGTTTTAGCAAAAACTGTGCATTATTGTAAGGTGCTCTGGATGAGTATAGCACCTTGGAATATTTTTGTGTTGTACACAGAGTGACACCGTAAAGAAAGAAGGTTAGAAAAACTGTGAAGGATTGTGTGTTTGGTTAATAGTGCCGTGAATTTCGCAATTCTGTAGAAATGAGAGTAATCGAACGCTCAGTAGAGACCAGTGAGCCCCGCCGTGGTGGTCTAGTGGCTAAGGTACTCGTCTGCTGACCCGCAGGTCGCGGGTTTGATTCCCGGCTGCGTCAGCTGCATTTCCGATGGAGGCGAAAATGTTGTACGCCCGTGTACTCAGATTTGGGTGCACGTTAAAGAACCCCAGATGGTCAAAATTTCCGGAGCCCTCCACTACGGCGTCTCTCATAATCAAATGGTGGTTTTGGGACGTTAAACCCCACAAATCGATCAATCAGTAGAGACCAGTGAGTTTTATTCAGAGGCATTAGCATAGACAGTTTGCTTTAACCGAACGAACCTGCTAGTGGAGCTTGAAGGCAGTGACTGTTCTGTATGTTTTGTTAGTTTTTTTGACGACGATTGATCAAGTGATTATATGAGCAGATTACAAAACTTTCCCTAAACGTTTACGTAGACAATGGACTATAGGTCACCGTGTAGGTTAGGGTTTTGGAAGTCTGGTGAGCTTTATGTTTAGTAGACGGTTATTAGCGGTCGTAAACAAAGAAAGACCTTAGGACAATTGTAGCGCTCGCGGATTCCGAGTTAGTTTAGCGGTCGCATGCTTGACCGACGCTCTCAGCGGGACAAAACCGATGAAAGGGGTTAGTGATGATAGGGAGCAGGCAGCCTTCTTAAAAGCAAAAGGGCAGTACTGATCGTCGTACGGTTTTGAGAGTTCCCTATTACGACCGAGAATTCCCGGTTCAGTGTTATGCAAGAGATAAAGTCATAGGTGCCCTTATATGTAAGGACGACAGCGGTAACGAGTATGATGCGATCTATTTGAGCCAGAAATTGGGCTTTCGAGAGATGAAGTACAGCGCTTCAGGAAAGGAGTGCGCTTACCTTGTATAGGGCATTCATCAGTGGCAGTGCTATCTCAGGAGGGCTAAATTTAAAGTATAGACAGACCATTGTGTCCTTACGTGGCTGCAAACCGTGACATCGAAGAACTGTCGCCTTGTGAGGTGGAGCTTGATTTATCAAAAATATCATTTTAACTTTAGGTATAAGAAGGGCAAATTAAATGGAAACGCTGACGCGCTCAGCCGCTCTTTCCAAGCTATCTAGGGGTGCTCTTGATGTATCAAAATTGATATTTTAGTTTTTTTCGTGCAACCTATTATGTAAATTGTGTAAGGCAGCACGTCTGGTTTCTCAGCGCAAGTGAGTCCTGAGAGTTTTGAGTGTAAGCTTTTTCTAAAAGCTTGTAATGAAAATTGATTTGCCATCTCTCTTTTGGCTTGGTTTGTTCGAAGGGGTCCGAGTGCTTGCTTGTGCATGTGATTGAGTTTCAAAGACACTGTCGAAGTTTTTGGCAATTACTGAGACAATGTGACAAGCGAAAGCTAGTTCCTGGCATTGAACTACAGACCCTTTTGTCGTCCCTTGGAGCAGCAGCGGTAACTGCTGCCCTCCGTGACTCATCTGGCGAGGGTGAAGCTTTTATGATCATCGTCAGTAGGCGCCATGCTGTCGCTGAGAAACGTAGCCGGGCAGCGCTCCCACGCCAGGAACTCCATTTATCTCATAAATAGCGTCCTGTGGCGGGGAGCGAGAAGGCGATCAGAAGACGGTCCGTGGGTCAAAGTCCCTACAAGCAATTATTTCGGGCCGGCTCGTTTAGCGAGACGGTGAAGAAGACCGACCACGCAGATCGTGACTCCGCGATTCAAGTGTCTACTCCTTGGCTGCCCTTCCAGGAAAATGCGGAAGAAACAACTCAACCGCCAAATTGTTCCAGGAGAGAACCCCCTTTCCCCTCTCTTCAGAGCATTGCGTTGGGAGATCCAATAACTATTTGGCGGACCATGTGTTATTGACTGATGGGCCGTGGGCGCTGTTTTGTATGTGCGATTTGTGTTCCAATCAAGAAGGAGGAGCCCAGCAGGGCTTAAAACGACGCCACAGTGTTGGCCGTCGCTTTGAATCATGCAACGGTTCAACCAGCACGCTCGTGGTTTGTGAAAACCCTAAGCTTTCTACGCTGTAAATAAGTGTAAATAGTGCTATAAACCTGTTTGTTTTTTGCATCCTCATCTTGTCAGCATTCATTTCCTCAACCAGAAGTAACGCCTCGCTACCACAAAAGACCGGGTAGACCCTGGTCTGCAACAACGGCTGCTCAGCGCGGGGATTCGGAGCGACTAGTGGTGAACAGCTCTGAGATCCGCAACAACCGACAGAGGTACGACATGAACGGCTGAGTTAACCCAGGCCATTTTTGCAAGCAGCCAGATAAGCCACCGCCGTACGACAGCGTACCACCGACAGACGAGTGGCCTCATCGAGCGCATAAACAAGACCATTGCTGACATGCTGGTCATGTACGTCGACGTCGAACACAAGACGTGGGATGCCACCATTCCGTCCGTGACCTTCGCATAAATACCACCGTTCAAGAAACGACGCAGATGACGCCGTACAAACTGGTCTGCGGAAGGACCCCGGCAACGACGCTCGACGCCATGTTACCCAACGTCACCGACGAAGTAAACTTCGATGTGAGCAAGTACCTTCAGTGCGCCGAAGAGGCTCGACAACTCGCCCGCATCCGCATCAAGAGCCAACAGATGACGGATAGCCGCCGTTACAATCTTCGACGGCGCTTCGTGGAATACCAGCCCGGTGAACATCTTTGGGTATTGGCGCCCATACGCCGACGCGGCCTCAGTGAAAAACTTCTGCGCCGGTATTTTGGACCATACAGGGTAATTCGACGTCTCCGCCCCCTCGATTACGAGGTTGTTCCCAACGGCATCACGCACTCTCGATGACGCCGATCGCGACTTGAAGTCGTCCATGTCACGCGTCTCAAGCCGTTTTATGCTCGTTAATTAACTCAAAGAGTGTATTAGGGGCGAAGCTCTCTATAGCGGCACCCGTTCGTCCCTCTTAGCTGTTGTAGTATGTAACAAGTATAACATTTTGACCTCCAAGCTGGTGCCAGTGAGAGATTTCTTCTGTGTGCTGTTGACCAATAGAAATAGTGCTCAATGTACATGCTAATAGCTGCTAATGGGGAATGAGAGACAGGAGCATTCGGCTTTTAAAAACGCGCACGTTGCGATCCCCATTAGCAGCCGTTGGCATGTACACTGAGCACTATCTGACAAGAAAGGGTTGCTACGCTATACTCGCTTGGTGTAACTTCCTTGGTTTTAGAAATGTTTAGCGAGCGTTGGGCCGCAGTGCCATTATTACAGTGAACTAGTAAATAGCATGAACTCGAGGTTTTTAAAGGTTGGAAGTAGACCCGAAGCGCAAGCCGTTAGAAAGTGTGCGTGTGCCACCTCTCGTTTAGTCCTTGGTATGTCCGCTGGATGGCGGTGCTTCTATATGGGGAATATATGATGAAAAGATGGGAGCTGGTGGTACTAGGAGGGTTCAATAGATGGACGAACAGGCACACAGACATATGTATGAATGGACGCATGAACGGACGCAGGGGCAGATGCATGGACGAACGCAGGGACAGACGCACGCATGGACAGGCGGATGGGCGCATGGACGGTCACACAGACAGACGCATGGACGAACGAATGCTTCGCCCCACTCTGCATTATTCTCTCCGTGAATATGCTGCCAATTTTTTGTTGCTGTTGTTGTTGTTGCTGCTGCTGCATCGCAATTATTATTTTAATTGTACTTTCTTACATTACTTTTGTACTTTCATCTTCTGTCAAAGCCTTGGGATGACGCCTTTTTAAGAGGGGGCAATGCCACGTACCTTTCTTCAAGTTTTCTTATCGCCATGTTACACAATGTTCAGCGCTATTCAAGCCTACGTTGTTAGAGAGGCTTCGCGACTGATCGTTTTATTTAGAGTAGGCCCTCTTCCCGAATTTTTCAGATTATTCTGGAAACAACTTCGCCGCTAGCTATACCACTAGAATGTATAGGTGCCGACACGCTTCGCCACTTGTCAGTTGATCTACGAACGACACTCCCTTCGCCGCTATCAGTCCAAGACTGCTACTGTAGTCCGACTTTCCGTTTACTGGGCACAGGTTCGCCCAAATAAACATATTACTATTCGACTCGCAGTGTGCTGCATTCGTCCAGTCATGACCCCATGACAATATATAGAACGTGATCAGTGACGGCTTAGAGAAGACCACCATAAATGACAAGCGGAACTTGGCCAGAGCCCACCACGCACTTTTTTCTCAGTGAGAAAAAAATTACACTCGGCTTTTTTGAGGGTTCGACTCATGTAAGCGATCCCACATTTGTCGTATCCTGGTTTTCGTTGAGCCAATACTGCCCCAAGGCCGACACGGCTAGTGTCGGTATGAATCTCCGTAGGCCCACTGGAGTCAAAATGGCGTAGTATTGGAGGAAGTATTATCAGGTGCTGTAGTGTGATAAACTATTCGTCGCCCTTTCGTGCCCAAGCAGAAATGCCTTTGGAGGCAGTCAGTAGATTGGTAAGAGTAGAGATGACAAAAGCGAAGTTACGCACAAATTGGCAAACATATGAACAAAATGCGATAGCACGCCCCGCCGTGGTGGTCTCGTGGCTAAGGTACTCGGCTGCTGACCCGCAGGTCGTGGGATCAAATCCCGGCTGCGGCGGCTGCATTTCCGATGGAGGCGGAAATGTTGTAGGCCCGTGTGCTCAGATTTAGGTGCACGTAAAGAACCCCAGGTGGTCGAAATTTCCGGAGCCCTCCACTACGGTGTCTCTCATGATCATATGATGGTTTTGAAAAGTTAAACTCCACATATCGATCGAAAGTGCGATAGCACTTCGAAATGTCTTCTCTGAATATGGATTCGGATATTTGGCCACGGTACAAAGTGTCGCCAAGCACAGGAGAACGCCATCCTCTCTGATGACATGGCCCAGTATAGTGACCTGGCGTGCGGCAAAATGGCACTTCTTAAATGTTCAGCTTCAGGTCAGCAGAGGTGAGACACGTCATATTTGTGCGAAGACGAGCAATGGGAGTCTAAAAGTCGCGAGAAAAAAAAATGAAGATGTCGTTGAAGTACCAGAGGTCATAGCCGAGAAGAATGGTGGTCATCACGCCATCAAAAGTAACTGGGGCATGGCAGAGCCTGAACGGCATGATGTCCAACTTATACATTCCATCAGGCGTCACGAATACAGTCTTCCATCAATGAGTGTTCTCCATTGAAACTTGCCATTAAACTGAACGTCAATCCGACCACAAGAAAATTTTTTCTCCTTGCAAGCTATCGCGACCATTTTCGAGGCGTAACAACTGGTATACAACCTTCTAAGTTATCCTATTGAGCGAGCGGTAGTCGACACAGAATATGATAGACCCACCCTTTTTGCACACAAGCACAGCAAGGGATCACCAGGGGCTCTGAGACGGCTGCATGACACCATCCTTGTGCGGAGCATTGATTTCTTCGTTAATAATGCGCCACTATTCTGCTGAAACTTGATATGGTTGTAGGCTAAAGAAGCATGAGAAGCAGTGTCAATGTGATCCGTGATGCTGGCTGTGAGACGCAAAGTTGGTTGAGTGGAGTCGAAGGAAGAGTGAAACTCTCGAAGAAGAGCCAACAGTTCGCGTCGTTGTGTTGGTGATAGTTCAGCGGCAACAGAAGGGTGGGAAAAGCCTGGTGCGAAAGGTGTGGCCAACGGCGATGTCATGGTATTAAGCGGCAGCAGAGGTTGGTTTTCAGCGAACTCCAGAGAGCGCAGAGGGTAACCGTTTTTTATGTTGCCCAAAAATTCGTGCGAAGTTTATAAATTGACGATGATGGCAAGCTCGCATTTAGCATGATTGTAGCATCTGATTGTATGGTCAGTACGGCAAAGGGCAATTGTAGCTACAGCGGTGGACAAATACGTCAGACGGGTAAATACAATAGTTATGTCTGGAGCGGCACTACAGGTCAAGGCTACAAGGGCGGATGTCATTGGAGCTATGTTTATCTGCAGCAATGACAAGTTTGCAAGCTTTGGGTAAGGGGTGCATTAAAAAAGAGGTTTGCAGCGGTGGAAGGGCGGCTTGAGCACGTGAGCAGCGAGGCATCCCCGAAGACGCCAAAGAAAGTTCCACCAAAGAATGACTTCGTGGGAGCGTGACGGCCACACAAAATCTCAATTACGTAAAGTTCACCTCGAATAGCGACACGCGTAATGCACACATCTCAAGGTTTTATGGCCTGCGAGTTGGCTTTGCGGAACATCTTGCCCAACAGCGACGTGCTAACCTTTTTAACTTCCCCCTGTGGTCTTGCAGTTCACGAAAACAGCGGCCCCAGTGTTAATAGGGTTTCAGCTGTGGTTCTTTTAACATAGACGTTGATAACGTTTTGCGGCGAGATAGATGGAGGCTTTGGGCATTTCAACTTGCATGCAGCTGTTGCCTCCAGGGCTGCAGCGATCAGTTTCCCTTTTCTGTGGCAGGTTGGCGACGCGCAGGTGACGGAGAGCGCCGTCGGAAAGATGGTGACTTGTGCTTCCAGTAGGGTCGGTGATCATCAGTAATGTATCTTGGTGGCGCCCTTGACGACGACGCAACAGGCCTGCCCACATTGTCAAACGGAGGAAGAGCTTGGTGACAGTGGCGGGTGATGTGTCCATCGACACCACTGTCGAAACAGATGGGTCAATTACTGGTGTGTGCCAAATGTCTGGACGACGGTAAAATGGAGCCGAAGATCTTGTGAAGCGATGGGACGAAGCATTCGCGGCTGTAGGTGCAACATGGGGCAGCATGGCAGGATGAGAATAGGGCTCAGGCTGCTGCGTGGGGCGAGCAGCGACGGTGGCGTGTGTGAGAGACGCTATGACAAGTGATTGCTGAGGCATCGGTGGGAGGGCCTCAGTGACTTGGGTCCTATTGACGTGTTGAATATTTGGAGCAAAAGCATGAGCAGTCTCATGCGTGAGCGGCAGCAGTGACAGCTGGCTGGCTACCTTTTCGTGGATGAACTCCTGCATCGTTTAAAGGAGCGCTTGCTGATCGGCAGGACGGGCGAGCTACCTGCAAGCTTGTGAGCATGTCTGGCGTCGTGAGAGCTTGACGGGCAATCGCACACTGCTCACGCAACTCGCCGCAAGTAATTATGGCGGGATTTCGGGCGAGCTTGAAAGATGCTTTGCTTGGTATCCTTGAAGATGTGTCTGATTTTCTCTTTCTTAGGCACGACGTAGTTGCCATGGTTGAATAGATTCAGCACATTGTCGATGTTGCCCGTATAATTCTCGCTTGGTTGTTGCGCACGTTGACGAACGCTGCTAGGTGTGACCCTGCGAGCCACAGGGCGTCCAAATACGCCCGTAAGAAATGTCTCGAAAACCGACCACGTGGGAATAATATTCTCGTGGTTATTGAAGCACCATTGTGCTATGTGCGTGAGATAAAACCTAACGGAACCAAGCTTACTTTGGTCTGCCCATTTGTTACTAGCACCGAATCATTCGTACATCGAAAACTAATCTTCAAAATCTGATTCAGCTGAGCTAGCGAAGGTAAAGTGATCTCGTTGAGAATACACGGTGATGCAAGTGATGGGGACGGCCTGAGATTCAACCTAGATAAGAGTGGTCGTGATTGTGTCACAAGGAGGACAGAGTTTATGTGAGCGAAGTTCTAGGCAGGATCGTACGGGGAGACGGCGCAGCTTCACCAAATGTCACGTCATTTATTCACGTTTTAACGTACTTGAAGAACGGGGGACGTCAAGAGAGTAAAATCTCAGTAAGTGCAATCTCAGGCCATGTGTCCGCAACCGACGCTGCGGCTAGCTTCCTGGCTTCTTCATTGTCGTCTCGGATTGTTCACCAGATATTAAATTATTTCAAGTGAAATTGCTATGCATAGTCGCTGATAATTCTGCTTCCCCCATCCTTCATTTTTTCTCACTTGCTGTTTATTACCCTCTTTATTCTGTTAATACGGCTATTCATGTGAGCCATTGTAAAATCACCAAAATGCAGTTTTGGAGAAACGGGACTATTCATGCTGCGCATGCCTGTCTTTCTCATCATCTTGCTGAAAAATAAAGCATCCATTACTTACTATAATCGTCAATATCCCAAACCTTACAGGAAATCATATCTGACCTTGTTATCAGGCGAACCTAATAAGTATACTTTAGATCTCTGGAACGTTCGACTAAATTAACCTATATACACAGAAGAAATAGTGCTCCAGTACAAAACACCTTCGTAATTTTGTATCACAAACTTGGTTTTTCGTACTAGACGCAAGCATACTTTTACAACGTTGCTGCCACTCTTGTAGGTGCACGCCATTGCATTCGTTATTGTAAGCTTTGAAAGTATCCTTGCAACGTTGAGAATAACCTTTGAAAATTGATTTATCTGATAAATCAGAAATAGAAAACGCTTTACGACTGGGTGTTTATGATTTTTTTATGAATACGGAAACACCGAGCTCTAGCTTTGACTTATATCAGCATTTTTCCTCTTCTTAATCATCGAAACACTCACACCCCTCCTCCTTCCTTTCCTAATGGCCATGCTATAGAATGTTTGGCGTAGGTGACGCAAAGTGACGATATAAACATCATACTTTGAGAGAATGTTCTCCTCCTCAGCGCTCCCACCTTCCCTCCTTTCCTATCTCCTCACCTCGCATTTCTTCTCCATCTCTACTTGTTATCTCGCTCATTAAAGTTATTGCCCGTACAAATCAATGCACATGTTCTGGAAGTCAAACAGAACGGGATGGTTCCTGATTATCCAATCGCTCGGCAAGAATGAACGATCGACTGACGCAGCTCCGCTGTTCAAACGCGGGTGCAGTTTGATAGCTTTAACGGGCCTTAATGCACCACTCATTTTCAATGGTTTGCAATGCTTCACCCCTTCTCCCCCCTGGTGCAAACTTCACTGTGTGAGAAAAGACATGGACGTCTGTGCACCTGACGCTTCTCCGCGTCTGGAAACACGAGAACACGGGACGCTGAAAAAACGACAGGCGAGGGCGCCGTATACAATGGGTTCTTCGTCCAGCCATTCCGTGTCTCATGGTGTTTGTTCCTGTATTAATCATGCGTCCACCGACTCAGTTATGAGCACTCCAGCTTCTGTCAAAGTGTCTTCTATCAAGGTCTGACATGATGGCTTTTTTGCGAAGGCCTTTCAAGCTCTGTGGTAGAATACTCGACTGCAGCGGTCACCATTCTTGGCGGAACCTCGAAGCCTGGTTTTTCCCAACAAGCATAAGCAATAAGACTACAATTAGCGCTGAGTAATGGGCAAAATGCCAGTAGCAGGCTCACCAAGGGTGGCCCTCCAGCTTTTAGCATTCATGTCTAGAACTTAACAGTCATGCTGTATTTATTCATGAATTGTAGTGAGCGCTGTACTTACTTTTCAGTGTCTCTCTCAAGCAGCTCTTTGTGCAGGCGACGCCGGTACTCCTTTTCATCACTTGTTGATGTATCGATGCCTGCGTCTCCCTGCGTTCATGAAAGAACAAGGTTGCCATTATAATAACGTCATGGTGTCAACTAGCAAATATTAGACAAGTGTAGTTGGTGACAAATAAAAAATGGCGGTGGCTTAGCTCAGCTATGCTAGGATATACGCAGCGTTAGCTAAGGTTCAGCTGATTATTCTTTGCTTTCCAGATATCATGCTTACAGCTGTTCCAATGACACACACATGGTATACGTATTATGTGGCACATGTATATTTATTTTGCCGGGCAACTACTTCGGGATCCGATGAGTTAAGCTTCTCCGCTCTACTGCACCGTTGAGTAGCATTTGCACTCTCCTTCTCCATGGCAGTACCACAGTGGCAAACGACAGTCAGAGACGCTATCAAGCGGCTCCAGCGCAGTGTCAGATGGCGACTGCACAGGGAAGGCGCGCGCGTCGGCGTCCATATGTCTACCAAGGCTATGACGGCATTCCTTGTATTATTTATTATAAATATTTCTTTTGTGTCGTTCGTGCTTTTGCATATTAGATGAAAATTGCTCAATTTCTTTCTTTACAAATGTATTTCTCTATAGTACTTAGTAATTCTGTCAGAAATTTCTCCTTGCTGCATTATATATATAAAATTCTTATATTGATACTGCAAATTGGTGATGACTGTATCGTGTTATTTTAAAACGTATGTGTCGACATCTGTTATACTTGTTGAATTTGAATTTTGTGTCCCCTCATTCAAAAGCAGAATGAAATTTGTATCCTTTGTTCCACTTCACCTGAGCAAATGTATAGGTGGAGGGACCTTAGTCAGGCAGAGGTAATCTGCCTTTAGTCCCTTCAACCTAGGCAATCATTGTTTTTGTCTGAATAAACAGTGAATAAATGAATGATAAAAGCGCACACCAGCGGCGGCGAGTCGCGAGCGGCCGCGGCCGAGTGCGAGGAAGGTGCCGGCTCCGGTGCGTCACACCACTGATCGCCTGCGCAGCGCATCGACTTGCGCGCACACCGGCGGCGAGCCGTGCGTGGTGGTGGCGGAGTATCATTGCGTATGCGCAGACCAGTGCCACGCGAAATCGGCTCAGCGAGGCCAGTGTAGCTAACGCTAGAAAACGCCTAACACGACGTCATAGCTGGACATGGGCGCGTAGGCCTGTAGTTCGTTTATCTTCTTTCTTTTATTAATTTTACTGTGAAATACATGTTCATGGCGAGTACATCGGTAACCTGTACTTCGCCGATGACCTTGCATGGCTAAGTAACTCAGGGGCCGATTGGTAAATCATGATTACTGTATTAGACAAGGAGAGCAGGAAGGTAGGTCCTGAAATTAATCTACAGAAAACGGAAATAATGGACAACAACCTCGGAAGAAAAACAGCGTTTTCAGATAGGTAGCATTGCGCTTGAAGTTGTAGAGCAGTACGTCTACTTTGTGGGGGAGCACGTGCACGCAGCCACCTTCTCTCTTTTATGGCAGCGCGAAAGCCTAGTTGCGGGAACACCCTCACGGCCGGCGGATTCGCTCGCAGGATTTCAAGCTGGACGGTTGTGCCCTCGCGATCTCCGACTTCAGCGTAGCTCCCGCCGACTGGTTCGCCCTCCGCGGTCTCCTGATGCCGTGTAGCTCTCGCATTGTGGCACCCCGCCCTTGGACTGCTTCGACCGGATCCCCACTTTCCTATCTCCTTCTTTTTCCTCTCGTTGGCTGTCTTCTTCTGCTTCTACTTTCCTTCTATTCTTTTTATCCCTCCTTCCCCCCACCCCTATAAGGCACTGCGCCGTGTCGCCTGAAGGCAGACAGAAATTAGGTGCCTTTTTCCTCTTCATTGTAACCACTACCACCACCCTCACGGCCGGCGCTCGCGATACCCCTTTTCTGGCGCGCGGAACGGGTATTTCCTCCTAGAGCGAGAAAAGGTATTAGAGGTTTTTAGTTTGACGTTTTTACGCTCCGCTTAGCAGCTAAGCGGAGTGGGAACGCGAGTGCGCATGCGCCCTCCGCTAAGGCCTTAAGAGGGTTAACAGAGCGGAGAATACGGTCCGCTTACGAGCAGCCTAAGCGGAGCGCGTTGCGTCGCTGCCGTTTTTGCAAGCGGAAGGGCGACAACCCGCGCGCCCTCTCTCGTGCGTGCAGCAACTTTGCTCATTTCAAGATGGCTTCCTCCGAAGACGGCACGCTTTCCGCGAGTGCTGCAGCTTCGCCGTCACCTGCCCAGTGCAAGCCGCGAAAACACAGTTTCAATGGTGAAAAATAAAAACGCCGCCACCACGCACACGTAAAATGCGCAAACAACACACAGTGAATGCTTGCAATGGATCTGGAATGGAACCTTGCTGGCTTTTGAGTGGCTACTATCAAGTCAGAGCTTTCTTCTTTGTCAAAAAAATACGCGGTTAATACATTGGAAGTGGATATCTAAATACTTCATGAAAAGATCATTTATACGTTATTGTTTCGCTTTGTATACGTGAAAAAAATGTTTTTTTATTTTGTTTACCGACAATGAAAACGACCAGAGGGCGCTGCAACTGCGAAAGGTCCGCTTCGCTGCCGGCAACGAATAACTAAAAGAGGAAATCGGCCGCCGCTCCGCTGTGGCTTCGCGGGTGCTCCCGGAGCGGAGCGGACCACAAAAAACGTCAAACTAAAAACCTCTATTGTTCTCGTCAGGGAGAAGGAAACCGGGTCAGCGAACAAAACTAGCGTGCGAGTGGCCGCACGCCCTTTCTGCCACCGGCTTACGAAGAAGGAGGTCGAACCCACAACCCCCTGCGAGCGGAGGACGACAACGACGAAGGAGTAAGGGCCCTTTGGGCCCTTACACGCGCTAGCCGCACACCCGCACCGCACAAATGGGCTAGAGCGGCCCTCTCTGTGACGTCAGGCAGAGCGGCTCTCAACTTTTGCAAGCCGCAAGCCGACTCGCATGGCTCGGCTCTCTTTGGCTACTGCGGAAAACGGCCTGGACGGCCGCCCCGTGTAGGGCTACCATCAGCTCGCTTGGCAAACATGGCGCTTGCTGAAGCGGGCGCTGCAGCGACATGGAAAAAGAAAAAGAACAGCTAATTTTATCGTTGTGACCATCGTAAGCGCTGTGAGACTCTTGGGGAAATATTGGTAGCCAGCCAGTGTTCACTGCACCGTCAGCACGTGCGATCGACAGCGGAAACAAAGAAACGAGCGAAGGTGTGTTTGCGGATGCGAGTGTCGTCGTTTAGTGTCTTGCCTGGATGTACCGTCCATCTTTCAGTGTAATCGCAAAGAACTTCGAAGACTTCTGAGATGTGATCATTCACCTTTCTAAAGCAGGATATGCGTTTAGTGCGCGCCGAAGTGAAAAGCTTGTAATCATCGCAACAAGTGTTAGCGTCGGGTGTGTTCTCTGTATGCCGTTCGTCGCAGCAAATAGTATGCATAAATTTTGAAGGCTTGCGAGCGTTAGCTTCTACTACGATAAATATAGGCAAGTTTTATAACCCGTCATTGTTGTCATTCGTAATGTGCAACGCCGTACGAGTGCTGTTGTGTGTAGCGCTGTGGTGAAGTTCTGTGGACCATGTCACATTTGAGCGAATCTGTCCAGTGTTGTGAAGTGTGTTCATGAAATGAAAACCGTGAAATATTTAGGAGTGTAGAGCTCAGTTTCCGATTTGCATGATTGCGTGCACGTGCCCTGAAGAGGAGCTTGCGTACAAGAGATTCTTGTGCATGTAGTCTACCCCCCCCCCTTTATTTGAGGTACGCGTTATGATCAATTGTCTATGAATGCGTGGCCCCGCCGCAGTGGTCTAGTGGCTACGGTACTCGGCTGCTGACCCGCAGGTTGCGCGATTGAATCCCCGCATCGGCGGCTGCATTTCCGATGGAGGCAGAAATGTTGTAGGCCCGTGTGCTTAGATTTGGGTGCACGTTAAAGAACCCCAGGTGGTCGAAATTTACGGAGCCCTATACTACGGCATCTCTCATAATCATATGGTGGCTTTAGGACGTTAAACCCCACATATCAATCAATCTATGAATGCATGAAATAAGTTATTGTAGACCAAGTGTAAAACAAGTGTAAGTATTGCAATAAATGTTCGACAGTAGCTGCTAATATAGTATCAGTTATTTTGTCAAGATTGCAGGAAGTCATGCTACATTACTTGAACACCATGACAACTGATATAATATGTGATGGTTATCTGCTTGCATCAAGCATTTGAAGAATAGTTAAACAATATTTTCAATATCCTGCCGAAATATCCACATCTGGCTTGCAACATGCCTCCGTCATCATCAAGTGTGTAGCAAAATATTTCAAGCACATGTCAGGTCAAGAAAACTTCAAACAACAAAAATGCTTATTATCGTTAGCTCAGTGTTGGATGTCTGTTCCTTCCCGGTAGTGCACAGAAACTGAAAAACGTACGCCTTGTTTCCAAAGAAGGATGCCCTCTATAAATCAGCTAAAATATTTTATCAATGAATTACATGAATACGATGATAATTCATCATTCTTGTCGGTATTAGACATCTCTCAATTAGTACAAAGTAGCTGAAGGAACTTGTTGGCCATCCTGTACACTGATCACCTGTCGTTGGCAGTTGTTGAGGCTTTTTGGGTGAATGAAATCATCATAATCTTCCAAGCAGGCTATAATGATTAAATCCAGCTATGTGACGTCCCCGCAAACACGGAATGAACCGCGGACCTTTCAGGATGTGTACGCTCGTTTCTCAAACCCACAAAAAAGGGAAAAGAAAACCTTCGGTGTAAAGAATGGGCATTTTGGAGTGGAGTGCCGGAAGGATTATTTTTACTATTCTCTCGGGCTCCCCCGCGCAAACACGAGGACCGGGCGGCGCCTTGTCGTCTACAGGCAGTGTGACAGTGTACGGTGGAGATAATCCGCGCACATCCTTCAGATTTGTAGCATGGGGGAGCAGCAGAGCACCTTCTGTTGGTTCGGGGAATGCGGCGCTGCCGCAGCGCTTGTGCCGGGTCCAGTATGACTTTCCGTCAGCCTCCGTGGCTCCAGGGCTCATTACTGCGTTCTGCGCGGATGGCCGCCCGCGGCGGTGAACGACGAAGAAGCGGCGGCTACGGAGAATTTCGCGGGAGACACCGAGCTGCATGGAAACGTTGAGACTTGGTCTGGACATCGGCTCACCAAGTACAGGCATTCTTCGCCCGTAATTAAAGTGTCTTGGGACAGCTCGCCCATCTCTCTCTTTGAGGCTTGAGTTTTTACATTGTTACTTGCTCGGCTTTGTTTGGGAGAGGGTTTTCCACTGGTGTAGGCCGCGGGGGCAGCCGCCGAAGATGATACAGTCCGACTGAGAAAAAAATATGCCGCGTGGATAGCGGCGATTGGTTTGGTGCCCCGGTAGGGCAGAGTGGGAACCCGAGAAAAGCGGCCACGTGTCAAGGAAGGGGAGAGGCGAGGAGAGTCGGAGATACGATGCAATGAGCTCGAGATGGTAGAGAGACGGAATGGAAAAGGAAGATAACAGTGTGAAGAGATAGCAATGAGAGTCGATGAGATGATGACTGAGGCAGAAATGATATGACGAGGAATGAAAATTAGAGATGGGAAACGAGGAAGCGAGTGATTGCGGGACGTTATGAAAGAAGATTAAGATGGAAATCGCCGAGAGAGGCAACGATGACGACGAAGATGGTAAAGACCGACCACATAGACCATTCGTGAGACGAACTTCACCTCCTTTACTTAAACGAGCTTTGCGGGAAGGGATGCGGCATATTGAGACATTGCGCGGTTTTGTTAATTAATGACTTTATCATTTGCGTCGTCCTGTGTTTACTTTGTATCGTCGCATCATCGTATTGTCAAAGTTATTTCCCTTATGAATCCTGCGTCACACGTCGCGAGTGTGTAAATCATGTGTTATAATTTTGTGTAGTGGTTGATGCACGCGGGTATACGATGTTTGCAGTTATATTAAATTTAATGAATCAGTAAACAGAAACAGGTCGTAGCTTTTCTTACTTCCCGGCCCCAGCACGAATCCCTGTATGTGGAAAGTGTTTGAGCCACGTATCCAAGAGGGAACTGGATAAAAAGGGGTTGAGTGGTCTTCCCTCTCTTTGGTAATCGGTGGCGTAGCGGGGGACGTCTCAGCTATATGTGCATGTTTTTGCGGGGGAGGTGTTGAGAGATTTCTGAAAAAAGCTAGAGCTATTCCACTCTGTGAAGGTGGGTGACCAGCCAGGCTGTGTCACGCAGATTTTATTTGCTTACTTTTTATATTTATACATCTTTTATGTTTTTTAAAATTTTAGCATATGCTTTTTTAAAGCAGTTCCACTTCAGTTTATGTAGCCTAGAAGTGCAACATGTCGGTGATGTATTTATGTATGCATTCATTCCTTTGCTCTTTAATTTTTTCATTCACCTTTTTTCAGTCTAAATTTTTATGCACCAGTAGTGAGTGGTAATGTTTGCCCCATTTCTGTGGTGCATACCCACTAGGAGCTTTCTTTAGATTAGGTACGTGTTTGCAGAGTCGCAGTACAGCCACACTTATTAAATAACTCTCCTGGTTGCATGGACGTCAGTCAATTTACCTAGTGCGTCAGCTGCCAATTAAACTCAGTCAGGACGCATACAGTCCCTTAATTCAAAATTTGAATCTAGAGACTGTTGAGAACCATAATTTTCCATTCAATATGTAAGCTCGTGGAGTTGTGTGGACCTATACAGTTGAACCTCACTGATACATTCCCGCTTAATACGATTTCCCAGCTGATTGATATGCGTGGTTTAACATCCCAAAACCACAATATGATTATGAAAGACGCCGCAGTGGAGGGATCTGGAAATTTCGACCACCTGTGGTTCTTTAACGTGCACGCAAATCTGAGCACACGGGCCTGAAGCATTTCCACTTCCAACGAAAATGCACCTGCCGCAGCCCGGATTCGATCCCCCAACCTGCGGGTCAGAGGCCGAGTACCTTAGCCACTAGACCATTGCGACAGGGCAATGATTTCCCGGCTGCTACACTCGCGATCGTGAAAGTAAATTAAACCAATTTAGATCATAAGTAATCTCAGATCCTGCATCTATTGTGCGCATTTTTTTTTCAGAAACGTATCAACGTTTTATTGTATATTGGTAGCATGCATCATGAATGTAAGACATGAATAAAAGATGTGAGACATGATTCCAACATCGCGGCTTAGGCAACTTCGAAGCAGTCTAATCACGTAGAGATTAATCTGTTTTGGCAAGACGACGTCACTGGAATGTTGTGTCTCTGTGTGCATAAAAACCAAAGGAACCAGCACGTAATATACTGATAGCACTGACGTAACAGCAGAGTTCGCATCCCATTGTGTCGGTACTGTAACATGGCTGTTTCAGGGCCAGCAGTGCAAGCCATTCATAGCCTTGCTATCAAGAACATTGAGAATACTCAAGTGCAGTGTGATATCATTAGCAGCGCCCATTTCACTGTATCCACATTTTCTTGCCATTCTTCATTTTTTTATGAACACGTGAACCTTGCTCTGAAGGATGGAAAATTTGTGCACATTGTAGAATATTGGCCGTTGTAAACTTTTCCAGTGTGCCAATTGCGATTGCGACCGCAAAGTACCTACTATATGTCTGTTAAGCAAATCATGCTCCTGCGTAGCTGTGAATTTTTCAAATGCTGTGGTAGTTGATCACGAATTATAGCTGGGCTCTTTGTAGTGGTTTGTCTTGCTATGACTTAAATTAGTGGCTGATAAAACACTGGGCTTTTGTTAAAAGGAACCTGGCTTAGTTTTGATGATTTTGTACAAACATATTGGGCTGGTAGATTAAGTCTCAAGGGTAATTTAGAGACTGATTTGAAAACTCAGCGTAAACTGTGTAATTTAATACTACGCTTGAAAGCTGCCAATCGCTGAAAATCGGTGCAGATTGTTTCAACTTGGTCGAATGCCTTTTAAACTGCCCATTCATAGAGAAACATGCTCTGCCCAGAGCACGTGAGCAGCCACGTCAACATGGCTTCTTATCTGACTGGCTGTCATGGGCTGTAGAATGTGCAGAAGTAAGATCAACTGGTAGAGTGGCAGCACCTATCAGAGCAGATATCAACCACTTACTTTGAGGTCTTTGTTTCTGTTGCCAGACGACGTGTGTGCTGCCAGGCGCACTACGTGATGGCCTCCGAGACTGCATGCAACCTGTCAGTTTGCCATCTCGGAGGTCTAGACTGGTAAAAGCTCAAAAAGGCGAGCGCACTCATGAGAGCTCTGCGATCGCCAGCGTGCCTCGTGAGTTGCGGCAGTCAGGCATAGCTGAGAAGGAGGGCATGATATAATTGTCTGTAGCGGCCTTGGTACACTGCGTGTCACTCAAATTATGGTGCGAATGGTTTCATGATGCTCTAACCTAAATGCTGACAAAACTTCAAAAAACCATTTCGGGGACCCTTCAATGAAAGTTGGCCAAGTTGAATAAGCGTTGAAGTACAAGAATAGGTAGAGCTACATAGAGGCAGGAATGCATAATGAAGGTTCAGGTGGGGGAGCGGCCTATGTGCAGAGTCGGGGGGGCAGACACTTGATACTTCATGAGCTCGAAAAGGAGGACGAGGTGTACATGAACAAAGAAGGGGGATCTGTAACTTTTGTAAGCGCTAAATGCACGTAGTGACACGTGTGAAGGACACAGGACAAGCGGTTGGCTCGTCTTACATACGTGCATTTAGTGCTTACAAATGTTATGGATGAATACCAACTACCCTGTACACAGTGCCTTCTCAGAAAAGGAGGACGTGGAGAGTTCAAAAGAAGCATGTGGCTTGTGTAGGATGCTGCTAGCGATGTTTTTTGTCATCTGTGCATAGGCGTGCCAGCCATGGAGGGCAAGGGGGGTGCGAGCCTCCCCACTTTCGACAGTGGTGAGTGTTGGCTGCACGCCGGGGAAAGCAACAATTGAGGCGAAGTTTTTCTTCACCACAGTATTCACGTAATTATGTTAATACGAGGGAATATTACAATATAGTGAAATTTCTCCAATATTGTAGTTGTGACGATTTTCCTTGTAGGCTCTTGCAGTGCGCGCCGCCTAAGCGACGCTTTAGTACCTTGTGCTGTAGCATTGCAGAGCAGGCCAGCGCTGAACAGGCGCCCAATAACATTGTATAACTTGTCCATGCTTTCGTTTTGCTGCGACTGGCTGATGCAGTTATAGATGCGATCAAGCAAACTTTTTGTGGACTGGTCAAACAATCTACTGCTTCAGGAAAATTATTTTCTTTGATCGAAAATAGATATCGATGCTGATTTGTCGAAGCTGCTGTGAGATGATTTATGTTACAAATCTTTTTTAATGTTATAGTGTTATCTGGAAGCGCCAAAAAGGGGTCTCCGCTTTAGTCTCCGATAAACCTGATCAGCCTTACTTATGGTAATTTGGAGCAATGGTGGCAGCTTGCGAAGTGGTGACGAACAAAGCATTGGACTTGAGCACAATGGGAATTTCAGCTTTTAAGCTTTTCCTTTAACTTGAGCCACTGGACCAAGGAGAAGGTGAAAGAGTATGGTTTTTAGCACTATAGAGGTTTTAGCACTATGGAGAGTCAGGCTAGTAGGTTTACGTTCAACTCGAATGGTCTTTTGCAGCTCAATATACAACTTGGACAGCAAAGAAGCACACACGCGCATCACTGTTTATTTCTCTCTCTTCCTCTCTCTCAGTAAGGACGAGCTCACAGAGATGTGTGCGCGCACAAACTACTAAACGCCTTGATGCTGCAAGCGAAAATATTTTATTACGCTCGTGTTATTTCATCTTGGAAGCTGCTATAAGTAACCGTTGATAATGTGACCGGTGGCTACTTTACTTGAATAATATTTAAAAGAATATGCTCTCTGACTACCCCAAAAAGCTTTAGGTATTGTTCAGTGCGTCAATGCCCTGTTTAATGTGCATGCGCTGTAATGAACACCGAAAATTTCACAGATTCCTAATGTAAGAGGCAAGCGCTTTTATGGCACACAGACAATTTTAAATGCCAAAGAAGCAATGGCAAACAATATGCTGCCGTAGTGAAAACAGTTTATTCTCTTACCTTTTCGTAGTCGTTTATAAGTGGTCCCTACACGATGAATGTGTGTGGGAAGGTTAGGTTTGCCCCCCCCCCCTCCACTCGCGAAAGAGCCCGTACACCCCTGCGTTCGTGGATATTTTTTTTTACAATCATCCATTTTGATGTCAATCCTTCAGCCAACTGTGAAATCCTGGAGCCTTTTTGGAGGCTGTATTGTTCTTCGAGGTCCAGCAGAAGTTCCGGTCAGCTTTGGTTGATCTGTCTCTGGCTCACTGACTTCACAATGTGTTTGTCTGAGGAAGGGCTTGCCCTGTTGAGTACTCGGTTTCTTTTCAGGATGCTGTCTTCCAACTGAACTTCATACGAGCTGTCATGAATTCTCCTAATTATTGTCTTTGACCCATGCTACTGTTTTTTTTGGTTGAACGGGGACATCCATTGACCCTTTCTAATGCTTGGTGAATCTTTCGCTTGTCTGGGATGGTATCTCGTGCTTTTCAGCCTCTTCTACATTCTTATTCCACTCACATCGACTGTTTCTGATTGAAGTAACTGTGAAGCTAGTGGCACACTCTTTTTAGTGTGGCAACTCATGGGCACTTGTGCTGGAGTACCACTCTTTTCTTAAAGTGATGTATTTTGTTAATAAACAAATGAAGTTTGTAGATCTGATTTTTTAATGATAGTCGAACCCAAGCTTCAGCAAAAATAATACACATAGATTGAGGTTGAGGCAGCAATTGTCGAGCTTGGGGCACTGAGTCTGGGTATATGCCTTGCGCACGATAGGGCAAGGTTGTGACTTGGCTGTGCCGGAATGAGCTCACACCATGGGTCGACACCTGTCGAAGACCAACTGCAGGGTTATACCTTTTATTTCCCACTAAACAGGTTTTTCTATATTCTTCGCGTTTGCCTATCAACATACCTGTACAGTTGCACGAGATATGTAAGTTGCCGTGCGACTGTTGACTTGCCTAACATCCCAGGGGCCTAGTGGCATAAACAGTGCAAAACAAGATTGTGCATTCTTCTCTCCCTCGTTGCCTGTTGCATGCTACAACAATCACCCTTAAGGCGAAATGTACACATTTCATTTCTCCCAGTTTTGAGCCCCTCCATTGTCGCAATCCAAATGTATTCTTTTCTTTTATTGAAATAGAAAATAAACGGAGGAGTTTTCGTCTCCGTTACTTTGAGACGGCTACCCTTTTCCACTTGATTCGTACAAATAAAAATATAAAAAAAACCAATAGCATATATACATACATACAGTCCTACATGGGTGAGAGCAAAAGTTCTCCTATGGGCAGAACAAACACGTAGACGCCACGCTCACTTTTAACTTTTGTCCGCTCAGTAGTCGTCACAAATCTTCGTTTCATCGAAGAACTGTTGCAGCACCTTCACTGCTTTGCCTTTCGTTTTGGATGGCCATGAACCTAGTATTTTATTCGCGCAAATGACCGCTCGGGATTTAACTTATGCAGTTCCTGTTCTAGTCGCCTTCGGTGTGTTGTGTTTTGGATAGTCGAGCAAGAGGTGACAGATATCCTTGTCATTGTGGCCTCATGAACATGCTGACGATGTTGCACGCTGAATACGAAGTAGGAAGTGCTTTGTGTAAGCAGTTCCGAATCGTAGGCGATGAATGAGTGCGTAGATACGTCTTGGGAGGTCACGGTCTAATTGGTATTCAAGATTGGATCAACAGAGAGTATATCATCGATTCCTTTGTTTTGTCTGTGAACCAGGTAGACAGCCATAATTCACGTTTTGTTGTTCCTAAAATTCTATTTACATCATATTGAGATACCGGAATGAGGCACGTTCGCGTAAAATTATGAGAATTTTTCGCCAACTCATCCACCATTTCAATTCCCTTAATTCCGCAGTGACTGGGTACTCACTGAAATGCCACTCGATGATTCGACTTCGTAGCTTCTGAGAGCTCTTGTAGAATAGCGTATACTATACGCATATCAATGTGTCTTGAAGTGGCATTTTCCACACATGCCAGTGCTGTCAGAGAGTTTGTAATTACCACCCATTTTCTTGGTGTCGTTGACAGCTCAATAAAGCTTACGGCTAGCAAAATCGCTACGAGCTCTGATGTTGTTGAATAGGAGAGGTGGCCCAACCGAGAAGCATATTCTTCGCGCAATTCCGGAATTATGAATGCTGATGTCGCTGTCTCTTTGGTGACGGAGCCGTCAGTGTACACGTGAGTGTATCCTTGGCACCTGTCAAACAGATGATGTGATGCCAACTGTTGTGCTGCAACGATTGGCACTTCATGTTTGCTGCGTATACCTTCTATTGACGTTTCAATAGTTAGTAGCTCAAGCAGCCATGGTGGGTAGTTTCGGTTCAGTGGCCAATGTGTCGACACAGGAAGCCGGGAAATGTACTGTTGGTACACATGGTATATTTGCGATCCAGCACGGTTCAAGATGTTCGATATGAGCGGATGGGAAGCGTGTTGCATGATTCTTCGTGAGCTTCTATCTCCGCAGCCGATTACAGAATTACTTGGGAAAATATGTTACAGCTGGTGCTAGGCACTGCTTAATTTAAACAGCTTCTCCAGGTGGGAGTGATCGCTGCTTAAGGAACAGCAAAAAAAGTGTGTTCAGCTTGCGTGATACCACCTTCATCTCGAAAGTGTATTCTGGGACATGAAACTACTGTAGTTCTTGGTTGTAGCTCGTGTAATAACCTTCAAAGAGGGATTGACTGTACACTTTAAATATTCCTGGCCTTCACTTCACTGATCTTTCACTGATCAGAGTGCACAGTGTTGTCTGTTGCCTCTTATTACACTAAGGAAGGCTGTCAGTTGGCCTGGTCATTAACAACTACAAATAATCCTTCGTCGTGACAGCAAGGTTCCCTACACACACTGGACATACTTTTAGTCTGGCTGATGAACCACTGGCCTGCTTTTAAACTCCTCACCAGATACTGCATTCCCTACCACATAAACGAGAGACGTCTCCAGTCAGCCAGGTCTTGGAAACTGTCAGTTGATGGAAGATGTCGTAAATGTGACACTGCATGTCCAAAGCCTCTAACTTCATGACAACCTAACTGTCCTTCTGTCCACTTACATTGTCAGGATGCATCCTCTTTCTCCAGGGGCATTTGCATTTACATACAAATGCCTCGGAAGGGATACCCCATGGGCACAGACCATCCTCATTGTCTTACTGGTGAAGACATGCTCGCGTCATTAGATTGTGCCAGTCTAAACAAATGCTCAGTTTATACAGGCACATTCCAGAAATGAAAGTCAACCGAATTTCATTACAATTGTTTCAGGCGTTCACTGAGTGAAATTCTTTGGAAGCGATGTTTAGGAGTGTTAAAAATATTGACCGCAGAATTTGATTGGAAAGCAATACAACAAGAAAGTCTATTTTCTGCTGGCAACAGCAGCGTACACCACATGTGTCATGGCGGCAGCATTAAGTCAGTCGCACTGAAGTTAATAAAAAGAAAAAGTACTGTGCATCATCGATGGATGTGCTTGTACGAAACAAAGTTCACGCTCAGTTTGTTTCAAACAAGTGGACACATCCATGCTTAATGGATGTGTCCATGATGCACTGTTCCTTGAGTGCACATTGAGTTGAAGATGTCTTGCAAGAATATTTTACAAGCTTAGTTCCACGTGACAACATCTTCCTTGCATAATTCTGAGGTATATGCGAAAAGAATTAGCAAGGTTGGCACGAGCATCCATGATGCACTGTTCCTTGAGTGCACATTGAGTTGAAGATGTCTTGCAAGAATATTTTACAAGCTTAGTTTCACGTGACAACATCTTCCTTGCATAATTCTGAGGTATATGCGAAAAGAATTAGCAAGGTTGGCACGAGCAAACAAGTGCTGGCAAGCATAAAAATTAAAAACAAAAGCAGGTGACAAATACTGGCATACCTTACAATATTTCATTCGCATAGCACGGTGGTTTTCTCCTTCCAGTGAAAATGCAGTCTACATAATGTAGTACCAAAGCATACGTAGCCACCAGCACAGTTTTTTTAAGGAATCATTATGAGTTACAGTAAGTACATGGGCCGTAACATTAGAATCTGAGCACTATAGTGACTTCAGCAGATATTATGACTAGCATGCGAGCACCCATAAGAAAGTAAATAGTTTTGTCCTAATGTAGAAGTGCAATGTAAGATTTCACTTTGCGTAGGTTGTTGGTCAACACTACTTGTGTTGGTCGCACACAAAAGCAAACCGTTTTGCATGAATGCACATCTTTTTTTTTTTGCTTCTCAGGAAGCATGAAATACGCTTCTATTCTTATTATAATAATATCCACACCGCTAGCATGCAAAAGATATTCTTTATCTTGGGCCAATGAATACTCGCACTTGAATATGTCACGTGTGTTGCCAGAAATTATTTAGATTGAAATGCTTTGATTTTGTCACTTTTACTTAAACACATGAAAGAAAAGCAGCATGCATCATTTGAAACACATGGTCCCTTTGGAGGGTACGACATAATGCATGATTCTGAAGGAACACAAGCTTGTTAATGTTTGTGAAATAATAAATTACTTTGTGTAACATGAGACAACAAAGTAATGCAAGTACCTAAGTTCTGTGGAAACCTGCAAGGGGGCAGAATGGTTGAGAAAGGGAAACTAGACGACCACCCGTTTGTGGCACGAGGCCACAAGGATATTTGTACGGATTTCTCACAAGGAAAAGCTAGTTGCCGAAAAATTTATCCCGTTCCGCGGATCGAACCAGAGACTAACGCCTTTCCGGGCCGGTTGCTCTACCAATGCGACAACAAAATAACAGGTAGCAAAAAACAAAGGCGTACAGGGGTGGCGCGAGGATTTCTTCTCTATGGGGGGTCACCCGCGATACGCGAGTTCCTTCAAGGGGCAGGGACGCTGAGAACTTCTGTGCTGTGTTTCATTATGTTTGCTTTTGTAGTGGCACGGGGGGGGGGGGGGGGAAGCAGGTGAAAATTTTCAAGGGGCTCTAGCCCCCTACTATCTCCCCCCCCCACTGCTGGCACTGCCCCTAGAGGTGTACTTACTGAATGGCAGGCAACTGTTTGCCATTAGTAATCCCCTCAGCAATTTTCTGGAAGCCAGTTTTCAATGCAAAAATCTCACTGCTCGAGAATCGTTAAAGTTGAACTCACCATGTCAGTGGCAACATATGCTGCTTACACTTGCATTGAACCGCTTTATTGTTTCAAACCAATAACTCGTATAGTAACTGGCAATGTGGTTGCAGACACACTTCCAAAAACATCATTTCAGTTATGTGTTCAGTTGTAGTATTGCTGGTTCGGTATGATGTCCTACATTTGAAAGTTTTGCTCTAAATTGGCAACATATATATTTTGGCTTGGTTTAAGGCGGGTGTTGAGCAAACTGATTTGGATTGATTCTTACTAAAATTACTCTTTGGGTACAGTTATTTTTATTTGGGCTTGATGTGACACCGTGGTGTTACTACAAATAATGAAGGAGCAAATATGTTGCGAAGACGGCATCTTACAACATTCATGCCGACTAGTATAAGCTGGACGTGCACAGTGCCATCCTCGACGACCCACTTAAGCTTGCTTTCAGTGCAATAAATTACAATTCCTATAATTTGTTAGGCTTAGTGCTTAAAAGCTCGTGTTTGGACTTAGCTCAAATAAACTAATGTGATTGTAATGATCTCGCACATTCAAACTGAATCATTTTTTAGACGTTTCAAACATATCCTTTACCTTGTTTGTGGCCTGTAGCATAGGCAATATGGGAAGGAATGAAGCATTACTTTTGATGTGTGGATTTGCATTGAGTATGTGAATACACGATCAATTGACTTTTAGCACAATGGCTTGCCTGCTGTGGCTTTATAACAGCCCAGAGTCTAAATTGTTTTTATAGTTCTGATGGGGCTGCTTACATTATACTTGTTTATATGAAGAGCTTACTATTAAACATGCTCAGAGTATCACATTTGCATACAACTGTATTCTGCACTGTTTTAAAGGGGTGCCCAAGAACTGTGAGTCTGTACTACAACCCAAGAACAATGTGACATGTTTTCCTGTGTACCCTATGCTATATCCTGTGCAAGCGGCTAATAAACTACCTTCTGTAATGAAACCGTTATCGTCTTTCATTAGAGGATGCAAAATTTATTGAGACAAAATTAAATAACTCATTGCTCATACCTTGCAGCAGTTTAAAATTGATACGATAGCACATGTGGCTCAATGCTCTATCCTATGTCATTTGTTGCAAGCTTTCATCTCATTGTTCATTTAAGCAGCTTGCTAGAAGAAATTCACGTGTGCTAGAAGGTAAACCTTTTTTTCTATGACACCTCTAAAACCATTTTAAATTTTATACAGTGTGTTATCTTGGTTTAGTTTAGAACAAAAGACAGATGCTGGGAAGCTGTGCATGTCAATTAATTTTATATTTTTTAGCGATTGCTGACCTTTTGACACAGTATCATTGTGCTCTACATTTTTAAAATAAAATGTAGTGGCAGATGGTCAGCCACCAGCAACGTTACTAGATCCTGCCAGTTCTCAAACTGCGGAGCTCCCCCTGACGCCGTTCCGTTGCGCTCCGTGTGGGGGCGTGCGCAACGGAGTTTGCCCGACAAGTTGCGGCAAGTCGCGACCAACATCGCGACAGACACGGACGGCCGGACGACCGTTGTAAACAGCCCGCTGCAGTGTGCTTGGTAACGTTTGCGCGAGTACCCGCAGATGTTTGTGGACTGTGCTGGCAAGTGTATGAACCATGCCATGCTGTTTCGTGCCCGGGTGTAAAAGCGGGTACGATTCCGTTCTACCTTCGGGTGAGAAGAGACATTTTTTCAGGCCGCCCCGAGACGCCGAACGCCTTGCACTATGGCAGCGAGCAGTACCCAGGCAGGACAAAAAGCTTTCAAGCACGTGTTCTGTTTGTGACCTTCACTTCAGCGATGAAGACATTTCGAAAGTCTTCGAGCACAACATTTGTGGTGAGCTGGTAACGATGCCGCGCGACAAATGGGCACTGAATGCCTCGGCTGTTTTCGAATTGCCCGAGTTACCTTTCGAAACCGACACGGAAACGCAAGGCTCCTGCTCACAGACTCTCCCCGGCAAAAAGCAAACGTCGAAAAGGACAAGGTGAGCAGTTGATTTCAGCAGTTGGTGATAGCAACAACGAAGCAGAAAACATCGGGACGACGGATAGTAGTGAACCTTTGTTTGCCATGCTAACTCGTTTGGCCGAAGGGGGACAGAAGATTGAAGGTTGGTTTCTTGGCGTGCATTGTGTGCGTGCGCCTTGGGCCTCAGCAATAAACGCATTTCGCGCCACTGAGAATAAAAGTTCCTCTTTTTTGCTCAGTTTTTGTTTGCAGTAACGAATATCCGCAAACATTGGCCGCACGTTTGCGGGCAGCTTCGCCGCTATAGCTTTGCTTTTCATTACGCTCATATATATTGCCACGTTCCATTTCCCAAGTTTTTGTTATCGTCCCAAAACACCACACGATTCTCAGCGCAAACCGCGCCTGCAGTTTTCGAGAGGGTTCCGGACTGTAGTAGATTATTTCGATAAGATCACGCCCACTGTGCGAATGGTACAGATTGTTCTGGAACGCACGCCGCCGCAAGCGATAGCGCTAGAACATTCGACGGCGGGAGTATAAATGCCGACGCGCTTCGCCGCTTGTCAGTTGTTGATCAAACGCCGACGCTCCGTTCGCCGCTATCAGTCTGAGACGACTATCTGTGCGAGACTGCTGCTGTAATTGGACTTTCTGTTTACCGGGCACAGGTTCGCCCAAATAAACAGTTAAATTCCAACAAGAAGTCTCCTGTCTTCGGCCACGTCACGACCCCGTGACATTTGGTGGAGGTGCTGCTTCGGTCATGTACCGGACGCCCCCGTCAAGCCGTGAACCCAGCCCACGTCGCGGAGAAGACACCGACGCCAACCAGGAGCAGCGAACAAGCCGCCGACAGCAAGGGCTACCACCGGAGTACGGGCTTCTACAAGACAAGGCGCGGAAGACTAAGGCCATGACCTCGACTGCAACGACAATGACAACCGGAACGTCGCAGCCCGCGATGGTCATGCATCAACCCAGGGAACCACCAATTTTCCATGGGTCATCGTTCGAAGACCCGGAGTCCTGGCTAGAGACATACGACCGTGTGGCCGCCCTCAACCACTGGGACCATGACGAAAAGCTGCGTCGTGTGTTCTTCTATTTAGAAGACACCGCAAGGACCTGGCTCGAAAATCGGGAGTCCACGCTCCGAACGAGGGATGTTTTCTGCGGCGCATTCCTGCAAACGTTCGCGAGCGTCGCTCGAAAAGAGAGGGCCGCTGCTTTATTAGAGACTCGGGTTCAGCTACCTAATGAAAATTCCGCCATTTTCACAGAAGAAATGACCCGACTATTCCGTCACGCTGACCCAGACATGCCTGAGGAGAAAAAAGTTCGTTTCCTCATGCGAGGGGTCAAACAGGAGCTCTTCGCGGGGCTGATGAGAAACCCACCGAAAACCGTCCAAGAATTTGTAGCCGAAGCGACCACTATTGAAAAGACCCTGGACATGCGCACCAGACAGTATAATCGTCGCCTGACTGCAGACTGCGCTGCTGCTCAAGCCAGTAACTCCGGAGACCTGCGTGAAACGATCCGAGCGATCGTGCGGGAAGAGCTGCGCAAGCTGTTGCCTTCGGCGCAGCCTCAAGTGGATTCGATCGCCGACATTGTGCGAGAAGAAGTTCGGCAACGGCTTCAAATTCCCCAAGCACCACTGCCCGAGCCGGAAGCTATGAGCTACGCCGCTGCACTGCGCCACAACGCTCCTCCCCGTCCACGCCAAAACGCCGCCCCATCGCACTTCCGTCGACAGACGCCACCGCCGCCACCACCCCCACCGACGTCATACCGTTCGCCAGCGGCCCAGCGCAGTGCACCGAGGAAGACTGACGTCTGGTGCACCCCTGACCATCGCCCGCTCTGCTACCACTGCGGCGAGGCCGGACACACATACCGCCGTTGCCAGTACCGACAGATGGGATTGCGTGGCTTCGCCGTCAATGCACCGCGCCCACAGCCAGGAGAACGACCACGTGACATCGCCGACTACCTGACAGGAACTCGGTGGACACCACGAAGCCCTTCGCGTTCGCCGTCGCCCAGCCGCCGCACGTCACCGGACCACCGACAGTACTCTGGCCCAACGCGGGGCCGGTCTCCTAGCCCGTATCCGGGAAACTAAGGGCAGCAACCGGTGGAGGTGCGGTTGCTGTGCGACGAACTACCGAAGATCCTCCGATGACGACGACGCCGCGACGGAGCTTTCCGAACACAACGCCAACCAGGCAAAGCCCTGACGGCGAAAGCTCACTTACCGAAGGTGGCCTGACGACGCAACATGGAAGCAGCGGAACAAGCCGACGCAGCCGTGACCCGACGCCACGCCCTAACTGTAATGCGAGACGGCGAATTAGCGACCTCGACGTTCTTGTCGACGGCCACAGTGTGACCGCTCTCGTCGATACTGGAGCCGACTATTCTGTCATCAGTGGGTCGTTCGCCGCGAAGTTAAAAAAAGTTAGGACAGCTTGGAAAGGCCCTGAAATCCGCACAGCCGGAGGTCATCTCGTAACGCCTGCAGGAATCTGCACAGCGAGAGTCACCATCAACGGCCGTATTTATCCTACAGACTTCGTAGTCCTACAGCGTTGCTCGAGAGATGTCATCCTTGGCATGGACTTCTTATGCCTCCATGGTGCTGTCATCAACCTAAAAACAAAGTCGATAACGTTATCTACAGAAGAAGCACTACCGCCGCGCACGCCGTCTGGACACCATGCCTTGAATGTGCTGGAAGAACAAGTCACCATTCCGCCTCGCTCAAGCGTCATTATTTCAGTCGGCGCTCCTGAATCACCTGACTTCGAAGGCGTCGTTGAAGGCAGTCAGCATCTGTTGGTCACCCGAAATATTTGCGTCGCAAGAGGAATTGCAGAGTTGCGGGGAGGCAAAGCAACGGTTATGCTCACAAATTTCAGCAATGAGTACAAACATGTGAACAAAGGAACAACGGTCGCATACATCGAAGAAATTGTCGAAGCCACCAGTGCTTTCGCCCTCGCCGATTCTGCGGAACCTGCTCAGAGGAACCAAGCCCCTCCCATAGCTTTCGACGTCAATCCCAGACTTCCGAACGATAAGCAAGAACAGCTCAAGGCCCTGCTCCTGCAATACGAAGATTGCTTTTCGTCGTCATCGAAAATTCGGCAGACCCCAATCACGAAACATCGCATCATAACCGAAGAAAATGCCAGACCACTCCGTCAGAGTCCGTACAGGGTTTCGATGCGAGAACGTGAGGCCATCAAGAGACAAGTTGATGAAATGCTGCGGGATGATATTATCCAGCCGTCCAAGAGCCCATGGGCATCCCCCGTGGTGTTAGTGAAGAAAAAGGATGGGACCCTACGTTTCTGCGTCGATTATCGCCGCCTGAACAAAATCACAAGAAAGGACGTGTATCCTCTCCCACGAATAGACGACGCACTTGATCGGCTCCATAACGCCAAGTACTTTTCGTCAATGGGCCTCAAGACGGGCTACTGGCAAATCGAAGTCGACGAAAGAGACTGAGAGAAGACGGCGTTTATAACACCGGACGGCCTCTTCGAGTTTAAGGTGATGCCCTTCGGCCTTTGCTCAGCGCCTGCAACTTTTCAACGCGTTATGGATACAGTACTGGCAGGATTGAAGTGGCACACTTGCCTTGTGTACTTGGACGACGTCGTCGTGTTTTCCTCGAGTTTCGACGAGCATTTTCGGCGCCTTGAAGCTGTACTTCAAGCCATCAAGACTTCCGGACTCACACTGAAGCCAGAAAAGTGTAGATTTGCGTATGAAGAGCTTTTGTTTCTGGGGCACGTTATCAGCAAGTCTGGAGTTCGTCCTGATCCACGGAAAACAGCCGCCATCGCCGAATTCCCGCCGCCCACTGACAAGAAAGCCGTGCGCCGATTTCTGGGCCTGTGCGCCTATTATAGGCGGTTCGTGAAAAACTTCGCCCGCATCGCCGATCCTCTCACTAACCTTACCAAGGCCGACGTGGAGTTCAAGTGGGAAACGCCACAGGAACACGCTTTCCAGGAGCTTAAACATCGCCTCCAGACGCCTCCGTTACTTGCCCATTTCGACGAATTCGCCGAGACAGAAATACATACTGACGCAAGCAGTGTAGGTCTTGGCGCCGTTCTTGTGCAGAGGGCTGACGGACTTGAAAGGGTTATTAGTTACGCCAGCCGATCGCTATCCAAAGCAGAAGCAAATTATTCCACAACAGAAAAGGAGTGCCTCGCCATCATCTGGGCTACGTCGAAATTTCGCCCATACCTCTACGGCAGGCCCTTCAAAGTTGTGAGCGACCACCACGCCTTGTGTTGGCTAGCCACTTTGAAGGACCCTTCAGGTCGCCTCGCACGATGGAGCCTGAGACTTCAAGAATATGACATTACTGTCATTTACAAGTCCGGCAAAAAAACACTCCGACGCCGACTGTCTCTCTCGTGCGCCTGTCGACCAACCGCTACCCGACGACCCGGATGACGACTACTTCTTGGGAACGATAACTACCGACGACTTCGCTGAACGACAGCGGGCCGACCCGGAACTTAAGGCCCTAATAGAATACCTCGAAGGCAGGACCGCCGAAGTCCCGAAGGTATTCAAGCGCGCACTTGCGTCGTTTTTTCTACGAAACGGTCTTCTACAAAAGAAAAACTTTTCACCGCTTCGGGCTAAGTATCTCCTTGTGGTGCCTTCAGCTCTGCGACCAGAACTCCTGCAGGCCCTGCACGACGATCCGACGGCAGGGCACCTCGGTGTTTCTCGCACGCTCGCGAGGATACAAGAAAGGTACTACTGGCCGCGTCTTACAACCGACGTCACTCGTTATGTGAGGACATGCCGGGACTGTCAGCGACGCAAGACACCGCCGACAAGGCCAGCGGGACTTCTGCAGCCAATTGATCCACCTTGCCGACCTTTCCAGCAGATTGGTATGGACCTATTGGGGCCGTTCCCGACGTCGGCTTCGGAAACAAGTGGATCGTGGTAGCTACCGACTACCTCAACCGCTACGCCGAGACAAAAGCCCTGCCAAAAGGCAGTGCATCCGAGGTAGCTAAGTTCTTCGTCGAAAATATCGTCTTACGTCACGGCGCCCCGGAGGTCCTTATCACCGACAGAGGAACGGCACTCACTGCCGACTTAACTCAAGCGATCTTGGCATACAGCCAAACAAACCACCGCCGGACGACAGCGTACCACCCACAGACGAACGGCCTCACCGAGCGGCTTAACAAGACGATCGCCGATATGCTGTCAATGTACGTCGATGTCGAACACAAGACGTGGGATGCCATTCTTCCGTATGTGACCTTCGCATACAACACGGCGGTGCAGGAGACGACGCAGATATCTCCATACAAATTGGTCTACGGAAGGAGCCCGGCAACGACGCTCGATGCCATGTTACCCAACGTCACCGCCGAAGAAAACCTCGATGTGAGCGAGTACCTTCATCGCGCCGAAGAAGCCCGACAACTTGCGCGGCTTCGTATCAAGAATCAACAGACGACCGACAGCCACCGTTACAACCTTCGACGACGCTTCGTGGAATACCAGCCCGGTGAACGTGTTTGGGTGTGGACGCCGATACGCCGACGTGGACTAAGTGAAAAGCTTCTGCGACGGTACTTCGGACCGTACAGGGTGGTTCGACGTCTCAGCCCACTTGATTACGAGGTTGTCCCCGACGGCATCACGAACTCTCAACGACGCCGATCGCGACCTGACGTCGTCCATGTCGCACGCCTCAAGCCATTTCATGCGCGTTAACAAACTGAAACAGTGTTTTTTGTATTAATGTTGTATCGTAATTTATTCATTGTACTTTCTTGCATTATTATTTTACCTTCATCTTTAGTTAAAGCATCAAGACGATGCCTTTTTCAGAGGGGGGCAATGCCACGTTCCATTTCCCAAGTTTTTGTTATCGTCCCAAAACACCACACGATTCTCAGCGCAAACCGCGCCTGCAGTTTTCGAGAGGGTTCCGGACTGTAGTAGATTATTTCGATAAGATCACGCCCACTGTGCGAATGGTACAGATTGTTCTGGAACGCACGCCGCCACAAGCGATAGCGCTAGAACATTCGACGGCGGGAGTATAAATGCCGACGCGCTTCGCCGCTTGTCAGTTGTTGATCGAAGGCCGACGCTCCGTTCGCCGCTATCAGTCTGAGACTGCTATCTGTGCGAGACTGCTGCTGTAATTGGACTTTCTGTTTACCGGGCACAGGTTCGCCCAAATAAACAGTTAAATTCCAACAAGAAGTCTCCTGTCTTCGGCCACGTCACGACCCCGTGACAATATATATATATATATATATATATATATATATGAAGTTTATTGCTACATAAACACAAAACATGCATAAGTAGCTAGGATGGCGGAATAAAAGCTGCTTAAAGGCAGCTTGACTAGTCCCACCTCCCCATACAATAGCAGCAGCAACATGACAAGAATTCACACAAAAAATGCACTTGTTGACAACCTTAAAGTAGATACACAGAGCAAGGCATTAAATAAATGGAAATTTAGCTCATTCATAGAAAAAAAAACGACAGGATACTTATTTCGAGAACACAAAATAATGTTAACATTAATAGTAACAGTTGAAATAATCCGTATTTAGAAATGTAATGTATGTAATGTAATACATAAAGCATCACCCGATTGTTCGAAGAGGTCCCTAATGGTAGTTTAAATTTGAGACGCATTGAACGAGTATTTCAAGGCAAAGAACGGCCATTTACATCGCGCGCCGCCGGCTTCCTGCTGCACAGCAACGGGCTAACCGTGGCCGCCGCGCCGTCTGGTGAGCGGAAACGAAACGGGGCCACGCATCAACGGCAGCCGCCGTGGGAGTTTGAGAACTGGCAGGATCTAGTAACGTTTGCTACCAGGACCTTGTTTTGTTGGTTTTGGTGCACCCTCTGCACTTGTAATGCTTTATATTCAATAAATGCATGAATAAAATTGGCACTATGCATCACCACTGTGAGAAGAAGAAATACCACATGGGGATTTTTATCTACTGCTATTTGTTCTCAGAGTGGTGACATTAAAAAGCAATAATTAAAATCAATATTGAATTTGTATAAGGATGCTGTGATAGTCTGGTTTAAGACAAGGAAAGAGAGCAAGATATAAATTTCATCATCATCATCAGCCTGACTACGTCCACTGGAGGACAAAGGCCTCTCCCATGTTCCGCCAGTTAACCCGGTCCTGTGCTTGCTGCTGCCAATTTATACCTGCAAACTTCTTAATCTCATCTGCCCACCTAACCTTCTGTCTCCCCCTAACCCGCTTCCCTTCTCTGGGAATCCAGTCAGTTACCCTCAATGACCAGCGGTTATCCTGTCTACGCGCTACATGCCCTGCCCATGTCCATTTCTTCTTCTTGATTTCAGCTATGATATCCTTAACCCCCGTTTGTTCCCTAATCCACTCTGCTCTCTTCTTGTCTCTTAAGGTTACACCTACCATTTTTCTTTCCATTGCTCGCTGCGTCGTCCTCAATTTAAGCTGAACCCTCTTTGTAAGTCTCCAGGTTTCTGCTCCGTAGCTAAGTACCGGCAAGATACAGCTGTTATATACCTTCCTCTTGAGGGATAGTGGCAATCTACCTGTCATAATTTGAGAGTGCTTGCCGAATGTGCTCCACCCCATTCTTATTCTTCTAGTTACTTCAATCTCGTGGTTCGGCTCTGCGGTTATTACCTGCCCTAAGTAGACATAGTCTTTTACAACTTCAAGTGCACTATTACCTATCTCGAAACGCTGCTCCTTGCCGAGGTTGTTGTACATTACTTTAGTTTTCTGCAGATTAATTTTAAGACCCACCTTTCTGCTCTCCTTGTCTAACTCCGTAATCATGAGTTGCAATTCGTCCCCCGAGTTACTCAGCAATGCAATGTCATCGGCGAAGCGCAGGTTACTAAGGTATTCTCCATTGACTCTTATCCCTAACTGTTCCCATTCTAGGCTTCTGAAAACCTCCTGTAAGCACGCGGTAAATAGCATTGGGGAAATTGTGTCCCCCTGCCTTACACCCTTCTTGATTGGTATTCTGTCGCTTTCTTTATGAAGCACTATGGTAGCAGTTGATCCCCTGTAGATTTCTTCCAGAATGTTTATATATACTTCATCTACGCCCTGATTCCGCAGTGTTTGCATTACGGCTGATATTTCTACTGAATCAAACGCCTTCTCGTAATCTATGAAGGCTATGTATAGGGTTTGGTTATACTCTGAGCATTTCTCTATTACCTGATTGATAGTATGAATGTGGTCGATTGTTGAGTAGCCTGTTCGAAATCCTGCTTGTTCCTTTGGTTGATTGAATTCTAATGTTTTCTTTACTCTGTTAGCAATTACCTTTGTAAATAGCTTGTACACTACAGAGAGCAAGCTGATCGGCCTGTAATTCTTCAAGTCCTTGTCATATCCTTTCTTATGTATTAAGATGGTGTTAGCGTTCTTCCAAGACTCTGGTACTCTCCCCGTCAGGAGACACCTCGTAAACAGGGTGGCTAGTTTTTCTAACACAATCTGTCCTCCATCTTTCAGCAGATCTGATGTTACCTGATCCTCACCAGCAGCTTTGCCTCTTTGCATGCTCTCCAAAGCTTTTCTGACTTCTTCTATCATTACTGGTGGGGTGTCGTCTGGGTTACTGCTAGTTCTTATTATTAAGGTCGTGGTTGTCTCGGCTACTGTACAGATCTCTGTAAAACTCCTCCGCTATTTTAAATATCCTATGCATATTGGTAGTTATTTTGCCTTCTTTGTCCCTTAGTGCATACATCCTACTTTTGCCTATTCCAAGTTTCCTCTTCACTGCTTTGAAGCTTCCTCCGTTTTTCAGAGCGTGTTCGATTCTCTCCATGTTATACCTTCTCACATCGCATACTTTACGTCTAATAATCAACTTCGAAAGCTCTGCTAGTTCTATTTCGTCTGTTGTACTTGACACTTTCATGGTTTGACGCTTCTTAATTAGGTTCTTCGTTTCCTGGGAAAGCTTGCCAGTGTCCTGTCTAACTACCCTGCCTCCAACTTCCACTGCACACTCCGTAATGATACTCGTCAGATTATCATTCATTGTATCTACGCTAATGTTGGTTTCCTCACTAAGAGCCGAGTACCTGTTCTGCAGCGACACTCTGAATTCCTGTACTTTCCCTCTCAGTGCTAGCTGATTGATTGGCTTCTTGCGTATCAGTTTCTGTCGTTCCTTCTTCAAGTCTAGGCGAATTCGAGACCGTACCATTCTATGGTCACTGCATCGTACCTTGCCAATCACTTCCACATCCTGCACGATTCCAGGGTGTGCACTCATTATAAAGTCTATTTCGTTCTTATTTTCGCCATTAGGGCTCCTCCATGTCCACTTGCGGTTTTCTCGTTTTCGGTAGAAGGTATTCAAAATCCGTAAATTATTGCGTTCTGCGAATTCTACTAGTAGCTCTGCTCTGGTGTTTCTAGTACCGATGCCATAATCTCCGACTGCCTGGTCTCCAGCCTGCTTCTTCCCTACCTTTGCATTAAAGTCGCCCATCACTATAGTATACTGCGTTTTTACCTTACTCATTGCCGATTCCACGTCTTCATAGAAGCTTTCAACTGAAGCGTCATCATGGCTGGATGTAGGCGCGTAAGCCTGTACTACCTTCATCTTGTATCTTTTATCAGTTTAATTACGATACCTACCACCCTTTCATTAATGCTATAGTATTCCTCTATGTTGCCAGCTATGTGTCTGTGAATTAGAAACCCCACTCCCAGTTCTCTTCTGTCTGCCAAGCCCCTGTAGCAAGGGACGTGCCCATTCTGTAGCACCGTATAGGCCTCATCTGTCCTCCTAACCTCACTGAGCCCTATTATATCCCATTTAACACCCTCTAGCTCCTCGAATAGTACAGCTAGACTTCCCTCACTAGATAAGGTTCTAGCATTAAACGTTGCCAAGTTCAGGTTCCCATGGCGGCCTGTCCGGATCCAGAGATTCTTAGCACCCTCTGCTGCGTTGCAGATCTGACCGCCGCCGTGGTCAGTTGCTTCGCAGCTGCTGGGGACTGAGGGCCGTGAGTTATTTGACGTAAGCATGTGGGAGGTAGTGGCCAGATACTGCACCAGGGTGGCCAATCCTTCTCTGGTAAGGGAGTGCGTTCTCGGCGGTGTTTGCCGGTGAGGCCGCACCCCAGGCCTCTTAATGCAGTTCCATCAACACGCGGATTTTTTTTTAATCCGGTTGGGAACTGCGCGGTACCGGGATTTGAACCACGGACCTCTTGCATGCGAGGCGGATGTTCTAACCACTACGCAATCGCCCTAGCACCAAGTAGCAAAACTCAATTTGAGAAAACTAGGATGGCTAAATGAAGCAGAACTCAGCATCATTATATTCCATGCCGGTGGAGTTTGGACTACTTGCAGTGCAACTGCTTATAGTGAACGACAGGCTATAATGCAGTCGTTTCTTACTCCTGTTTAGTGTTCAATGGAACTCCACAAGTGCGCATATTGCTTATTGCAAAATACCTGAGATGAAAGACCAGTTTATGATCCGGCCCAGATAAGCGAGGAAACGACCGTGCCAGTCAACAGAGGTACACCATCTGGGATAAAGCCGTAACGAAGGAGGAGGGTAGAACGTGGAGCGAACTAACGAGAAGTCGAGCAGGGAAAGAAAAAAAAGGATGCATCAAGGGTGTGTGGAGTGATGAAAGGTCCTCTGTACTCTGTTTCAGAAGTTTCCTTCATCACTGTGGAGGCTACAGGCCTCTCAGCCAATAGAAAGGGCGCTTAGCCCTTTCCACTTGAATTCATTCGTGCTGTGTGGCCTGCCCACTGTATTCACGGCGTCTGCTTAACGAATTGTAGTTATTATTACTAGTTTATCAACTTAAAAATGCGGAAAAGCTACTAAACAAAACTACACAGGGAACTTGAAGCGTGAATTTGTTGCTCTGCTGAAGATCAGTAGAGCCTCATGCCGGCAAATAACTTCACTCTGGGGCTGTTTCTCTCCAACACTGTTCGTGGTTTTCGTATGTCTGTTTTTTTGTCGACACGTTCCTTCGCATCTCCCGCTAAAACGCTCCTTTTGTCTCTTTTTTTTTTGTTTCCGCTGGAGGAGGACTGCATTTCGCTGCACAAGTGTGTGGCTTTACTACACCCCGCAGCTTTGGTAGTGCTGAACCAAAGTGGTGAAACAGAGTAAAGGCACTAGAGGTGCCTGTGCTCTGACTGCTTGCCGTGCATTCCCTACTCACTCTCGACACCAAACATGTACCGACGTAAAGTGAACGGTACTGCGGTTAGACTTGTTGTCTGGTAAATTTCTACGTCGCTCAAGCAACTTTCATTCCACCATCAATGAACGCGGTATTCCACAAATGTAAAGGCTTTGCGGTGCGGAACTCCGCCTTTGCCACGAGCAGGTGGACTTGACAGCAAGGTAGGCTATGCAGCCTAGTTGTCACAGCCCTTCTCCTGACCATAAACCGAAACTTTTTTTTTTGCACTAATACTCTTGGTTGAGCTCACAAGTGCAATCGCGTTGGCCTCATGTTGTCCTTCCCAAGTTGGGATGCCAAGTAGCAAATCCCACACTAGGCCTAATGAGCGCACACCCGCAATTGATCATGGCAGCAGTTTAGTGCTGAGTCAACGAAAAGCATTGCAGTGGTTACGTTCTGAAAGAAGAGGAAACGACTTACCAATTCTTGAAGCACAGACTAGCGTGGTCAAAGAAAACGAGGGCATGCATGTGCAACAATTGATTGGTAGTTGATGGCCGTGCAATGTGAGTAGAAAATCCAAAGCGTGCAGAGATTCTGTTGCCATTCCTTGGGAAAATATAGTGCATAAACAAGAGTTCTGAAAAGTTAGTTGGAAACTTTCTGCAACAGCGTTAACCTTTTCTGCCTTCATTTTATAGGCACAGCAGACTCCCAATTGTTAAATTGCCAGTAAACAACCCCAAAGTCCAAAACTTTTTATAAAGAATTTTTTATATGCGCACATTCTTGCTATGTGAAGATGCTGTCCCAAGACTTTAGTGAACATGTGCTATAATAAAGAAATTACATGGTTTAGAGCATCTGTTTCAAATGATTTCATATTTTTGCGTGGCCTCTCCACCCTTCTCCACATAGGGATGGGGAAGGCATAGCCCATCATCATGACCATGCCCACTTTGGCAACGCGACATGTCTGCAATACATCATCAGCACGCAGCCATTGGACCGAGCAGAGCATGAATACGTGTCATAACAATGCGGGGAGGAAGCACGATGCGAGGAGCACTCTTCCCCTAGTAGAAAATAGTGAGACACCTCTTCATCTTGAAGGCAACACTGCTTCTCCCAGCTGTCTTTGAGTCTCCAAAATGGCAGAGAGCAGTACAGAAAAATTAAAATGCGGACTGCACGGTCGAAACTGCATCACCGATGGCCAAGGCACCGTGTAATCGGGCGAAAAACCAATCGACGAGCTCAATGGCGCATCAAGTTGCCCATGGGCAAGCGTGCATCACTGTGCGTACAAGGGGGTTTGGTCAGAAACAAATAGGCATGAGAATAGTTCTTTTTTAAATGAAGGGCCTGCGCGGGGTGCAGCGCTGTAACATGTATTCAGAGAACGTGATCGCCGCAGTCAACTGTACGAATTGGTGACCTTGTTTAAGGGGGTGTAAAACGAAGTCAGAGCCTGTTTTCTGACCCTTCAACCTTTCCGCGTCACTTGCAAATTTAAAAGAATCAAAATTTTCATCCCAGTAACACGTCTCAATTTTTGGAATGGTGCGGCTGCCTGTCCGTCACTTTTCATGCACGTGAGCCTTTGAAGAATGGTGCCTTGGTTACAATGCGTATATTCGCTCCTCTGCCAACTTGCATGAGGTCTATGGTGCACTGATGGATACGTTACCAGTAAAAAGTAACAGCTTTAGTTACAGATCCCTAAGCCCAAAAAGTACCTTGGTTACAGTCACCGGGAAAAACCAACGTCATTACTTCTCCGTTACCATACAGGCATGGATTACATGGCAAATGACAGAATTAGTTTAATAAAAAAATGTATGAAGAGGTATGGAAATTGCAATGAGTGCAGACAAAGTCCACTGATCATTATTGTTCATATGCTATGTTCCTCAAGGTGTACCAGACCTGTTTGAAGAGCACTTCGTCTGCTCGCAAGTACTTCGTCTGTTCGTCGAGTGGTACGCAAATGAGTTGCAAGTCGTGCGCTATGGATAGACATAGTGTGACGTGGCTTAGCATAATGACAAGACGATTTGGAGTGCGCCAATAGATGACTTTCTTCAGCCTTTGACGGCTTGCAAAGCGTAGGCTTGTGCCGATCAGTCAACAAGCTCTATCTAACATGAGTGTAGCCCCCTGGAGGGTGGGCAGCGTGTCCTCGTGGCTACATCCACTTCGGCAGTGTGACACGATTTCAGCGATACATTATCGGCGTGCAGCCAACGACCGAGCGGGGCATCCTGGACAACAGTGCTGCAGAAACAACATTGAAAACATGCCCGTGCACTTGGCACACCACTGCAAACGTTTCGGTTGTGTGCCCTTCTTCAGCCCACCTAAGTTTCTTAGGAGAGCAAACAGCTTAAGTCAAAGGGAGACAAGTGAGGCGTTGCTGATTAAAAAAAAAAAAGCAGGTACCCACTGTGTTAGTGCACCATCAATGGGTATGTGCGAGAAAGAAGCGAAATTTTTGGAAGATAGCCTGTATTCATTTAAGGCGAGACAGCGCTGCCAAGTTTGCTGTACACTAAGGGTTGACAATTGTTATGAGCACTGGCATTTTTTTACAGATCGGTTCAGTGTAGCTTGTGGCGCATGCCCTGACTCTGTTTTAGCGGCTCAAGATGATTTCCTTCTTTTGCCATGTGTCTATTTCTGTTATGAAACTACCTTGTTTAACATCCTTTACAAATTGGTATGGTATCTCTCAATTAACAACTAAAAGTTGATGCTCCTGTCTGCCAGATCGTTTCCTCGCTTCGTCCTCTTAGCACCGTATCTTTTTTTTTTCCTCGAGCATGAACCAACTAGCTCAGCAACAATACCTGTTGCGGGCTTACACGTGTGCCTCTTCATTCTGTTCATGCTCTTGCACACTGCACAGACGCTGCAGTGTGTGATCTATGCGCTCTTTCACACAGCAGTGTCACATCTCAGCAGCTCTGACCAGTGTATCAAATTACAAGTAATTCCATAGTGTGACTGTGCTAAATTAGCGACTGCGGTCAGGCCAGCTTCTAGTGCTTGCGCTTGATGCTCAGCTCGCCTCTAATCCTTTGAGCAAGCTGAAGTTGAACCATTTCTTCATTGACATCAGCCACAATTACTGCGTGTGCATTAAACGGAAACAAAAAAGTAAGCGCCTCCAGTGAATAGAGAAAGATCCCCTATCTACAAAAACCCACCTATTTTATTCTGGAATCTGCAAAGAATGAAGACTTTGCTGTGAAACATTAGTGTGCTGTAATGCCATTTCCCAAGATTTCTAGAAAACGCAAACTGGACTACAAGAAGAGGTGCTTCCAGTAGCGGTGAAAACTGTGGTATTTTTTCACGAAATCGAGAAACAAGGTGCTGTGCCAATTTGAAACCGCGCTGTGGTTGTACAGAAAGAATACAATGTTCAATGCCACTTATGTCTTGCAATCGCGAGACGCTCTAACTGGCAAGGTGCGTGAGCTTGCCATGTCTCCACTGAAAGCCGAGTTGGGAAAACAACAACGTCTGTTCCAAAAGACGACCAGAACATGCAACGAGACAGTAAGGGCAAGCTTCGTTATTTCCTAGCTTATTGCTAAATTCTCGAAGCCCTTCATTGGAGGCCTCCTCATCAAAATGTGTGTGCTTGCAGTCACTGACACTACATGTGCTGGCATGAAAAACACATTTAAAAAAAGAAGTCTGTCGCCAGACACAGAGGCTCAGAGAATTAATGAGATCAGAAAAACCACAAAAAATGATTATTCAACAAATGCCAAGGATTTCAAGCTTTCTCAATGGCAGTTTACAAAAGTAAACACAATTCAGAGAATGCACAGTGTGCTGTATTTGTTGTGGAAAAAGTTTGGCTACCAATGATGCACCATCTATGATAGGATGCAAAAGCAGGATCGTGGTGAATTACCTACAAAACTCAGCCCACTACGCATCACCACTCAATTTTCAGCCATTCACTGCATTTTAAACCAAAAAGTACTGTGCAGCCAATTTCTCCAAAAGAAAAGTGGCGCAGACACAGTGAACCTTATCCTTTCAAAAGCTCTTAATCACCACAGCTTTGTATCTCTTTCAGAAGCAGTTGACAGTGAATGTTGTGACACAGTCATGCTGTCAAATAAGGCAGCACTCAGCGTCTTCGAGACAAAATTCTATTTGGGCGAACTTGTGCCACCAAAAGGAAACTCAAGTCACAGCATGCTGGCTGAACACTCATATCGGCGCACAGAACGTCAGTCATGAAAAAACTGGGCACTGCTGAAACCACGTTCACCCACAATGATATTTGGGTCCATGAGTATTCTTCCTTTGTGTCTCGTGTCCTTGCCCCATTTTTAACCATGCATCGTTGAACATTTTATATACATCACTCATCACATTTTCCAGCCTTATCACTGGTCGTTACCACAGCTCAAGTGTTCGTGTCTTGTGCGCAATGTTAAAAAAAGAACTATCAATACTACGACTTCGCTATAATGAAACCGCATATAACAAAATTTTACTTGTAACGCAGTAAATAAAAAATAGCCTTGCAATAAATATAGTGTCAGGAATAAACCCTTATAACAAATTTTTGAATGTAACTTATTTTAGCGTAAGATGCAACTTTGTTATAATGGGGTTTGAGTACTAACTACAATGGTGAAGCTTCTCGAGCCCTGAGGTGCAGTTTGCACTGAGCATTACTAAAGTGGGCATGAAGCAAATACAGCAAAAGGAAAATAAGAAACACATGTGGCAATATGATGAAATTTTGTATCATACAGAGGTGCAGTGGCTGAGTTGTAGAAGAGGGCTGCAGCAATTTTTTATCTTCGCGAGGTAATCGACGCTCTCAGGAAGTCAAAAACAGAGCCACGGGTGAGCTTTGTGACAAGAAGTAACTCCAGTCTCTTGCATTCCTCACAGATATCACTGATTAATTGAACCGCGTGAATGCTAAACTTCGGGGAAAGCACACAGAACTATGCATAACGGCACTAGAGCCTTCCAATCCAAGTTGCAGCCATCAGAGTATCAAATGAGACTTTAGACGTTTGACCATTTTCCTGTGCTGAAGCCGCTAAAGAACGTGGGTAAAGAATCATGTGATAACTTCTCTGATCTCCTGCACTATCTCCAAAGAGAATTCGAAAGGCACTTTAAAGACGTCGCCAGCCCCATTGATAATTTTCAAACTTGCCCTTTGCCCTTTTTAGTGCTGGTGGGTGAGACAACGTTTCAGTTACAGATAGCATTTCTAAAGCTGCACACTAACATTCCGTTAAAGCAGAAGTTTCAAGACGTGAGAGTCCAGACTTTTACGAGTTCATTCATCCTGCCCGGTGCTACATCAAATGGTTCGCCATTTTCGTAAGCACATACTTGTGCGAGCAGCTCTGCTCAAGGTGAGCAAGATGGCACTTCGGTCGCAGCTGATGGATAAACACCCGCAATCGACAGTGCGGGTCGTCACAACACAAGAAATTGATGCAGATATTTCTTCGCTAGTGGCAACAAAGCATTGCCAGACATCAAGCCAATGTGCCTCAGCTGTTAGTGCTTCATAACAAATGAGGTTTTTCAGTACTCTAAATGGTACCCACATTAATATAGCACAGGCTTTACTGCACTATGTCTCGAAAGGTCAATCATCAAGTCCCAGTTACATTGAGCCGCCGGAGCACAAGTGTAGCAGGCGTGACATCCCACCACATGATACGCTATGGAGAGATGCCACCAATGCACTCACTCGGAGCTTCGCCATTGCAACCACAAGACCACGTGAAAGTGGAACAGTCGGCATGTGGTCGCTCGCCTCTGGCCACAGACGGCACGCCGACTGGGCCGTCCCACTAATGTTTTTTTGCCCATTGTGATTATCTTATACTTTCTTCAGGTAAGCTGCTACAACCATTGCATTGTAAAAGACCTCATGCAGTCACCATGTGTTGAAACGCAATCCCGAAACAAGACCACTCCCTTTTGCAATTGGTGTCCAGATGTGACCCATTTAGAGCCATATCTCTTCGCTTCGCCACTCTGATGTCGACTGTTCTGCCCACGTGGGAATAAACTGCACGACTGTGGCCCTGTAGGTCAGGTGAGTTTGAGACCTCTGTCTTATAAGGTAAAGGAGAAAAAAATGAAGTGGGTCATAGGTACTTAACCTTAGAAGTGTGGCTAAGTGGCAGTGCAAATTTTTTTTCTTTACCGGCTCTTACAGGTTTAGAGGTCAACTACTCTATGCTAAAGAGAAACGAACTTCTTAGTGGGTTACATGTGGTAAAATTAATTAATTCATTTTTACACTTAAATTCCAAAAATAGTAAATTCTTGCAAAGTGAATTATAATACTGTAATATTTGTGAAGATATTCAAATCTCTTGAACATTTGCACAGGCCTAGAGTGAATGCTTAAAATGCAGTGACAATCAGAAACGACTATAATAATGCCAGTTATAATGGGGAACCATAGTTGATGAAAAAAAAACAAGTCTGTCATATATACTTGAGTACATTGCTCTGATGATTTCTTTCACTTACACTGTAAGCTGGAATAATCAATTTGACAGTGCTAGTAAATGCGAATAATGTATGTTGACATCAAAGGCTCAAACACTTCCGAAAATGGGAGTCAAGGATGTAATGTTTTACTTGCAGAACTTCTGCTATTGATATGTATTCCAGAGTAAGTGTGAGCGTTAATGCCGCACTTTCAATCTGGTTCATTTTTACTATCCACTATAATCTAGAAATTTCTCACACAAACTTTGCGCAGAGTGATAATTATGCCTCTCCCCTCAGCTGGGGGGGGGGGAGAGATATAAATATACTGCAAATCAAAACAGACCTTTTTTTTCAGTAACACGGTTCTGCCGAAGCAAATTTTTCTACTGAAACAACAGCTACAGATAGAGTATTTCACATACCACAAAAGAAAAAAATACTGCAAGTAATCATCTTCTCGGGGTGTTTATGAGTATGTTGAGCCATTCCTGTTCTGCTCTATTGCAACAGACTGTCACAGACAGAAAAAATGTCTCATCAGATTGACTCAAGAATGGCTTGCAATTTGCTGATGATGCTTCAGTTATACAAGAGCAATATGAAAGAGACTCATGTTATCAGCAGAAAACACTTCATATTATCAGCAGAAAACAATTAGTGATCTACCTACTACATTTACATTAATACCACAGGTAACAGAACGAAACGGCTCGATGAGCTAGTACAGCTTGACTGATATTTATATTAGAAGGATACAACAAAAACATTGGCATGCCAATGCCCCACCTCAACTCCACACGTCACATCATGTTCACCCTGTAGTCAGTGGAAAGAGGCTGCGCATACACAACTTATGCTTAGTAGGGCAAGGCATACAACATTGATGCAGCCCAGTGGCAAAGCCACGGGTTGGCACACCGGGCTCACACCCTCCTCCCTTCTTCGAATATTTTCCCCCTGTAGTATACAGAGTGCGAAATGACGCTCGATCACATCCACGAACCGAACCACACTTAAGATAATAGTGTTGCCCCTCCTCCAATTCCACGCCCACAAAAAAAAAAAAATCTCCCTACACCCCTGTGGCAGCCCACACACATTCTAATGCTCACTTCAGTGTTGTCAATCGTTGCCATGACCATGTGTACGCATAATGTGAAGGCACACATTACATGCATATTTAGAATAGAAGGACATGCGTACAAAAAATAAAGTGCTGAAGCTCAAGCACTTCCAGACCAGTCAGAATTCAGGATAATATGGCAGATTTTGCAAAATAGTCTATACTGGTTAACTTGGCAGCCAAAAAAAAAGGCCTCACAAATTCTATCACAAGTTGTCCTGAGGACAGCTAGTTAAAGCCAAGGCCATGCCTTGGGCCAATAGAATGGTCTTGCACAGCGTATTACAATACGTTGTGGCTGCTCTTGTTTATGTAGCCAGAGTTAAAGCGAACAGAAGTGTTCTTGCCTCTTCTGAAGCCTTACACATTTTAACACATTTACATTTTCAGCAAGGTTTCTTTGCAAGAACCTTAATATTGATGAATTACAGAAGTGACAAATAATTTGAATTTACTGATACAATTATGCCCCATAACGACTGATAGCTGCAAATGTGTTTCAGAAACAGACGTTGTGCACAGCTCAACTGATCATAGAGGGAATGCCTTAGATGCTGCCCATGTTTTACTGCATTTGGCACTCTGCGCCAGCTAGCAGAATATGAAATGGAGGAATTCAGGCTCCTCAGAAGAGACTGAGTTATTTAGCGATGAGAAAGAAGGTTGACCTTAGAGCAAGCACAAATATGCGAAAGTGAACGAGATTTATGGTTTCATTGGCGTCCAAAAAGAAAAATGCATTTCATTCAAACATGCCTTTCACTGGACTATTGGGAACATTGCCAAACAGAAGATTTCCTGCTAACAATTACTCAAACGGGGGAAAAGGAAGCTGAAGCACCAAAAATTTCTCACACATAATCCACAGAACGTTCAAGTGGGCGGAGAAACCTAATATTCTGAAATGAAAACCTGGTTATGACATCATGTTAGTCCATGTAACATTGAGGCTGTGTCTGGGTATGTAGTGAACCATATTGCCAATGTGAAAAGATGATGAGGTGAGCAACAGGAATGTAGAAGTGAATGGGTTGTAGCAAATAAATTGTGAAACCTTCAGATGAGTTAAAATAACAGCGATGTTTGTGCTGTCATTTTTTACGTACACCAACAAAATTTCAGATATGTGTTTTCGACAGCAACAAAGTGTCTTGAATAAAATTGAAACACACATTACGCTTCATATTTGTATTCTTTAAAAAAACTATAGCGCCTCTTTTATGATGCATGACTACTTGATATGCACATACATGTAATTCCAGCTTTAATGAATATATCACACATGCTAAACATTCTCTTCTCGGCTGAAACTTCAATTACTTCAATACTTGTCGAGCTCTTCGTGACATGTTATAGAGCAAACGCGAACTTGTATAGAGCAAAGTAAAGAGCGCGTCAGAAAGCCGCGCGCAACGATATACACCAGCGCCCAATCATTAACATTACTGACCACTCAATTCCTTCAGCTATTTGCAGATAGCATCGCGGTATCGCAGCACGCAATGCCACTGCCACTATAGGCCTTTTCTTCATTGTAATACAAAGCGTTTGTGCGTGTTGGCGCCCGCATTCCTACTAGCTGTTAAAGATCGCCGTTGCGCCAAATGCAACTCGAGCGATACGACCTGTGCGCGCTAACGATGACGACAACAACAAAAAGGGAGCACGTAATTAGCCTCGAACACAGATGACTACGGCGACGCAACACTTGCGGCCCGAAAACGCGTTGTGAAAATACAACAGCCTCGATTTCATGATAAACGCGGCGGCTTGAACCAACGGATTCGAGAACTCGTCAGCGTCGTCTGCTGTTGGTGATGGTTGCCGACCTCGAAAACTGAAGCTGCGCCAAATGGTTAATTGACATGTAAATACTTAGAAAACAGCAGTTATTAAACGAAAAAGAACTATTGGTTAAAAAGAAAGTGAAGTAAATGAAGACTGACATATGGAGAAGTGGCATGATTAAGAAGTCCGCACTAGAGATCTATCGAACTTTCAAGCAGGAAATTGCCAAGGAAAGAATCTATGATAATACTCGGGGTAGTTCTCTACTGTTTGAGGCCAGAACGGGAGTATTGCGAACCAATACATATCGGGCCAAATACGAAGGGGTAGACACAGTATGCAGTGCGTGTGGAGGGGAAGAAGAAACTGCCGAACACTTGATATTGTTCTGTAAGGGGCTTCACCCTATAGTTCAGGATGATGGCGAAGAGTTCTTCAAAGCAGTGGCGTTTAGGGACAGGGAGGGCAAAATACACTTTAAGCGGGTAGACTTAACTAGAAGAAGGTTATCTGATTGGTGGCTAAAGTCAAGGCAGGAGTGAAAATTAAACCCTTCATTGCAAAGTACGAATCCTCAACCTCGCTACTTAAAGGGAAATAAAAGATAAATGTAATAGTTAGTTTACTAATCATTACGGCTAGGTGGCGTTAGCCACCGCCCGATCTAAAGGGTACAGCCACATCCATCCATCCATCCATCCATGACGCTAGCGCTTTTGTTGAATTTTGGCGCCGGGCCGCCATTACGCTCTCCGTTTGCGGGTGGCAGGGGTCCTACCACGTTCGGAGCGGGTGTGCGGCTAGCGCGTGTAAGGGCCCTAAGCGTCTACTCTTGTTTCTGTACTATTTCCTCTCGACATTTACGCGTTATTGCTAACGCCTAGCAATCAAGTGTTGCTGTTGCCCTAGCCTGTTGCCTTATTCGCCCGAACCCGTGTAGCTGCAATGAGACTAGCTACGATTAGGGGACGTTAGTCGTGCATGGTACGACTGTGTGTGGCTGAGACATAAGTTAGGCTTCTGCGTCAGGTGTATATAGGATAGACCCCTTACATCTGGCGCCCAAGGCGGGGCCGCGATGACGACAAGGATGGTCTTGGGGGTGATCCCGTGAGAGGAGTGGTTTCCTCTCCTAGCTGTTCCGGCAGCACCTCTTTCCTTTTCGAGTCTCCGTCTGTTCGGTAAAAGTCGACACATAAAAAAGAACAGGTGAACTATTGCTCATGTGTTGCGCGTGAACTCTTGCACCTCGGGTCGAACATATCAAGTGCGGCCTGCCGTGGAGGGTTTTCTTCGCCTGTTATGCAGGCAGTAACGCGGTTCTGGGCTCCTCACTGGTGTCGGGCGAACTCAAATGCCTCGCGCGGCTTGGAGGAGGACTGGCCATACTCCTCCTGCTCCTCCCGTGCCGCATAGCGTTTCAAGTCACATACGTGCACCAGTACGCCGCTCGGTTCGCCTTTCATGTTCGCGAGCCGATAAACGAGTGAGAAAAGTTTCTCTCGCACTCGGTACGGCCCGGACCAATACGGTGCCAGCGAGGCAGCAGACTGTTTGCTAGCATCGCTGAGAACATGGTGGCGCCCTAGCACAAGATAATCCACTTCGTAGCGCACGTTCCGATGCGTGCGGCCGTACTGCACCTTCTGATGTGCCCTAGCAGTGCAGAGACTATGCTGAGCTTTATGTAAAGCTTCCGCTAGCTTCTCGCGCAGCTGCGTTGCGTATTCAGCGCGGGCTGATGTCGCCACTGGCACTCCACTGCGATCCGCGAGTGCGGTCCCTATCGGATTCGGTAGTTCTCACCCAAGGTTCAGAGAAGAAGGCGCATACTCAGTCGATTGGTTCATGGTAAATCGCAATGCAAAACCGATCTCTGGAAGGTAGGTATCCCCCTCCCTATGTATTTTAGAGAATGCAACAAGCATGTGCTTGATGTTGCGATTGATTCGCTCCGTGGGGTTCGATTAAGCATGGTAGGTGGTTGCTTTTTTGTGCTTAATGCACAACACGGCGCACGGGTCAAAAATCCTTCACAGTGAAATAAGACGCGTTGTCTGTAATGAGCTTCTCAGGGAACCCAAACCTAGTGAAAACCTCCATCAACTTTTTTAGGATCACTCGAGCCGTGAACTTCGTAAGAGGGAAAAGTTCCACCAATTTAGTGAAGTGATCCCTGATCACCAGCAAGAACTTGTTTCTGCTAGGAGTTGTGGGGTACGGGCCCATTAAGTCGAATTCCGAAATTTTCTAGGTAATCTGACTGTTATTCGGCTGCGTGAGGCTGGGCGGACGTCCGCCTCGTGGCTTGACGCTTTGGCACACACAACATGAACGGGTGTAGCGACTCACATCCCGCTTCATACCTGACCAGTAGCGAGGCGACACAACTTAGCGTAAGTCTTAGGGCTGCTCGCATGTCCAGCTCTGCACGAGTCATGAAAGTAGCGAAGAAGTTCTCCTCTCAACGTGCGCGGTATCACGACTTTGAATGACTCACTTGTGTCATCGTCGGATGGAATGCGCCTCAGCAGGACGCCGTCAGAATCCAGCAGATATGAATACAGCGCGCTCACCGCACTACCAGCTGTTGCCGAGCGCTCCGCACTGACAGCAATACCAGCTTCCCCCTTGTGCGCGGTGGCCTCACTATTACGTGGCTCCCGGAGCCTGTCGAACACCTTTCGACAAAATGGATCGTTCTGCTGAGCTTCTAACAGTTCCCTTCTGCTAAAAACAATCCCTGCGCTAACGACAGCCCCTACGTGGTCAGCGCTTTTACTTCGAACTAACGTTTGCTACGCTCTTTGCGTTAGCGCGAGTGTCTCGCTCTCAGTTCGTTCCAAATCGGTCGCGTGACTTGCCCCTTGTCGGACCAGAGCACGCGATAGTGCGTCGGCCACGGCATTGTTCTTACCCTTGCGGTAACGAACGGTGACGTCGTAACGCTGCAGCACCAATGCCCACTTAGTTCGTTCGAACGCCTCAACCACGTGAGCGCCATGTGGTCAGTCACAATCAAAAACGCAACTCCGTCGATGTTAATGTCAAACTTACGGAGAGTGAAAACTATCGCCAGACACTCTTTCTCGGTTACCGAGTAGTTCCTCCCCGCCGGCGTTAACGTAGGGCTCGCGAACGCAATCGGTCGGAGGAAACCTCCATGCTCCTGAAGCAGAATTGCTTCTAAGCCCAGGTCGCTGGCATCTGTGTGAATCACAAACTCCCTGTAAAAATTGGGTAGCTGCAGCTGAGCCGTGTTGCCCAGCAACTTCGTGAGGTTACGCAATGCAGTCTCCTGCTTTTGGCTCCGGGCCCAACACTCGTCCTTCCTCAAGAGCTTCGTCAAAGGCGCCTTCCCTGCCGCGCAGTCTGGAATGAATTGGCAATAAAAGTTCGCCGTCCCAGAAAGCGGCTCAGCTCACTCATAACGTTCAGCGATAGATAGCTGGCTATCGCTTCAAGCTTACCCTTATCCGGCAAAATGGAACCCTCGTCAAGCGTAAATCCCAATAATGTCATTCGGGTCGCCACTATCTGAGCTTTGTTTGGGTTCAGAGTGATTCTCGCAGACCTCATCTTTTCTAGAACGTCTTTCGGGTGGCGCAAGTGCTCTTCGAACGTTTTCGAGTAAACCTCCATGTCGTCTTTGCATCTCCCACTTCGCATCTCCCGAAACACGGTCCATTAGCCTCCGATACGTAGAGGGAGCTCCCATCAACCCGAACGACATTCTCCTGAATTGGAAAAGTCCCCTGTAGAACGTGAAAGCTGACTTCTTTTTATCCCACTCGTCCATCTCAACCTCAAAATTTCCACGGCTAGCATCGAGCGTAGTGAAGTACTTCGCCCCGCCTAGGTTGGATACTAACGATGAAATGGGGGCAACACGGTACGCGTCCTTTTTCGTAACCTCATTCAGCATGGGGTAGTCTACACAAAGGCGATAGGTATCATATTTCTTTGGAACTAGAACTACTGGAAAACCCCATGGGCTGCTTGAACTCTCAACTACGCCTGTGTCAACCGTCCAAGGCCGCGTCAAGTGCTTTCCACTTAGCCAAGCTGATCGGTCGGGGATTGCATTTCCAAGGTCGTGCATCACCCGTTTCGATTCTATGCTTGACCTGCGTAGTGCGGCTGGGACAGTCAGTAAACATCACGTTATACTCGTACAACAGCGACGACAGCTGCGCTCGTTTTCCTTCTAGGGGGGTCTGTGCCTCTACCACAAGTGGGTGCACTGCCCTTCCCTGCAGCGCAGCACATTGTTCCGGCGGGGTGGTTACTCGCTTTCTCGGCACACTTACCTCTCCGCTACTCGCTCTCCCTGTGATTGGAATGCGTTCGTCAATGCGAGAGCCTTCGAGAAAAGCTTTAGCACGTCTCCGTCGCGCCCTCCGTAACTACCGTTTGCATTGTCAATGACAATACCCGACTTTGCGAGAAAGTCACGACCCAGGATTAGAGCATATCGCCAAGCATTCTCAAATCACGAATGGTAGATTGACACTACCTCTCATAAGGAAAGTATAAAGGCGCTGCATCTTACCGGTACTTACCTATGGAGCAGAAACCTGAAGGATTACATAGAACTTAAGCTGAGGACGACGCAGCAAGCAATTGAGAAAAAATTTTAGGTGTAGAACTAAGGAACAAGAAGAGGGCAAAGTGCGTCAGAGAGCAAACGGGTGTGAAGGGCATCATAGTAAAAACAAAGAAGAAATTGTCACGGTCAGGACACGTAGCGCAAGGGAAAAATAAGCGCTGGTCATTAAGTATCACAGATTGTATTCAAGGAGAAGGCAAGTGGGTGACGGAGAAAGAGAGAAAAGTAGATGGGCGGATGAGAATACAAACTTTGTGGGTATAAAGTGGTGTCAGCAATCACAGGACCAAGTTGACTGGCAGAACACGGAAGAGGCCTTTTTCCTGTAGTAGGAGCAGTCCGGCTGATAATGATGATGAGTATGAATGTATTTTTGCTTCAACAAAACGACCTCATTATTGTGGGCATCCATTGGGCACAGTTACTTACTTCTTACATGTTCATAATCACGAGTGTTCATCGTCTTCATCGGTCGTGAGAACTGGGCTTAATCCACTTCCAGAACAGGGCTTGCTCCAATGAAGGCCTAGAACTCCATTCGTTGCTGTTCTTAGTTTTCCGGGTAAGGACTCGGAGATCGGCCCCGAATAGAGCCAGTGTATTGTGCGCGGTGCGTTGAGGCGTAGCGGCCTGGCGACGGCGAACGATAAGGTCTTAAGGGTGTAGACTGTGCTCCCGCGAGTTAGTAGGCGATGTCATGCGTTTGTTCGCCACGTTACAGCCACAGCGCGTTGATGTCGAAGCCCCGAGGCCCATCTGTCACTAGTGGCAATTGGCGGTAAGTGTGCCCGGCCTCGCCCTAGTGGAAGCAGAGCAGGCGATTGTCAGGTGCACGTCAAACATCTGTTTTCCTGGGTGCGCTGCGCGGTCCCGCTGACGAACGGTAAGACGGTTGTGATGGTGGTGGCGGCGGTGGCGTCTGGCGACGGAAGTGGGACGGGGCGGCGTCCTGGCGTTGGCGTAGAGGAGGGGCGTGATGACGGGCTGCAGCAGCATAGCTGATTACTTGCAGCTGCGGTTCTGGGGGTTCAGAAACGCCCAGAGATTGCTGGATCTCCTGGCGTACGACGTCCGTGATGGAGTTCACGCGAGGATGCACTGAAGGAAGCAATTTTCGCAGCTCTTCTTGCACGACTGCTGGGATCGTCTCACGCATATCAGCGGTTCCTAGCGCTTGGATGTCGGCGTGGCTTGTAGCCTAAAAGCTGCGGTTGTATTGCCGTGTCCGCATCTAGAGCGTCTTCTCTATCGTAAATGCTTCCGAAACGAATTCGGTGACCATCTTTGGGAGATTTCTGATCAACCCAGCGAAGAGTTCTTGCTTGACTCCTCGCATGAGCAGACGGACCTTCTTCTCGGACATTTCGGGGTCATCATGGCGGAAGAGGTGGTTCATTTCTTCCATGAAAATGGTGACATTTTCGTTGGGCACCTGCATCAGTGTCTCTAGGAACGCAGCGGCCTTCTCTTTGCGAGCGACACTCGTGAATGTTTGCAGAAATGCGCCTTAGAAAAGATCCCACGTTTGAAGTGCAGGCTCCCTATTCTTGAACAACGTCCTTACCGAGTCTTCCAGATAAAAGTAGATGTGACGAAGCTTCTCTTCCGCGCCCCACGGGTTGAGGAGCCTTTTGGTCGTAAGTTCTAGCCATGGCAGGTCTTCGAAATTTCGAACGATGACCCATGAATAACCGGGGCTAGTGCATCACGATCGCAGGCTGTGGCGCAGCAGTCATAATTGTTGCCGCGGTCGAGGTCATGGCCTTAGTCTTCCGAGCCTTGTCTTGCAGAGGCCCATACTCCGGAGGTAAACCTGCTGCCTGCGGCTTGTTCGGTGGTCGGTGCTCGTGGCTGGTGTCTGTGTCTCCTTCACGACGTGCGCTGAGTTCACGGCTTGATAGAGGTGTCCAGTACATGAACATAGCAGCACCTCCACGCGATCCCTATCCCAGAAACCAGTGGCACTGGCCCAGCGCGACACCTGATTACTAGAACAGTGTGGCGCTGACACGCTGCACGCTGACACGCTGCCACGCTGCACGATGCACGCCGGCGCTTCACACTGGGACACCCATTATCGGCCGAAATCTGGCTTTTAAATTGTTTCTAAAATTTTTGGTCATGCGCACATCGTAACTAAGGCTGAAACACGTGCAAAGTGAGGAAAAGAAAAGAAAGAATGAAAAGAAGTCAGTGAGCCGGAGTCGCACATACTACCTCGACACATCACACATTATGAGCTTGCCACGCTGCCCACTACTGCACACCTGAAAGACGAGAATAGTATATTTTTCTTCATCTTAAAAGAAATCCGTGTATCCAATATTTTGATTTTGTCGTATACATATGCAGTGCTTCGTCTCTTTGTGCTCGCGCTAAACAGGTGATTGTTGGCTTATTTTTTGCGGGTTCCCTTTGATCACATTCATCTGGCATGTTTTGCCGCAAAGCTTGTTAGCGTAGCTGCAGCTGTGTCACGGCAATCGTAGTGACTCTCTATGCGGCTAGTAATACCTATGTAGAAAACAGCGTTCATCTGTAGTGCTCACTGAACACTGTAGATTTTGTCCCTCGATAGTTTGGAAGTATTTTCTGTCCTCCACATTTACGTTACGCGTACGACAGCCGCAGCACTTCACTCTAACCGAAACGACCATTAGACTTAGGAACGCACTTCTTGTGCCATGGTTGCTGTGAAGATCATAGATATTAAGTAAGAAACAGACTATATAATAATCGTTACAGTGTAGTTTAGATTAAACCTGACCGAAGAGTGGTCATATTTTCGCTTTCGATTACAGAAATGAGAAGCTAAAAACATCGAGATTGGGCATTGCAACAGATAACTGCGGCCGCGGACGTGCAGCTTCCTACGGTACGAGCCGCAACGACTCACTGTTACAGTAGGTTGGTCTTGATTATCAGGCTGATAGTACTGTCATACTGTGTTTCCAATTATCAGTTCTATCAATGCCGTTTATGAAATACATTGACAAATTCGATCCAACTTCAAAGAAAGCGCACCCACGCCAGGGGGGAGGGGGCATTCATGCGTGGGCTGGAGTTTTTTTTTTTTGAAATTCTCGCATGCTTCCCCCCTTGCCCCCCTTCCCCTGAAGCAAGCATAGTTAAAACATGATCGCAGCAGTTCTGTGCCTCCCTGCCCCCTGCAGGAACACAATAGTCGTTGGTACGTCCCCCAGAAAAATCCTGACCCGCGCGCTCAACATATGAATTCTTCAGCGTACTCGCATCCATTGCATAACTAAAACAAAGCTATATATTGACGCAAGGTAGGCTGGCAACTATAGTAGCCAGCCTCTGAAGATGACAAAGAAGTAGTTCTGTGTGCGCGTGCTCTGGTGTTTGGTTTTTCTGGCCCTTGGGTTGCGAAAGTAAACGCCCTATTTTGTACCTGCGTGCCTGTGTCTTTGTGACATTTTCTGGTGGAAGTGCTGGGCACGGTAGATGATACGGTCCCCTGACAGCACCCCTGACGCAAGTCCATCGAGTATCTCAGCCGAGCTTACCCCTGTGCACGTACGTTCCAGCCGTCGTCTCCAGGGACTCGAGCCACAGCACGGTTTGCTGCCTGAACGTCACAGGACTATGAATCAAACGCCGCCTAACGTCACCGCGCCAGCACCAGCGCACCTGGTTATCAACCAGCCCAAGACGCCGAAGACATTTCACGGAGCTGCTTTTGAAGATGCCGACGACTGGCTCGAGCATTTCAACCGGGTCGCCGTTATCAACGATTGGACCCCAGAGCGTAAACTACGCTATGTGTACTGCTTCCTGGAGGACTCCGCGAAAACGTGGTTTGAGAACCATGAAGCAGCGCTTACGTCATGGGATGAGTTTCAACGGCAGTTCCTCAAGGCATTTGCCCGAGAGGACAGGAAAGAGACAGCGGAGCGTGCTATAGAGGCAAGGATTCAAGGCCCTAATGAAAGGGTGACGACCTACGTAGAGGACATGGATCGGCTTTTCAAGCGTGCGGAGCCCTCAATGTCCGAATCCAAGAAAGTTCGCCACCTAATGCGTGGTGTTAAAGAAGAGATTTTTGCCGGCCTGATTCAAAACCCGCCTGCGACACTTGCGGAGTTCCATGAAGAAGCCACTGCCATGGAGAGGGCCCTTCAACAGCGTGCCAGGCAGTATAACCGTGGTGTAAACCCAAGTGAGGTCACTTCTGTCACTCTCGGCAATGACATCAGCGCGTTGCGAGAGCTTATCAGAGCTCTCATTAAGGAAGAGCTACAAAAGATGCAGGTGACTGCTTCACCTGCAGAGCAGCTCTCCATTGCGGAGATGGTACGCGCCGAGCTACGGCAAGCCGTTCACGCTCCCCAACTATCCGAGGCACCACAACAGAGGCACTGCGTCGAGATGAGCTACGCGGAAGCAGTGCGACGTCCTCCATCGTGCAGTTCAACCAGCGTATTTTACCCCAATGAGCGACACGCTCAGCAAATGGAGGTTGGCTTCCGCCCTCGCAGCTCACCGTTGATCGCCGAAGCAAGACCGAGAAAGAGTGACATCTGGTGTACACCCGACCACAGGCCCCTTTGTTTCCACTGCGGGGAAGCCGGACAAGTCTACCGAACATGTCCATACCATCGTGTGGGTCTCCGTGGATTTTCGCCTAATGCCCCTCGTCCACGACCTGGCGAGCGACCACAGGAAATAGAGAGTTTCATCTCGAATCGTCGCAGTATCGAACATCGGTCACAAGAACCTCGCTCGTTGTCACCTGCTCGCTACAGGTCACCAAGCACAGCCTATTCACGCGGCGCTCCAAGACGCCGTTCACCCAGTCCTGCAAGTCGGGAAAACTGAGTTCAGCGACCTCCGGAGGTGAGGCCACTGACGCTGACTCTACGGAAGATCCTCCACTACGACGACAGCGACAGCAGCAAAAAGATGTACAGACGCAGTCAAACGTGATACGAAGAGTGGTGACATCAAACATTGCGGTAACTGTGGACGACGAAGTAATGGCGCTAATTGACACTGGAGCAGACACTTCCGTTATGAGCATGGGTCTTGCCTGCAGGCTGAAGAAGGTTTCTACCCAGTGGGCTGGGTCGCAGATACGTACGGCAGGAGGCCATCTTCTTACTCCGGTGGGGCGGTGCACAGCGCGAGTCAGTATTCACGGATTTACGTATCTCGGAGATTTTGTAATACTGCCGAGTTGCTCGAGGGACCTAATTCTCGGACTGGACTTTCTGCGTGATAATAGAGCCGTGATTGATTTGCAACAGTCGCAATTGACGTTTTCTACGGCACACGCTTTAGCGCGCAACCCTCACGGCAGTTACGTCAATGCTTTGAGAATTGTTGACGATGACGTCACGTTACCGCCGAAGAGTAGCGTGTTCACCTTGGTAGCCTGCGACGTTTTTGACCAATTCAACGACTATGAAGGTATTGCTGAGGCAAATATCCCGCTGCTGCTCAAACGAAACGTATGCATAGCCCGATGCCTTGTTCCGTTAGAGAATAAACGCTCTCGAGTTCTGCTGACCAACTTCAGCAATGAGTTTCAGCACGTTCCTAGAGGGACTACTGTCGCTTTCCTCAGTGAAATCGCCGACTTTTTCGATATCGGCACATTGGATACGACTTCACCGCATGCAAAAGCTTGTGCTGATCTGGGAAGCCGCATTCACGTTAATCCAGACTTGCCAGATTCACGAAAAGAGCGGCTGCTAAACCTTGTGAGGGAATTCTCGGACTGCTTCTCCACAGCATCGAACGTTCAGCGTGCCACCGTTACAAAACACCGTATTGTTACCGAGGAGTCGGTACGGCCTCTTCGCCAACATCCATACCATGTGTCCCCGAAGGAAAGAGAGGTGATTAAGCCTCAAGTTCAAAAAATGCTGAATGATGACGTCATCCAACCCTCGACAAGTCCGTGGGCGTCACCTGTTGTCTTAGTAAAGAAAAAAGACAACACACTACGCTTCTGCGTCGACTATCGACGGCTTAACAAAGTCACGAAACGCGACGTTTACTCCCTGCCACGGATTGATGACGCCTTAGACCGTCTACGCCACGCCCAGTTTTTCACATCACTAGATCTTAAGTCAGGGTACTGGCAAATTGAAGTTGACGAGGGCGACCGTGAGAAAACTGCGTTCGTGGCGCCTGACGGGCTCTACGAATTTAAAGTGCTGCTTTTCGGTCTCTGTTCCGCTCCCGCCACGTTTCAAAGCATGATGGATACTGTACTAGCTGGACTAAAGTGGCAGACATGTCTTGTATACTTGGATGATGTCGTTGTGTTTTCAACCACATTTGACGAGCATCTTTCAAGGCTAAAAAGTGTCCTCACTGCAATAAGGAGAGCGAACCTTACCATCAAGCCCGAAAAGTGCTACTTCGGCTATCAGGAACTCAAGTTTCTCGGCCACGTGGTTAGCCCGTGGGGTGTTCGACCAGATCCGGAAAAGTTGGCTGCCGTCGCCGATTTCCCTTGTCCTGGAGACAAAAAGGCTGTTCAGCGATTTCTCGGACTCTGTGCGTACTACCGCCGTTTTGTCGAAGGATTTTCGAAAATTGCGGAACCTCTTACAAGACTGACACGGCCAGATGTACCTTTTGTATGGACGGAAGAACAACAACAAGCCTTCGTAGAGCTGCGCAATCGACTGCAGACAGCTCCAGTGCTGGCACATTTCGACGAGTCTGCCGACACCGAGATCCACACAGACGCCAGCGACGTGGGAATCGGAGCTATTCTAGTTCAATGGCAGAACGGCACAGAGCGTGTGATCGCTTACGCGAGCCGCAGTCTCACAAAAGCAGAGGCTAATTACTCTACCACCGAAAAAGAGTGCCTAGCAGTCGTTTGGGCCATTAGCAAGTTTCGACCCTACCTATACGGCCGGCCATTTCGAGCGGTCAGTGACCACCATTCGCTCTGTTGGCTTGCCAATCTACGGGATCCATCAGGCCGCCTCGCCCGCTGGAGCCTCCGCCTTCAAGAGTACGACATAACGGTGGTCTACCGATCAGGACTTAAGCATACAGATGCTGACTGCCTGTCTCGTGCTCCTATTTCCCCGACGTCATCTGACTCTGAACACGATTTACCGTTTCTTGGCATCGTCGATGTGGTGCGAATGGCTGAGCTTCAACGTGAGGACACTGAGCTACTTCCTATCATCCAGCATCTTCAAGGAGAAGACGTTATCGTCCCACGCCGACTCTCGCGTGGTTTTACTACGTATTGCCTGCGGAACAATGTTCTCTACAAGAGAAATCTTGAGAGCAGCCAGGAAACTTTCCTCCTCGCCGTTCCAATGGCACTGCGTGAGGAAGTTTTGCAGGCATGCCACGACGATCCTTCGGCTGGTCACGTAGGCTTTGCTAGGGCATTAGCGCGCATCCGACAGAAGTACTACTGGCCACAGCTGTATTCGTCCGTTCAGCGCTATGTCCGCACCTGCCGTGACTGTCAGAGGCGTAAAGTCCCACCCGCAAAGCCCGCCGGTTTCCTCCAACCTTTAGATCCACCTCGAGCACCATTTCAGCAAGTAGGAATGGATCTTTTTGGTCCCTTCCCTACGTCATCCTCAGAAAATAAGTAGATAATTGTCGCGACCGACTATCTGACTCGCTATGCAGAAACCAAAGCTGTGCCTAAGGGAACTGCAGTTGAAGTCGCCAGATTCTTTGTCCACGACATTGTTTTGCGCCATGGTGCACCTGCTGTTCTCATAACCGATCGCGGAGCAGCATTTACGGCAGAGTTATTGCAGCAAGTCGCCAAGCTGACGCACACCAACCACCGGAAAACAACAGCTTATCATCCCCAAACAAACGGCTTGACAGAGAGGTTAAACAAAACATTGGCCGACATGCTATCTATGTACGTTGATGTAGAGCACAAAACGTGGGATGAAATTTTGCCGTACGTCACGTTTGCTTATAACACCGCTGTGCAAGAGACCACAGACCTAACACCATTCGAGCTTGTTTATGGCCGTCGCGTCACAACATCGTTAGACGCTATGCTCCCCGTAGACCAGGACAACAGCGGAAATGACAGCGTTGACGACTTCCTTGAGAAAGCCGAGGGAGCCCGCCAACTTGCGCGGAACCGCATTCGCGCGCAGCAAGATATCGACGCTCGCCGTTACAACCAAGGCCGAAGGAGCGTCCACTATCAACCAGGGGACTATGTATGGATGTGGACACCAGTTCGACATCGTGGGCTTTCGGAGAAGCTATTGCGGCGCTACTTTGGCCCTTACGAAGTTGTGCGCTTCCTCAGTGACGTGAATTACGAGGTAGTTCCCCAAAGCTCCGACACCAGTTTAAACCGAAGACGTCCACGTCCTGAAGTAGTCCATGTAGTACGGATGAAACCGTACCACGCCCGTGAGTTATGAACACTTCGAACTTTTTCCTTATTATCTACAACAGCATGGGCTTTTTTTTTTCTTCCATTGACGTGATCATTTTTTTTCTTTCATAGCCACCTCTAGCATCTCAGTCAATCGACCGGGACGGTCTCTCTTGAAAGGGGAAAAATGACGCAAGGTAGGCTGGCAACTATAGTAGCCAGCCTCTGAAGAAGACAACGAAGTAGTTCTGTGTGCGCGTGCTCTGGTGTTCGGTTTTTCTGGCCCTTGGGTTGCGAAAGTAAACGCCCTATTTTGTACCTGCGTGCCTGTGTCTTTGTGACAATATTTGTAGCAAATAGATGAAAGAACCATCATATTCAGTAAATTTTACGCTCGACATCTTGTGATTCAATATGAAGTCTTACAGAAAGAGCGGCAATCGCACCTACTTTCTTCCTAAGTGCGGCTAACGTTATGAGTGTGCGGTAGAGACTGTCCAGCGTGACCAGTGTCTCCCACCGCGCTTTGAGACACTGGGTTACGCTGTACAGCGTGGCCCAGTGAATTTCAGCGCACTGGGTGACGCTGGCCGCGCTGTACACTGTGTTTCAGTGCGTCACAGCGCGCTGCAGTACACTAGGACACACTGTACAGCGTTCCTAGTGCCACGAGGCGCGCTGAAACGCACTGGGGGATACTGGAAACGCTGTTTTTTCTATAGGGATGCCACGCAGTCGTCACGTGAACGAAGGAAGCAGACTCCACGTCGAAGAAGAAACTTATTTTTCAGGCTGAACTTGGGGCCACGCAAAAGGAAATTAAGACATTGGCACTGATAGCGGCGAACAGAGCGTCGGGCGTCGATCAACTGACAAGCGGCGAAGCGTCTTGGCATTTATACACTTGCCGTCAAACATTCTAGCGTTATTGTTAGTGACTACGTAGGTTCAAGAATAATCTGAAAGGTTCATGACGTGGGCGTAAGCTTAACAAAACAATCTACTACATCCTCGAAGCTTCTCTAACACCGTATAACACCGTATACTATAGGCACGATTTGAGCGGAATATAGTGTGATGGGGCAATAACAAAGCTTGAGGAAAGGATCGTGGCCATATATACGAGCAAGGAACTGCTAATCGGCCCGTACATCAGGAAATCTAGCTAATAGAAAAAAAAGCCCCTACGGCGAGCTGATCGCGTAAGTCACCGCAGGGTGAGTTCGAATACGGTGACGCAGGGGCTGAATGATTTTGATTACGACACCTACTGGTGCTTTCTGTGCTGTTGGACAACAACACTCTACGAAGTATTTCAGCGCGCCGAGCTCGGGTGAGCCTCGCACGAACAGTCTAAGAAAGGTGTGCTCGTAACATTTACTGCATCCAAACCATACACTACCCGTGAAGTTTACCCCGGGCCTATACGCCCGCGAAGAAGTGAACCAGCGCTGAAAGCACGCCGCGGAGCGCCTGTGTTTTGTCTTCCCCATACCGGACGCCGCTGCTTCGTTATCGACCCTCAGGAGCAGAAGGTGAGGCTGCGGCTTCACTGGCTGTTACATGGCGTTTCGGACGAAGATGTTCGCACGGCGTTGGCAGCGTTCGGGAAAGATACAGAAAGGACCCGGCAAGGCTGGCGTGTGGAAGGAGTAAATGAGAAGAATCCGACGACCCGCACTGTTTTCATTAGGCTGAAAAGCGGTATGAAAGTTGAGGGCCTGCCTCATCAGATACGAGTCGCCGGTGAATTAGCCTTAGTGGTAGCTCCAGGTCGGCCTATACAATGTCCGCGTTGCAGCGGAACAGGACATGTGCGTCGCGAGTGTAAGGTGCCACGGTGCTCTCGCTTCCGGTGTTTCGGGCACGCGGGCGCGGAATGCGTCCGTTCGTACGCCGCAGTGACCGCGTCAGCGGAGGCCGAAGATGCGTCAGAACACATTATGGACGTGACAGAAGCAGAGGACGCGGCTGAAGGCTGCGGAGATCAAGTCGCAGAAAATTTGAACTGCACATCTGCAACATCAGTAGACGAATCTACACCGGCACCTGTGGACACTCGACCAGGTTCTGCAGCTGTATCGACAGAGACAGCTGACAATGCAGTGACAGACCCAGGCTGTGAAATAACAGGAGCGTCTGCCCATGCGTCGGAACAAGGCCAAGTAGTCGATGGTGCCTCTTGTAGCGTTGGTTTCGACATAAAGATAGACGGAAACACGTGCAACGCTAGCTAGCGTCTCTTGGCCTAGCGGTGCCGTTCCAGCCATTAAAAGACCATTGGAAGAACCTGTGAAGACGGGAGACAAGCACGGTGCAAGTAGCGTGGAAGAACCACCGGCAAAGACGCCGACTTGCAGACGCACCAGCATTAGAGCAAGAGCTGGTGGCACCACGGACAAAAATGCTGTGAACAATTCAATTCTACTGTGCAGTGAAACCGGGCGGTCGACCGGTCCTGGAGGCGTCTAGCGTAGCGCTAGACGTGCAAGGTAAGCGCCATGCTCCGGGCCTAACTCCTCCACATGGTTGTAATGGCGCCTCAAGTATCATTTAGCTTCGCCACGCTGAATGTTAGAGGCTTGGCTTCAAAGAAGAAGCAAAACCAAGTCTATCGATTGTTGTTGGAAGAAAGTCTGGATGTGCTTGCAGTGCAGGAGACGAAAGTTGAAGGCGAAGAGGAGACTGGGAGCATGGTGCTTAAGTTTACATCACGGTATTTTGCCACTGTGAGCCAGGCCATAGGCACATCAGGGGGATGTGTTCTTTGTGTTGGAAAACTACCAGGATTAGTGATAGAAAATGTCTATTCTTGCTCTTCAGGCTGAGTAGGATGGTGTGATATTGTTTATTGTGACACTAAATGGCCCATTATATGTGTTTATGCTCCAACTATTGGCCGGGAAAGATCGGGTTTTTTTTTCAATTTACGACAACATATGTGTACTGGTAGGAAACTCTTATTGGTGGGTGATTTCAATTGTGTCTTGAATGAAATTGGTAGATCAAGCAGGCGCAATGTTAAAGACAGAACCAGTGATGTCCTGGCACAGGTGATTATTGAACACGAATTAGTAGATGTAGCGGAGTGTTTGCATAGCTCCCGAGATGTGAAGTATACCCACTTTCAAGGCACAAGTAATGCCCGATTGGATCGACTTTACCTTACTGCAGATGCGATAGCCCAGTGTAGCAGTTATAATGTTGTCCCTGTTTCCTTTTCTGGTCACTGTCTTGTAAAATGCAATATCGGGTCAACAAAAAGAAAGAAACACCTTTTTTTGGGAACAGTGGAGAATGGACTCTAACCTCTTAAGGGATGAGTCGTTTAGCGCATCAGTTATGAAAGAAATAAGTAATATTAACATAGAGTGTATGGACAAAATAGGAGAAGAATGGGATTTATTCAAGCAGCGAATCAAAATAAAAGCAATAGAAAGATCTATAGTTTTATCTTTTGAATCTAAGAAGAATGAGAAAGAGCTTAGACGAACACTTGAGAGGCTAACAGCTCTTGAATGTTAAAAACCTGGAGTATATGGTGACGATTTGCGGAGTATCAAACAGAGGATAGAGGTATATGAGGAGGAACGCTATCGCGACGCGCTAGTGCGAGCCAGAGCAACATCAATGACTGTGGATGATCGCCCGACGAAGCGAGCGATTGGATTAGAGAAGCGTCGTGCCAGACGAAATCATGTAGATGCCGTTGAAGTCAACGGTATCGAAGTTTCAGACAATGAGAGAATAGGAAGAGCGTTTGTCAAACACTACGAAGGACTCTTCGCTGCCACGCCCATTGATTCAGAGGCATTTAACCAGGAGTTGCTTAGCAGAATGCCGAAGTTGTCAGATGACACGAAATCAGCTTTAGAGCTATCTATAACGCCAACGGAAGTAGAAAGGGCTATAAATAAAATGAATCCTGGTAAATCTTCGTGGCCGGACGGGCTTTGTGCTTCGTTTTATAAGGAGTTTAAACATGAGTTATCCCAAGTACTTGCAGATGTCTTCAATCAAGCCTATAAACTTAATGGCCTCCCTAGGTCCTTTAGTGAAGCACATACAGTTTTGATACCTAAGACAGAACACTCGGAGAAGTTAAAATTAGTTTCTTCGTATAGACCGATATCACTAACTAATTGTGATTACAAAATTTTAATAAAAGTACTAGCACGGCGACTTCAAAGGGTAATAAAAAAATCGGTAGGGCCTCACCAAACATGCGGGATTATGGGACGCTCCATTGTGACCAATATACACAAGATGCGCTGCGTGCTCGAGTGTAGCGATGCCAATTAAGTAGGGGTAGCCATTCTACAGATTGATCTCGAGAAAGCTTTTGATTGTGTTTCCCACAACCTCCTGCTTGCCATTCTTGGCCATGTCAACGTTGGTTTTGTAATCAGAGATGGAGTATCTATGGCATAACAGAACTGCACGACCCGACTGGTAATCAATAAGACACTAGAAGATACAATTACCATAAAGCGTTCTGTCCGACAGGGCTGTCCGCTGAGTCCCCTACTTTTGAGTTTACATATAAAATTGTTGTGCTTAGCAATAACTCAAAACAGTTGCATTCGTGGCTTTAGATTACTAGAATTCGAAGTTAAAATTTTGGCATTAGCCGACGATGTGGCGGTTTGTTGTATCGATCAAGATAGTGTTACCACTACCTTCAGTGTGGTTAAAAGGTTCGGCAATGCAACTGGCAGTCTAGTAAACTGGGGAAAGTGTCTGGGTTTCTGGCATAGAGAGTGGTCGTCGAAACCAGACTATTTTGCCAATGTTAAATGGGTGACCACACCTGTGAAGTACGTTGGGGTGCCACTGGAATTTTATAAAGATAATGAGAACTACTGGCCAGAACAAGCGAAAGAAATCCGGACGAAAGCTAATAGATGCAACGGTAATCATCTGTCAGTGTATTCTAGGGCGACTGTCTGTAATCTTTTCTTTGCCTCAAAACTTTGATATGTGATGCAAATATTGCATTGTTCAAGGGCAAACATACAGAAGTTCCATCGCATCTTTGCAGTGTTAGTATGGGCTTCAAACTGGGAGAGATGCAGTCGAACTAATCTGTTTCGAAAGTGAAACACGGAGGGCTTGGTTAAACGCATCTTTTCATACGCCAAGTCGTAAATAGGTTCTTTTTTTTTCGCTACACAAGGGACCCTTTCTTAGGTACAGTGTGCCAAATGAGACTGATGCGGGCTTTACCTGGATATGTGGTTAGCACGAATGACATGACCGGTGCTGTGCGCGGGTATCTTAAAGAGGTTATTCTAAGTTCACGGTTTTTATCTGTTGGATTTTCCAATGAATATTCGTTTTCAGTGACTCGAAAGAAGTTGTACAAAGATGTATGCAATGTTGTTTTACCTGAACCCCTGTACCTTGCCATGTACGCTGGAGGTGAAGAGAAAGATGTGCTTAAACGAGTGAAGAAATGCAAATGGCTCCTGGCGCGAAGTCTTTCTTTTTCAAGCTGCACACAGGTACATTATCAGTCAGGACATTTCAAGCAGACCGTGGTTTTTACTTACCTTGGGGGACAAATTGCCTTATCTGTAAAAAACCGGAAACTATTGACTATGTTTTCTTACATTGTTGGGAGGGAGTATATTTTTCGGATGTACTTCAAAGCACGTTACAGAAAAAATTACCTTAAAATCCATATGGTATAAGATTTCTGCTAATAGTGGACGAAGAGGGAATGCCTTTTGATTTGATTATGCTATGTGGACTTCACTGTTTATGACGGGGGGCGCCCCGCCGCGGTGGTCTAGTGGCTAAGGCACTCGGCTGCTGACCCGCAGGGCGCGGGTTCGAACCCGGCTGCGGCGGTTGCATTTCCGATGGAGGCGGAAATGTTGTAGGCCCGTGTGCTCAGATTTGGGTGCACGTTAAAGAACCCCAGGTGGTCTAAATATCCGGAGCCCTCCACTACGGCGTCTCTCATAATCATATAGTGGTTTTGGGACGTTAAACCCCACATATCAATCAATCAACTGTTTATGACGGGCCCGTATGGCGGGTTTCTATCGCGATCAGGATGCACGGCCTGCACGAATGTATTTCCGTGAATGTAGGGCCAAGTTTGTTGAACTGCAGAAAACTCGCGAGATTTTACCTGAGTGGTTGTCGAGGGAGGAGCCCTTGGCAGCACTTAGGGAATTTTAATTTCTGTCGGACTGTTACTGCTTGTTTTTGTTCTGCTTGTGGTTGTTCACATTCAGCAGCAGTCCGCGGCAAAGTCAACATCCCGTAAACGCCTCTTCTTGTATCTGCAGGGTGTAGCATTGACGATCACCGTATCAATTTCCACGTGGACAGAAGGACGTTCGAATTGACTGACAAGCCTCTGTTGGCGGCACTCTGGACCTGCGCAGTAAGCTAGCCGCTCCACAAGGGCTATAAAAGACTCTGCGAACAGCGTCGTCGCCACATTCAGCAGCAGTCCGCGGCAAAGTCAACATCCCGTAAACGCCTCTTCTTGTATCTGCAGGGTGTAGCATTGACGATCACCGTATCAATTTCCACGTTGACAGGACGTTCGAATCGACTGACAAGCCTCTGTTGGCGGCACTCTGGACCTGCGCAGTAAGCTAGCCGCTCCACAAGGGCTATAAAAGACTCTGCGAACAGCGTCGTCGCCACATTCAGCAGCAGTCTGTGGCAAAGTCAACATCCCGTAAACGCCTCTTCTTGTATCTGAAGGGTGTAGCATTGACGATCACCGTATCAATTTCCACGTGGACAGGACGTTCGAATCGACTGACAAGCCTCTGTTGGCGGCACTCTGGACCTGCGCAGTAAGCTAGCCGCTCCACAAGGGCTATAAAAGACTCTGCGAACAGCGTCGTCGCCACATTCAGCAGCAGTCCGCGGCAAAGTCAACACCCCGTAAATGCCTCTTCTTGTATCTGCAGGTTGGTTGCGCTCCATTTTAAGGTATTTTCTTTAAAAAAGCTTCACCGCGGCTGCTGCTGGGCCATTGTGCATTTCGGTTTGTTGTCTTGTCGTAAACTAGAATGCCATCAAATGTTGAACTCGTGAAAAGGCTCGAATCGCTCGAGACAAAGTTTGAAAACAAGTTGGAGGACCTCGTGAATGACCTAACAGGAAGGCTACTACAAAAAATCAAGAACCGTTCTATCGACGAACATGGGTCGCTTTGCGATACAGTGGAATTTCTAAGTAAGGAATATGATGCAATACGTGCAAAACAGGACGAGCTTATTGCTGCAAACAAAGCCCTTGCTAATGAAAATGAAGCCCTCAGAAAAAAACTGGCAGACCTTGATCAGTATTCCAGAATGAACAACGTTGAACTAAAGGGCGTCCCAAGTACTCAAGGAGAAGAATGCGCAGCCATTCTTGAGCAGGTTGGGCAAGCAATAGGCTGTCCTGTCTCGACTGATGACATTGATTGTGTTCACCGTGTTGCTGCAAAATCGGGCGAAAAAAATATCATTGCACGTTTTGTTTGTCGCGAGAAGAAAAATGAATTTGTTAAGAAGGCGTGAAAAGCTCGGATTCACACATCCCAGATCGGCTTCGGCAATGCGACTGATCGGGCCGTGTATGTAAACGATCACTTGAATCTCGAGAACAAAAAGTTGTTTTCTAGGGCTCTTGCGTTGAAGAAAGAAAAAAGGTGGTCCTTTCTGTGGATAGAAAACTGCCAGATAAAGGCGCGAAAGACAAACGACAGCAGGGTGTTTCGCATTCTCGCAGACTCAGATCTGCGCATTTTCACATAGATTTCCTTCTTTTCTGACTACGACCATGAAAGGCAACATATATGGGAAACATGGCTTCTCTGTCGCCCACTAATGTACGATCTTTGATATCTGACAACAATCCTTGCCTCGTTCACTTGAACGCAAGAAGCCTTCGGCGTAATCACGATAATATTAGTAGCTTTCTTACTTCCCTTTCTGTTCCATTTTCTTTCATATGCATAACCGAAACCTGGCTTTGTCAAGCTGATACTAACATGTTTGGATTTCCGTCCTAATAATCAGAATACTGTCACCGCTCAAATGATTGTCATGGAGGACCAGCTATATTTCTTTCCGATAAAATCCCCTACACTAGAAGGCGCGACATTAGTATACCTATTGCGCAGTGTGAGTCGGTATGGATTGAACTTGATCATTCCTTTTTGTCCAATGATTCAAAAAAAATTTGTTTTGGGCTGTATATACCGTTCGCCATCATCATGTTCATCTGAATTTATGATTCACCTCGATCGCATTTTCAACATATTAGCTGCAGAAAATAAACACGTTCTCATAGTGGGTGATATCAATATCAATTTGTCAGATATCGACAACAGGCTGTGTGTAAATTATACTGATTGCTTTAGTGGATTTGGTTACGAGCAACTCATAACGTCGCCAACAAGATGCACTCTTTATGGAAGAGAAACGCTTCTAGACCACGCATTAAGTAACATCACTCCTGCACCTATCTCGGGGGTGATTAAAACTGATATTAGCGATTATTATCCTATTTTCATCATCTTTAACTCGTCGAACAGCTCGGACAGTACACGATACTTAGCCAAAGTATTCGATAAGAGCAGCTTTATAGAAGATATGAGTAATATCGATTGGTCTGAAGTTGATCAGGTGCAAGATCCTGAATGTGCACTCGAAAGTTTCAGCAATTTTTTTCGAGAAGCCATGTCTCGGAACACAAATAATAGCAAATGTAAACGGCGTTACAATTCACCTCGATGTCCTTGGATAACCAAGGGTCTTCTTAAAAGCATGCGTAAAAAAGAAAACTTATACAAAAAAACAAAGAAGCGACCTTTCAATCTAAAATTGGCATCAAGATACAAAAAGTACTGCAACATCTTAAATTCTTTGCTCAAAAAGGCTAAGAAAAGTTATTACGAAAAAGAATTTATAAGTCGCCAGAACAATTCTCAAAGAAAATGGGAGTTGCTCAATACATTCCTAAACAGAACAACGTGTCACACTTCAATCTCAAAAATTATGTATAATGACTGTACGTACGATGACGCGCTTGGAATAGCTAATGCTTTCAGTGACTTCTTTTTTGAAATATACAATCAGGATCACACGGGCGCTGAATGTAGCATGAGTCGAGTTAATTTTTCGTTTTTTCTTTTCCCTGTAACATCAGAAGAAGTTTTCACCACAATTAAGAGCCTTAAAGATACCTCTCCTGGATTAGATGACATTCATGCACGTCACCTAAAAATGGTAGGTCATTTAATCTCTCCAACGCTGGCCAGCATAATTAACAGCATCTTTAAAACTGGAATTTTTCCACGCACCCTTAAGAACACAAAAGTCATACTCATTTATAAGAAAGGTGATAGGTCAATTATTTCCAATTACCGACCTATTTCTATCTTATCATACGTCAGCAAAATATTTGAGAAACTATTTGTTAGTCGCCTGAATAGCTACCTAAAAAAATTTAATCTCTTGAACGACCGCCAATTCGGTTTCCGTTCTGGTAGTTCAACCGACTTGGCGGTAATCTCATTAACAGACTACATTAAGAGTTCCATAGACAAAGGACTCATTGCTGGATCGGTATTCTTAGATTTTTCAAAAGCTTTTGATACAATTAATCACGGTATGTTACTAAAAAAATTGGAAGCCTATGGAATAACAGGGCCATCGTTAATCCTTCTGAAAAACTACTTGTGTGACAGAAAGCTAACAGTTTATTTATCCGGCAAGTTTTCATACACTAAAACAATTAATCAGGGTGTGCCACAGGGTTCAATCTTGGGACCATTATTATTCATCCTATATATTAATGATCTTCCTCTACACGCTTCACCCTCACAATGCATGTTATACGCTGATGACACTACTATCTCAGACTCGGATGTATCTATAACAACGTTAACTAATAAATTAAACACTTCCTTAGCTAATATTGTCACTTGGTGCCAGAATAATCACTTGATTTTAAATCCAAACAAAACTAAATTCATGGTTTTTCGTTCTCCTCAAAGACGACTTCAATTTCCACCTCAGGTAACCCTCGACTCCCACTTCATTTCGACTAGCGACTGCGTTTCATTTCTCGGTGTCTATCTCGATGAACAACTAAAATTTCACAATCATATATCACAAGTTAGGAAAAGAACATCTTTCGGCATAAGAGCACTAATAAAAGCTAGACATTGTCTGTCCACTTGTGCTCTCCTTTCACTTTATCACGCATTCATTCATAGTCATATAAATTACGGTATTGCTGCCTATGGCAACACATATCAGTGTCATTTCTCTTCTATTCAACATATACAAAATCAAGCTCTGCGCATTATTTCTAACTTTAGTCGCGATAATATTAATATCGTACGCATGGAGAATAACGTGCTCACCACTAATGATTTATTTGCATTTAACTTAATTACCTTGCTTTTCAGGTTAATTAATAAAGATCTCACCCACGAGTTCATTTCCTTGGATTCCTTGAAGAATAATAACCCTACTCGCTTTGCTCAAAAAAATAACTTCTTGCTGCCTAAAGCTTGTACTAATTATGGTAAAATGACAGCATCATTCTGTGCTATCAAAATATGGAATTCTCTTCCTCACCCCATCAAAACATCGTCATCTCTTCCTCTTTTAAAAAGAACACTCAAAGCTCATTTATTGAACCAATAATTATAACTTATTCATAGCATGTACTGTTTCTAGTGCTTTTTTTCTTTCCTCTATACTTACATATGAACATTACGTGAAATACATTGTTATTGTTCATGGTGTATCTCTTTACATGCTTTCACTTTTGGCATGAATATATATGTGTATATAGATGTGTGTATATACTTATATGTATGTGTATGTATATTTATTATCAGTATTTATACAATTAGAAAACAGTTCTGTACGCGTAAAAATGTCGATGTCTCCAATTATCGTTATCGTAGTATTCTTTCTGTATAACTATTGTACACTTGTTTTTAGGTTTACTTGATATTTCTTTTATTTTTTTCATTTTCGTGCATATTTCGTAATCCTTACCTAATGATCATGTACAGAGGGTCCCGGTACGGTTTTTCTGACCTTGGGACCCTCTTCTGCATATCCTTAACGATGTAACCCTACTATGCAAAAAAATAAAGATTGATTGATTTGATTTGATTTGATTTGATGTACACGCCTATAAACAGGCAATAAAGCAAAAAAAGTGTGGCATAATAGGTAGCGTACTCGGTTAGAAGTCAGAAGGTAGCGAGTTCAAATTTCGTTTAGTAGTCTTTATTTTTTTTCAATCTTTAGTTTTTTATTTCTATTGTGTATGCGCGTTGTTTTACTTATATATTTACTCATTTATGGCAAATCGGCTCCCCTGTTTAATCCCTGGAAAGCCATTTTGCGCAGAGTACAGCGTCCCAGTACCTGCACTGGGAGGCGCTGGCACCAGCGCCATACTGGGCCCATAATCAGGCATGGCACTGGACGCTGGTACCCAGTGGAGCTGGATTTTGCAATAGGGTGCGTTCATCCTTGCGTCTGTGCGTCCACTTTGCCTTACTCATTATCATTCTCTCCACGGCTATGCCATGATTTTTCTCTTTTCTAACGACAGCACGCATTTTATACTTGCTTTTTCGATCAACTGGCAAACGGCAAGCTATTTTTACACGTTTGTGGAGGACACACAGACACATTGAAATGGTATGTGACATAGGTGCGTGTGTTTCAGATCTTTAAACTATATAAATAGTTGTCTATTCCAAAACCACGCTAATAAAAGATGTTAACGCGGCTGGCGTTGATGGTATTTTTATGCTGCGAGCATCTTCAGCTACTAATGTTGCTCTAAAAATGAAGACAAGAGACTGGAAATCTAATACCTTCGCACTCCCGATGCGAGAACTTTGTATTTCTCTCATGTTGTTTGAGCACCACACATTTTGAAGCAACAAACTCTGTATGCAGCTGCACAACGCTCGGTGGCTGGCCATCGGGGCTGCTTGTGGGGAAGGCATCGTAATGGCGGACTCCGTAGCGACGACGCGATTGTCTCTTGCCTTGCCAAGGCTGGGGCGAGGTTGCATGCGTGTCGATGAACCCTACCAACGCGGAGGCCAGAACACTGACGCCCCACTCTCCCGTCTGCTCGCTCTTCCTTCTTGACCTTCACTGGCTGGGCGCCTCTCAACACGATCGCAGAAGCCGGTGAAGGTGAATCGACGTGATTGTCTCCACCCTTCAAAGCGCGGGAGGGAGTGCATGCGTATCGATGAACCCTACCAACGCGGAGCCGGGAACACTGGCGCCCCACTCTCCCGTGTGCTCGCTCTTCATTCTCGACCTCCTCTAACTGGGCGCCTCTCAAGGCGATGGCAGAAGCTGGTGAAGGCGAATGTCTGACGCCAACGGTACCCTCTCTCGGTGCAAGAAATGCCTTCGCATCTTGTGACGATTTCTTTTGGGGAGGTAGGGGCATTTCTCCATTCATCGTTTACTACGCATGATTCGAATTCGGCAGAGAAATAAGCGCTCAGGAAAAGAGCGAACTGGAATGAATTTTGCGTCAGCAAGCAATAGTGACAGAGTAAATGTGACTGCGGTTTTCCAGCCACTGTGGCATTTTGAAATTTTCTTTGCTTCACAGAGGTGAATACACCTTTATTATAGACAATGGTGCCGGTTTTCGCTTTGCAGTTGCGCAATCACATCTCTTTCCTCTGTAAGACAACATTACTGAACAGTGCACAAGCACTTTTAAGTTTGCCATGCCAAAACCAAAACATAATAGCAATAGTACGAGATACCTGTTTATCTTACACAGCCTGAGGTACTTATTGACTATATACCCGGTCGCTTTAGCTCATCATGAGGACACTGTGGTTGAGGTGGGATCCAAGGATCTCGAGCTCTGCAGTGGGCGACAAAAATCGATGAAAATTAACTCACCCCTCTCGGCGGCTGTCCATCTTCCATCTGCTTGCCGTAGTCCAGAGTGCCCTCTGGGTACTGGGAGTACAAATAAACAAATAATTCAGTGATACACATTTGCTGCGCGGTAGCGATGGGAGACACTAAATCTAACCGTCAGACCACGCAGTGTGCTGTAAGAGTGTAACTAGGGCGCAAAACCACGGAGGTGGGTGCGAATTAAAGAAGGCCATACAAGCTACAGCACTCGACTGAAAACGTTTCAGCTGAGTCCTGGCGAAAAAGAACACCTGATGATGAAGAAAGATTGCACAGTCATTGGCACAAGAGTATGTTGTATGGGGCAGTGTGCGTCAACTTATCGAACAAATGAACGGAGGCGGGTAATAGCAATTTCAAGTAGAATATGTGAAAGAACTCGGCAAAAGAATAGAAAAGAAATTAGGAAAACAAAGGATTACTTTCATAGCTGGATTACAAGGTTGACAAATCTCCATTGAAAGCAAACCAATATAATATCAACGTTTACCTACGTTTCTTAGCCTTACTTGCCCGATCTAGGTTAAATTGATACACGTTTGGAAGCACGTTAACTGATTTCTCGGCGAACATTTAGGTATAAGAAAAAACAAGCTAAATGATGAGCGCACCATGCAGATGGCATAAAATAGTACATATTCATTCAGCACACACAAAAAAGGCTGATGAACTGAGAAATATAAACCGGGCAAAGCTAAGAATCTAAGACCTTTTACGAAGCAGTTGTCAATTGCACTAGTCTTGACGATAAAAAAAAACCAGTTGAACGGATCCTGATTTCACGGACAACGGCGTTTGGTTCGCCTCCCTTCCATCACGTGCCACGTAATTTTTATCTTTTTCAATCTCACGCGAGGTCAAGAAACGCAACGTGGCAAGAAAGAAACGAAACAAAAGAAAAAAGTTCTAGACCTGCATGGTGCGCGACTGTTCGTCGTCAACAGCCACAGAGATAAGACCGGCGAATTGTAAAGTTAAACAGGCTAGTCGTTCCCCGATTCTACCGCAACGAATCGTTCAACGCATTGGAAAGAAAAAAAATAAAAAATAACGCTGCCATGCTGCACTGGTAATTTTGAAAAGGCACCCAAACGTGCAGTTTTTTCCCTTCTTATCAGCACCGGTGTTATGCCCGCCATTTGTCCGGTATGCGAAGTGGAAAAAAACATCATTTTGCTGGTGCGGTGGCGGCGTCGAATATAATCAAAACAGCTGTGCTCAGCTAAACCAGTGTAACCATAAGTAAGCCCGACAAAGCCATATGTTGAGCACTGTAAAACCGTAATAAGCCCTCATTAGGCCGAAGTGAGATTCTTGCATGCCTATTGGTGACTCCAACTAAGCGCTCGCCACCTAGCGGCCGCGCCTGGAAACGGCGTTACCAGGGTCAACCTTGAAAGGAGATATGTTACCACGTTGCCCGCATTGAGTAGCGGCCGCATGGTTCCTTTATTTTCGCCATGCCGCACGCGCGACCCCGACAACGAAGGAAGCGATGTTCAAGGACCATTGCAGTGAGCCGCGATGCGTGGCACCACGGTGGAAAGACGGCAGTGTATAGCTTTATCACTCCCCGAAAGATACAGACGACGCACAACGGAGAACGGCACAAATCAGAAACTTATCCATTGGAAAAAAAGGTGACGGAAACCAGGGTAGTTTGCTCTAATCCATTCGGTCACGACGACTTCATTCTTCTTGGTGACTACACCATTACTTAGCCTGTGTGCATATTTACCAATGTTCGGGCATCTATAAGCGCTGAGCATGATATCGTTTACATAAGAGAACAATTTAGAAAGTTAAATGCATTATGCACGTGACTCCATTTATCGCATAGGCTTGTTTTCTGCGAAAGTCGTAGTGCTACGCATTTTTAAATTAGGCTGCTTTATTCCTCCCCCCCCCTTAGCACATTTTTTTAATTCAAATTTTTGTATATACGCGCACACAAACACGTGCAAGCGTTGCCTTTCCGTAGCGTGTATGTATTGGTTGATTGATATGTGGGGTTCAACGTCCCAAAACCCCCATATGATTAATATGCGAGACGCCGTAGTGGAGGGCTCCGGAAATTTCTACCACCTGGGGTTCTTTAACGTGCACCCAAATCTGAGCACACGGGCCTACAACATTTCCGCCTCCATCGGAAATGCAACCGCCACAGCCGGGATTTGAACCCGCGACCTGCACGTCAGCAGCCGAGTACCTTAGCCACTAGACCACTGCGGCGGGGCAGCGTGCATGTGTGTTCGTGCGTATATATGTATATATATATATATATATATATATATATATATATATATATATATATATATATATATATATATATATATATATGTATATAAGGGAAAGAAGTGTATACCTAAGGGCTCGTTTTTCCGTGTTTTAACACAATAATAATGAGATCTAACATACAGTAATGCCAAGAAATGTACAGGGGAAGTTATTAAAACCAATGGAATGTAAATAAGAAGAAAGAAAAGTGGATGAAAAAATAACCAGCCGTGAGCAGGAATCGAACCTACGACCTTGGAATAACGCGTTCGATGCGCAGTCAATATATATATATATATATATATATATATATATATATATATATATATATATATATATATATATATATATATATATATTGACTGCGCATTCGTAACGTGCCTGCATATATCTGCCTTGAACATCAACTTTACTGCCATCATGAACAAGCCAGTGTTCCGAAGCACACGATCTTAATCGTTAAAAAACCCAATCACATGGTTCGCAAACGAAGTAGAAGAGCACTCCTATTACAATATAAAGTACGATTACAAGCGATAGTAAGATACACTGATTAAGGCATAGCTATTCTGTACGTGAATGACATGTGTATTCGGCTTTTAACTTGACAACGGAACTTAACGGGATGCATTCAATTGGTAACACGAGTCGCAACATGTAGCTGTTGCCAACACTGTTAAGGCCTTCCCCGCAGCAGTGTAGCAAAGCAGTGCAACTGTGCTAACAGCTTTTGGAGAGGCCAGCTACACATGTGCAGCTGCCTTCTTCAACCTCGGGCTCACTAGAGAGGTTCTTCAACGGGAAGTAAATGTGATGCTCTTCGCCGAAGAGGCTGATTGTTTGCCCGCTCAGCGCCACCATTTCAGCTGTTTGGAGAGTAAAATCTTTTATGCCCATGAGAATGAGGTGTTCCGCAGCGAGCTGTCTTGCGGAAGAACGTGAACCGACTCCACAATCAAGAAAATTCAGCGTAGCGCAAAGCGAAAGTGCCACCTTAACCCCCGCTGTCAAGTGCTGCCATCTTTTTTTTTTTTGTTACCAGTGCTGCCAGCACATTCAGCGTTTTCTGGAGTGGCGAATAGCCTAGTTTTGCCTAAGCGCACTTAGTGGTATCGGTTTACGGCTGGCGTGTGCATGTTTTTGGTGCCTCGAATGCTGTGGAGCCCGCATGCTGGGCTCCGTGATGAGTAGCCGCCACCGCTGCCGAATCTAATTTCCATAGCATGTATCCAGAGCTTTCTTTACTCGACAATCAGGCCTCTATGATGCGGGAACGCAACAATAAATTTATCTTTTTATGCCGTTCCCACTAAATCTTTCCCCACTATCGCGTTATAAACAGTGAGAAACCAGACAAAAGAGCTATAACAGCGTCCCTTTTCGCAGCATCTCAATCACTGACAGCCATCTTAGGGGTCGGTTTGGTTATGAAGTTACAGAAATGACTAGTGGATACCTCCCTAACACCGTGACGAGGTGCATTATAAAAAAACTGATAAACCTGGTAACTTTTCGTGACACCCCAATCACTGTAACGTTTCACCGATACGTGAACACTGCACGTGGAGTTGTGTCGGAGAGATCTGCTTGACCTATCCAAAACAGAACTCCTCGGAGGTGTGGCGATAAGGTTTTCTAAAGCCTTACCCTCCGAGGCGACCGGGAAGGGACGTGACGTACTCCACTGCCGTCACGCACAATGACACTGCAGCTGCGTTTGTGGACTTTCCGCCATGGCGCAGAGGTGGTGCTCGAGGTAGGTTGGCAAAAAAGGCAAGTTTATTTACCGAAGATACAACACAGTGCCGCAATCACGGGTCGGCAGGGAACTCCGCAAGACCGACTGAGTGAGCGCTTGAGCTATCACACAAAGGACGGCAGCCAAGTGCGCGCACGAGAAGCCGCCTGAGAAGGCGCCCTCGCCCCATGTAGCATTTGAAATGTTAACACACCTGTCCTCTGAAACTCAAAAAGATGTTGTTTCACTGTAAAATGATATTTGATGTTCCGGCAAGATACCCTAACCCTGAAAAGAAACCATTGTTATTCTGATTTAAAGCGAAGCAAGAACGAATCTTCCGTTACCAGTGCGGTGGCAGCAAAGCCAAGCCGCCAGGAAGCACCAACCTTTGCTGCTCTCCGGAACCTCCAGACAACCCGAATAAAACCAGTTGATGTTTCGGATCCTCGCCGTCAGGTCGTGTCTGCTTCTACCACGCGTCATGCGTCTCAACAATGCTGACCAAGACTAGGCTTACCGCATTTTTCAAGCGATCGGCGCCATGGGCACTTCCCCTGAAGCAGGCGCGTACCAGACATTTTTTTCGGGAGGAGGGGGGGGAGCACTAATTTTTATATCAGGAGGGGCACCAACTTGAAATGGCCATTTTTTTCTCTCTATTTTATGGCGATTAAAATGACAGCATATCCACGGGATAACATAACTAGTGGAGAGTGGAGCGAAGCTGGGTCCAGAGGCCGCTGCCGCGCCCCTTCGGCCTCCAGCTCTCGTACGCCGGGATCTTGTTAGCGCCTCCACGCAGCTTCACGACACGCTTCTACCTCGCGGGCTCGCACATCGGTGTTCCGTCTTCGAGCGCAAGCCGCCGCCGCCTTGCGCGCAAGCCGCTCTGCAGCCTTGCCCATCCACCGACCTTCTGAACGAGCGCGCGCGCCAAAACGGCTTTGGATGGATGAATGGATGGATGTATCCGGCTGTGCCCTTTAGATCAAGCGGTGGCTCACGCCGCCTAGCTATAAAGTTAGGTACTACCATTGTGTGTTTAAGGATTGAATTTCACTCGCGCCTCGATTGTAGCCACCAATCCGTTAGCCTCCTCCTGGTTATTTCTACCCGTTTAAAGTCTATTTTTTCTTCACTGTCCCTAAACTTCAATGCCTTGAAAACTTCAGCGCCATTATCTTCGACTATGGAGTGGAGCCCTTTAAAGAACATTATCAGATCTTCAGCTGTTTCCTTCTCCTCTCCACACGCACCCCATACCATGTCTGTGCCTTCGTGTTTTGCTCGGTACGTCTTGATCCGCAATACTGCTGTTCTAGCTTCAAAGAGCAGATTATTGTAGATATTTTCCCTTGCAGCTTCCTGCTTAAAAGTTCGGTTGGTCTCCAGTGATGATTTCGTAAGCATTCACATTTTCCACATGCCACTCTCTGTTTCCTTCACCTTCTCCTTATCCGATGTTTCTTTTTGGCTTGCTATTCCGCTGTTGTCCAAATACTTGCTTGACAATTTTCAAGTTTGTTTCCTCCATTAGTATCGGCATTCTTCATGTAGAAGTAACTGAAAAGTTTCCTAGCTCAACGCTCCTCTCCTATTTTTCTCAATCACTCCTCAAATTCTATCTTACTGCTAGCTTCACTGCACTCAAACAATGTCCATCACATGTCTGCCTGATTTGGGGTATTCCCAAGTGCTCCCAAAGCAAGTATACCTACGCCACGTCGTTCAATTTCCAATCTTGTTTCAACTTCTGATTTCAAGCGCAAGACCGCACTGCCGAACGTTAAACCCGAGACCATGACACCTTTCCAAATCCCTCTCACAACGTCATGCCTGTTGTAGTTCCACAATACTCTATTTTTCATTACAGCTGCATTCCTGGTGCCCTTAGTCATTACGTATCTTTCGTGCTCTCTTAGATACTCAGCCCCGTTATTTATCCATACGCCAAGGTATTTGTATCTATCGACTATTTCTAGCGTGACTTCCTATGTCTTATACTCACTGCCTTTGTTATCATTAAAAATCATATATATTTTATATTACTACACCGCTTTCCCAACGTATGGCGCCACCGACGAACACGCCATCGATAATGTCTTCGTGTGACGTCATTCATATTTTCACGCGCGCTCACACATAGAAATTCCGCCCTCGTGCGTGAGCCGCCACCGCCTTGTGCGTATCATACTTTTTATCGGCAAACCGTGAATCATCCACTGGCCATGCCCGTCCGTCGTCTGTGTATCTGTTTGACGCACGGAGACACGGATGGATGGACGGACGCATGGACGAACGCAGGGACGGCCACCCGAGAAGACAGACGGTCGGATGGACGGACGGACACATGGACGAATGCACGAACAGACGGAAGCACGGATGGACGCATGGGCGAACGCAGGGACGGAGGGACGGTATACGCAAAGAGGACGAACGCATGAACGGATGAACCAGTGGAATGACGCGCCAAGAATGGACGGACGAATGGGTGAACGGATGGACGCACAGACGGACGGACGGAAGCAAGAAAGAACAGGCGGCCGGAAAGATGAACAAAATGACGGGCACTTCGACACCCTCATCATCATTCCTTCCATGGATAATCTGTCATTTTTAATATTTATCATACTACAGGTAACGCCCTCTAGTATCGTACCATTCGCATTTTTTCAGCGTATATGCATTTCGTTATATGTACAAGTTTGCCCCCCCCCCCCCCTCTTAATACGCCATTGCCCTGACGCACCGGCAATCTCCGCCGTCGACATCAGACTCCCTTCGTTTTGGACAGTGGACCTGCAGTTATGGTTCCTGCAGGTGGAGTCCCAATTCACCGTTCGTCGTATTGCCGCTGAGCTAACAAGGTACCACCACGTGGTCGCTAGCCTTCCACCGACAATAGCGAGCGAAAAAATCGGCAGATCCCACGTACAGTGGGAATCGATGATATGCGAAGCACGAAAGAGGGAGGTTGATAGGTCACTCTAAAATCAGCACAACGTTACGAGGCCAGCGTAAAATATGCCGTAGATGACTTCCTTTTTATGATTATCATGTTTGGACATGTCATTTACCTTCGTCGTCTATTCACGTCACGTTATGGAAAGTTTCGTATATGTGGATCTAGCGAAATGGCCGCAAGCGCGCAATGAGCGTAGCAAGTAGTCATGTTTTACATGACGCGCATTTTCTGATTATCATGTTTGGTGTGTCATTTACCTTTGTAATCCTTTCGCGTCACGCGATACCCAATTTGTTATATATGAGGCTAGCGAAACCGCCGCGAGCGCATAATGAGTGCGGTATGTTGTCATATTCTTACATCACACGCTTCTCATGATTATTATGTTTGCACCAATTACATACCTTCGTGATCTATTCACGTACTATAACACCAAATTTGGTATATTAGAAGCTAGCGAAACGACCGCCAGCGCACTATGAGCGCAGCATGTAGCCATGTTGTTACGTGACACGAATGTCATGATTATCACGTATGGACATGTCATTTAATTTGTCGTCCGTTCTCGTCACGTAACACCAAATTTGAAATACGTGAAGCTGGCGAAACGGCCACTAGCGCATCATGAGCGTGGCATGTGGTCATGTTTGAACATGACACACCTTCCATGACTATCATGTTTGCACCAGTCATATATATTCGTCATGCATTCTCGTCCCGTAATACACAATTTGGTGTATGTGAAGCTAGCGAAACGACCACGAGCACACCATAAGTGTAACGTGTAGTCATGACTCATCAGTCATGACTTTTATAACATGCATGTCATTATTTCCCCGTTAAGGCCTGTCACTTGTGTTCACCATAGAGTCATGCCATACTATACCAGTTTTTCAACATGCCATGTGAACGAAACAAAAGCAAGAGCAGTAGACCGTCAATAGTAATTGATGACATTCATGAAATACATCTCATGATAATCATGTTATGACTAGTCGATTACGCTCCCTACACAGTCATGTTATGTCATACCAAATTTGGTATCAGTACCATTAACGAATTCCGGGAGAGCTTACAGGCGTAGGCGGCTACATAGATAGATAGATAGATAGATAGATAGATAGATAGATAGATAGATAGATAGATAGATAGATAGATAGATAGATAGATAGATAGATAGATAGATAGATAGATAGATAGATAGATACGCTCGAAATCGCCGAAGTTCGCTAAGAAATACTTCGCATTTAATACGCGATCTGCTGGTCCACCTGCGCAGAGAACGCGAACACAACGCTCAAACAGCATCTCATCGCTCGCCTCACGCCATCGGAACCTCAGCGACAGCAGCAGCTATAGTGCACGACACCGAGCGTGGGGACCGGTCATCCAGCCAAATATTGAGCCACATGAGGCAGATGTTGCACATGGCCGGCGTGACCACCACGCTTGCCTATAGCAGACTGCTTCGCGAGCTGGTTGTACAGTGACTTCCAGTCAGCTAGCGCATGGTCCTTGCCTTGGCTGTCAACAAATGTCTGTCTCAACCCGCCGAGCTCGCGGACTCGGTGCTGGCAGTGACTCCAGACAACGCCGGCCGCGTGCCTACGACAGCATCGCATGATATGTGGGAGCGGATATCTCGCCTCGCGATACTGTCGCAGCAATGCAGGCCTGCAGCACTCCCGAGAAGTGGCAGCGCCCAGCAGAGCAACAGGGAATCTGCTGGTATCACTGGAAGCATGGCAAGGCTGCTCGCAAATGCATTCCGCCTTGCGGCTATGCGGGAAACGGGAGCGGGCGGCACTGAAGACAACCAGCATCCCAGACGCCCTCGAACGCCGTTAATCAGTGTTTTTCCTTACCAACCGTGGCAGTAGCCTTCGGTTTCTCATGGAAACCGGCGCAGAAGTGAGCGTGTTCCCGCTTGACTCTACCCATCGCCGTGCCCAGCCCGTCTCCCCTTCAGGCGGAAACAATACAATCATCGCCACCTACGAACATCGCAAACTGCCACTCGATTTAGGCTTGAACAAGACGTTCCCATTGATTTTCATCGTGGCAGCAGCGAAGTTCGCCATCCTGGGTGCGGACTTTCTTCGACATTTCGGCCTTCTCGTCGACGTTCCCTGTAGTCCCCGCATGATCGCCAGTCTCAGGCCGTTGACTGTGGCACCATGTGACTGCCCAGATCCTTCAACCTCACGACCTGCTGGCCCCTTAGTGCAATGCCTCAGACACCCTCTTCTTGTTTCGAGAAGCAAAATAAGCATTCTACGATGTCAAAGAAGTTTTCACGAACGCCACATTGTTTGATTAACACAGGTCTGGCGTCCCAAAGATTGTAATAGTGGATGCGTCTGATACAGCCCTTGGAGCTGTACTACATCAGACTCCCGTTGCGCCAGAGGACGTCCCGAAGACCACAATCGCAACGCCTTTTAGACTTTTCGAATTCCTCCGAATGCCAGTCAGACTCCCAAACGTTGGTTAGACATTGCAGCTGTTCATGAATGGTGCTATACGCGGCCTGTACTTGTGGCACGCCTATCTTGACGACTTGCTAGCCGCTAGCAGCTCTCCGGCAGAATATTTGAATCATCTGCGAATCGTTTGCCAGCGCGTAGTGGAGCATGGCGTGACTCCAACTAAGCGCTCGCCACCTAGCGGCCGCGCCTGGAAACGGCGTTACCAGGGTCAACCTTGAAAGGAGATATGTTACCACGTTGCCCGCATTGAGTAGCGGCCGCATGGTTCCTTTATTTTCGCCATGCCGCACGCGCGACCCCGACAACGAAGGAAGCGATGTTCAAGGACCATTGCAGTGCGCCGCGATGCGTGGCACCACGGTGGAAAGACGGCAGTGTATAGCTTTATCACTCCCCGAAAGATACAGACGACGCACAATGGAGGACGGCACAAATCAGAAACTTATCCATTGGAAAAAAAGGTAACGGACACCAGGGTAGTTTGCTCTAATCCATTCGGTCACGACGACTTCATTCTTCTTGGTGACTACACCATTACTTAGCCTGTGTGCATATTTACCAATATTCGGGCATCTATAAGCGCTGAGCATGATATCGTTTACATAAGAGAACAATTTAGAAAGTTAAATGCATTATGCACGTGACTCCATTTATCGCATAGGCTTGTTTTCTGCGAAAGTCGTAGTGCTACGCATTCTTAAATTAGGCTGATTTATTCCTCCCCCCCACTTAGCACATTTTTTAATTCGAATTTTTGTATATACGCGCACACAAACACGTGCAAGCGTTGCCTTTCCGTAGCGTGTATGTATTGGTTGATTGATATGTGGGGTTCAACGTCCCAAAACCCCCATATGATTATGAGAGACGCCGTAGTGGAGGGCTCCGGAAATATCTACCACCTGGGGTTCTTTAACGTGCACCCAAATCTGAGCACACGGGCCTACAACATTTCCGCCTCCATCGGAAATGCAACCGCCACAGCCGGGATTTGAACCCGCGACCTGCACGTCAGCAGCCGAGTACCTTAGCCACTAGACCACTGCGGCGGGGCAGCATGCATGTATGTTCGTGCGTATATATATATATATATATATATATATATATATATATATATATATATATATATATATGTATATAAGGGAAAGAAGTGTATACGTAAGGGCTCGTTTTTCCGTGTTTTAACACAATAATAATGAGATCTAACATACAGTAATGCCAAGAAATGTACAGGGGAAGTTATTAAAACCAATGGAATGTAAATAAGAAGAAAGAAGAAAGAAAAGTGGATGAAAAAATAACCAGCCGTGAGCAGGAATCGAACCTACGACCTTGGAATAACGCGTTCAATGCGCAGTCAATATATATATATATATATATATATATATATATATATATATATATATATATATATATATATATATATATATATATATATATATATATATATACCCTCTCCTGCGTCCCTCTCCTGATCTTAAGAGGCAAAAGAAGCCCTTTGCGAGGTCAAAGATGCCTTGGTAAACTTCGAACTGCCTGAATACTCCAGGTCCGCTGTCTCGCAGATCATGATGGTGGATGCCTCCGATACAGCCGTTGGGCCTGTAATACAGCAGCTGCTTGGGGGAAATCTGGCGCCCGATTTCGTTTCTTTCGAGTAAGCTAGCACCTACTCAGAGCAGCTACAGCACTTTCGGGAGAAAACTGCTGGACTTGTACGTTGCCATACGATATTTTCGATATTTCCTAGAATGTGTATAGGTTTTCGTTCTCACCGACCACAAGCCGCTTATTTATGCATTGCACTCGCTAAGCTCCGACGGTTGAACGCACACAGCAAGTGAGTGGTGCCAAATGTCCTATATATAAGAGTTCACGACTGACATCTACGACGTCAATGGCAGTGACAAGGAGGTACCGGACGCCGTCTCGCGGAATCATGTGGACGCCGTCATGCCCACACTACAGGTTGATTTTCCCGCTTAGGCAGCCGCTTAACGTGAAGATGACCAACTGAAACACGTGCTGACCGTGGCCACTGCCTCGAATTTTGAGTGGATCCCAGTTCCCGATTTTGAGGATCGGATTTGCTGCTACACAAGTGTCAATAGATCTGGTCCGTTCGTACCCGCGAGGCCCCGTCGCCAGGTGTTCGAGTCCAAGCACAGATTGTCTCATCTGGAGCTTAGAGCTACCCAAAGACTCGTGACGGCAATATTTGTCTGGCCGGGCTTAAGTCAGGACGTCCAACGCTGGGCACGTGAGTGTGTAGTTTGCCAGCGGTCTAAGATACCAGCGGTCTAAGTTTGCCAGCGGTCTAAGACGTGCCGTGTTGTTAAAGCGCCGAGAGTCGTGCGACGATCTTTGCATGGTGTCGCTCTGAACTAGAGGGCGGCATGGCACAAGCGGGCCACATGTCCTGCGTAACCGCAAAAATAGCAAATCGGGCGGTTGTCTGCGGTGTGCCACGGATTCGGAAACGCCGCAATCGGCTGGCTGAACGGAACTGGTGATGACCGAACAGGGATCGGTGAGGTAGCATAAGTGGGCTGTCGAGGTGCTCTGGCTGCAACGACTTGCGCATACGTCAAGGGTGCGGCCTCCAGAGGTGATGAACGAGCGAAAGGCAAAGCGTCCGCTACCTCATCTTCTATGCCGTGCCTTATGGCCGGGGCCAGATGATCTGGAGCCAAAGGATGCGTTTGTGCTGGCTCGGGCGCGCTCAATAAAACGGAGAGCGGCCGAGCGACCTCCTCACGCACGAACTGCTTTATGCGAGCCAACATGTCGTTCTGGTCTCCGAGAGTCAAGGCCCCGATCGAATCACGTTGTTCCATAGAGCGCCGTGTTTGGGCGCGTTGCTCGCGCAATTCGTCAAAACTCTGGCACAAGCTGACGAGTTCGGCAATTGTTTGTGGGTCCTTGGCTAACAACATTTGAAATGCGTCATCGCATATGCCCTCGAGGATTTTTTTATTTGGTCGGCTTCGAGCACCGCTGGGTTCACCTGCTTGCACAAGTCAACAACGTCTTCAATGTAGCTGGTAAAGGTCTCTCCTGGCTATTGAGCGCGCTCATGAAGTCGTTGTTCTGCGCGGAGTTTTCGCACAGTAGGGCGGTCGAAGACTTGCGAAAAGGAGGCCTTGAATGAATCCCAGCTGGCAATGTCGGCTTCGTGATTGCGCAACCAGAGACTAGCGACGCCAGACAAGTAAAAGCTTACATAGGTCAGCTTAGCCGCATCGTCCCACTTGTTCACTGCGCTCACCTTGTGGTACTCCTCAACTCATAGTCCAGCCACTCCTCAACGTCTTGGCCGTCAGTGCCGCTGAAGATCGGTGGGTGACGCAGTGGCCACACACCGGGACATGTAGAGGCGGGAACTTGCGAGGTACCTTGAATTGAGGGTTCTTCCGGCATTGCTGGCACTGCAGGTAAGGTGCGACTTCGTAGTTCCAGCTTCGAAGACTACCCAGCACTTCCACCAAAATATAAGAGGGTTTATTGAATAAAACCAACCGCCTGGTTCAAGAGGCGTCAGTCACTGTCACGAACTCAGCTCTTCGTCGTAGTCGTCCTTCAGGTGCTCCAACTAGATACTGTCCCTCTCCCACTTCCCCACTACAATAAATATATATATATATATATATATATATATATATATATATATATATATATATATATATATATATATATATATATATATATATATATATATATATATATATAATTATTAACGATTAACAGAATTTGAGCAGAATAAATACCAAGCCATCATGACCACGAAAATTCATAAACTCAAAAGAGACCAAGTGCCCAAACCCGCGTTCCCTGATATAGTTCCTTATCATTACAACACCACCACCCAGGAAATCACTAATGGTACAAACGAGCACCCATCTAGAAACACACCCTGTGACACTGTGGTTGTGAACTTATCGGACACGAGCTTGTCACCTGACGAAGAAAAACTGCTATCTAAGAGACTAAGCTTCTGCCCGACGACAAAATTTTTCGATGAATTCCACTTGCTCCGAGACCTCGACAACTTCGCTCGAAGCTTAAGGTTGCGCGAATATTTCTTGGACAGGCCTTCTAACCACGAAACAATTCACCGTCGTAAGTAGAATGATTGGACACTGAACAGTAATCGAGACAAATGCTTGTATCTTTGTAACACCGCAGTACAGAAAGATATAGTACACGAATACCACAGACAAAAAGGAAACCGAGAAAACTTGACCAAATCTGAAAAATTAAGTATGAAAAATTTGGCATCTAGGACAGACATAACAATAAAACCCGCTGACAAAGGAGGAGCAATTGTAGTCCTTAATACAACCAACTACTTACAAGAGGCATACCGCCAACTAGACGACTCAAGATTTTACGAACGCCTCCCAGGTGATCCGACAGACGAATACAAACGTATCGTATCAACAGAACTAAAGAAACTGTCGGATGCATAAAGATAACCAACACTGACCACAAACTGATGCAAGCAGCATACCCTCGTCTAGGTCGCTTCTACATCCTCCCAAAAATTCATAAACCCGGTAACCCAGGTCGACCAATCATATCAGGCATCGGTACAATAACTGAACCCATATCAGGGTACGTGGACAAACTAATAAGCCACATTCCATGCACCCTGGCGTCGTACATAAAAGACACCACACATTTTCTTCGAGACATTGCGGGTATCTGTGTGCCAAAAAACTCGTACTTGGTTACTCTTGATGTCTCTTCATTATATACAAATATTCCTCACGATGACGACATAGCTGCATTACAAAACATGTACACAAACCATAGACAATCTAACACCACAGATTTCTCTGCCATTGCATCTTTGACGAGGTTGGTCCTCGAATTAAATTCATTCGAGTTTAACCAAGAGTATTTTCGACAAATCAGCGGGACCGCTATGAGCACCAAAATGGCACCTAATTATGCCAACATATTTATGGGAAAACTAAAATCTGAATTTCTTGCACAAAGTTTCTTGAAACCAATGTTATACAGAAGATACATAGACGACATCTTTCTTATTTGGACCCACAGCGAGGACGAACTTCTCAGCTTTATCGACACTTACAATGCTGTACATCCGAACATACACTTCACACACACATACTCGCAAATTACCGTAAATTTTCTTGATGTTACCTTAACGATAGAAGAAGAGAAGCTCTCTACAACCCTATATCGCAAACCAACGGATCGACAACAATACGTCCATTACCAAAGCGATCATCCACGCCACTGTAAAAACAGTATTCCATACAGCCAGGCTCACCGATTTAAGCGAATCTGCTCTAGAGACACTGACTTTGACACGAGCTCACAGAGGCTAAAACTTATGCTTGAGAAACAAAAATACCCCCCACATGTAATTAATGACGCTGTTCAAAAAGTGAGAAAACTAAAGCGTGAAGACTTACTTATGAAGCGACCACCACGAGAAGACCCGCAACGAACAAACCTCTGCTTGACTTACAGCACAAACTTCCCCAATGTAAACAAAATCCTTAAACGACATTACAACATTCTGGAACAAAGTGAACGTCTGAAACGGGCATTCCCATCCGCTCCAGGCGTCGTTTACCGACGACCACGTAACCTCAAAGACACCCTTGTCCACTCCCAAATTAACACATCACCCCCCAATACTTCATGCCGCCCTTGCTTAAAGCCACGATGTCTTGTATGTAAGGCGATGCGAGAAACAGACAAAGCAACCAGCACGCAATCCAAGTTTTCGATTAACATACGAGGAAACCTAACATGCGATTCCTCTAATGTGGTGTACCTACTCGAATGCAACCTGTGTGGTATGCAGTACATCGGACAAACAGAAACACCATTTAGGATTCGCTTCAATAATCACAGAGCCCATGCGAAATCAGCCCCAAGTCTACCTCTATCAAAACATCTCAATCTCCCCGACCATGCATTCGACAAACTATCAGTAACGCTCTTAGAGACAGGATTTAAATCAAATCGAGAACGTGAACAACGAGAGTCATACCTTATCCACCGATTTAACACCCACGATAGAGAAATAAATGAGAATCCTGGTACACTTGCAGCAATTAAAGCATTAGAAAACAATAACGGCAACAATGAAAATAGTAACTGAGTTCACGGCACTGCAGCTGCGAAGGGCACTGGACAACCCAAAACAATTCCAAGTGTAACTACTCTTCCTAAGTGCAGCTGTCGTCTGTTTTCTGTTTTATTTTACTACCCAATCAATTGTGCCATGCACGACATGCCCAACAGCAACCCTGTGCACAGCCGGGAGGCCCCCACTACACGCGTAATTCAGAAGCGGGCAAGGAATTCGCATTGCACCCGCTTGCACAGCCTACCGCAATACGGGGCACCCCTATTTTTACGACGAAATGTTTACAGGGCGGGGAGTAGTTAAAGGTTTAGAACTTCCTAAAATGCCCGCTTACCAGCCTCTGCCACAATACGCGGCACCCCTCCTTCTACGACGAGTTGTTTACGGGACCACGAGTAGTTAAAGGCTGAGGACTTCCTGAAAAGCTCTTTTTTGCCCCACACCGAACCGCCAGTGCCAGGAGGGGCCGTCTGATCGGGAGGAATGCATTAGTGAACGGAAACATACAAAGACCGCTGACATCAGAAAGGTAAAGAAGAGAGGGGGGGAGAGAGATGAAGGGGGAAGTGGAAGGAAGAGTGGAAGGGGGGCACTCGAGGGGCGTCCACCTATTATTATTTTTCTCTTCTTTTCTTTTTTTGTTCTTTTTCTTTCCTTTTTCTTTTTTTTCTTTTTTTTCTTTTTTTCTGTCTTGTTTTCCTCTGTCCTTACCCTCTGATTTGAGATTGTATAAAGCTGAGCACCAACAAACAGTATCTTTAATCCTGATGAAGGCCAGACTCTAGGCCGAAACGTCGAAATAAACCACATTGTGACCACTCACGGAGGATCCACTTTTCTTTCTTCTTATTTACATTCCATTGATCTTAATAACTTCCCCTGTACATTCCTTGGCATTACTGTCTGTTATATCTCATTAATATTGTGTTAAAAAACGCGGAAAAACGAGCCCTTAGGTATACACTTCTTTCCCTTATTTCATCGAACAAGGGTCTCGTACTGGCAGACTTGGTGTGTTTAGGTTGTATAAGAGGGACAATTAATCAGCTGCCCGCTCATAATAAGTTCACGTGCTACGTGACGCCAAACATGCGCATAAGAGTGTTTTCACACTCGTTGTTTGGCTTATAGATGGCGCTGACTGTCGCTCCTACTTCTAAATTCACAGATAAACCCGAAAAAGTGGATGGAGGGAGGGCCGCTGTGATAGCTCAGTGGTTAGAGCATCGAACGCGTAATTCGAAGGTCGTAGGTTCGATTCCTGCTCACAGTTGGTAATTTTTTCATCCACTTTTCTTTCTTCTTATTTACATTCCATTGATCTTAATAACTTCCCCTGTACATTCCTTGGCATTACTGTCTGTTATATCTTATATATATATATATATATATATATATATATATATATATATATATATATATATATATATATATATATATATATATATTGAATTCGTTGCACTCTAGCATTGTATAACGCTGTTGCACCTTGATTTTTGATTTTTGTAATCTTTTATATATGTATATATTTTTTCGTCTGCTTTTCTCCTTTATTGTTATTTCGTTTGTATACTGATGCCCCCCTTACTCAATGCCCTTCAGTGGGCCTGTAAGGTATTTTGAATAAATAAATAAATAAATAAATATATGACGGTGGCGAGAAGAACCGCTTGCAAAGCGGTCTTGCGTATTACATGCACACAGCGAAGGTGCTTCTTTTTTTGTGCTTCCAGAACTCGATTCTTAATTCAGTCTTGCCAGAGATAGTGCGTAATGCCACTGACCGGCTTCAAAACCTCAGTGATGAAGAATGTCTGTAGGCCTGCGAGTCTCAGTGCCTCTTCCCGAGAACCTCCGTCTCCAGGTCCCACGGCGAACTCTCCGTTAAGGAAGCTCAGCGTGCGCTCCGAGATGTGGACCCGCCTGCGGATGTTAGGAGAAAAGCGTACCTTTAGGCACTGACCTGACGCACTTTTCAATCATTCATTCATTCATTCATTCTTTCATTCATTCATTCATTCACATCTACTTGTTTTCCTAATAATTAAGAGTGCCTGCAGTGAAAGGGGCAAAGCGTATGAGCCAATGCCGAACGGCAATGAACCTTTACTAATTTGTTATCGGCCGCTGTTAGACGATTGTATTTGGGGATAGATTTCGAGGATGTTCTTGATGAAATTCAGCGAGAAGGGGTTGAAGGACATAGGTAAAGATAACCCCTATCAAGGCAAATGGAGGATCTTGGCTGGGCACGCGTGCATGCTCCCCATACATGATGCCCGATATCTTAAGGAATTGATGAACGTCATTTCGACAAGGTACCTGACTCAAAAAATGCTTTTTTAACACTGAAGTATTTTACGCCGTGGTCCACCAAGGCTTCGCTGATATATACTTGTCAGGAATATGAATTTTTAAGGTATACGCTAAGAGATTGCGAATGAAAAACTTGCCCCATATCAGCATGTTTCACTAAAATGTCTTCAAAAAACGGTGGTTTTCTGTCTGGAGAGAGTGAACGCAACGTTCATTTAATATTTTGTGCGAGAAACATGGCGAATGGGATTTTTGAGGCGCTGAGTGGGAGATCAGTGCCATCTGGCAGTATTCCTAGAAAACGAAAGGATGGCCCTCAATATTATCGCAAAGAGATAGGTACGCAGGTACAAAATAGGGCGTTTACTTTCGTAACCCAAGGGCCAGAAACGCGAACACCAGAGCAGGCGCACACAGAACTACTTCGTTGTCCTCCTCAGAGGCTGGCTATAGTTGCCAGCCTACCTTGCGTCAATATAGCGAGCGCGTGGCTTCCACGTGCCATCTCGGAGGCCATAATTTAGGGAATGCTCGTCCACGGGCCGGTGGCAGCACCTAGAAATGTATACAAAACACCTACCTTTTTTGCATAGCGTTGCAGGGTCAGTGCAGCGTAATAAATGCTAGCTTCTTAGAATTACTCACGTACCGCTTTTCTTTTATTTTAAAGAAATACTCCAGAAAATAATCATGTGTTAATATTGTGCTTTAGACAAGCGCAATATTCGCTTTTAATTAACAGTGCGCACTAATATGATCGCAGAGACCAGATCAAAGTTAGTGGGCGTTGAGGAACTGATCGAATTCTAGCCTTCAAGTTGAATGTTTTGGTTGACAAATAGGTCAAATAACAGAAAGAGAGACAGACAGACAGACAGACAGACAGACAGACAGACCAAAACTTTTTGCGTTGAAGTATCCCAAGAAAGACTATCGCCTTTGAAAAACGAGAAAAATAAACTGCCGTCGCGTCGCACCAGTGACCTCTTGACCCGCAGTGAGCGGCGCTAACGACTAAGCCATGGAGCGAACGTTATCAAAACTGCCAACAGCTAGCCATTGATGCATCATACACTATTTGGTGGTCCTCAGAGCTCCGCAACTGCCGTGAATTCTCGTCATCAGTAGCGAGATGGTGCGACGAGATGGCACGACCAGTCAGTCGCCTTGCATTTCTGTGAGCGCAGCTATCACGGAGTAAGGTCGTCTGCGCACGCTTTTCTTAAACTCGCGATTCGAAAAGGCACGAAGGTCAGCTCTGCTGCTGTTACGGCCGCGCTTACAAAAGAACCACGCTGCTCACGAAAGAAAAAGTCAGAATTGTGACAGTTGTTCGCGCTTGCGCATTCGCTTCGTGGGTCTTACTTTCTGTTTAAACTGGGCTCTTAAAATGTCAAGCTGCGACAGCTGCCAGTCTGCGCTCGTCTTGTGTCTGCTCATTTCGTACGTGTTTTCTGCTTGAGGCGTGGGATGGAATTTCTAAAGTGCTTGAAGTTCTTCACGTGACTTTGGGATTTGTTGCTGTAGCATTTATTCTTTCACGAGAGGCCAGGCAAAGCTGGTGTGCTTCGCATGGGCTCCGTATTCTACGAAGTTTTCTTGATCCAAGACTGCTTTTTTGGTGCCAACAGTGGTCTCTTTTGAACTTCAACCAGTTGCCGACGCTGCTGGTGAGTGCCTAAAACCTCTTCGTTCTTGAGGAGCTTTGCGAACTTCAACTTTTCTGAACGGGGGAACGCCGCCTCGTTAGCCCTAACACCACCGGCACCGGCGTCGGGCTCGCACTTTGACGCGCGTGCACGAGTTCATTCGCCAACGCAATGACATACAAGGTGAGTGGCACAGACATACCTGCCACAGAATTCAACCCAGAAGAGTGGAGTGTAGTACTGAATGCCCGACAACGCCCACCTATACAGCAGTCAGAAAGAAACTGAAGGAACGCAGTCAAGTGAAGCGGCGTCAGCTGAAGAAACGCCAGCACGCAAAACGAAATCAGCACCCAGCGTTTCCTCAAAGCTCGACGACACAGTTGTGGCGCGTCCTCGCTTACAACGACTGCCATGGTTGCCAGTCGATGACTTCAAGATCGTCTTTCGTCAGAGTAAGGGCGTAGATCTGGCCAAGTACAACGATGGAGAGTTACGGGCGGCTGTAGTCGCCAACAGCGGACTGCACTCTGTGGTTGCCGACAAAGATCTTGTGTGCACCTATCTGGCCAAGAATATTTTCACCATGTGTACTTGCACCGACCAAGTTGCCAACTATGCAAAAATACGATAACTCACGCTACGTGGCAAAAAACTGGGATTTCATGCGTACATAGCTCCCCCGGACGTTGCACAGGCAGGGATAATCTGCCGCGCTTGGAATGGTGAATCCCCTCAGAACATACTTGAAGAATTACGTCAGGTGAATCTCCTTCTACCAATATACCGAGCAAGGGACGTGGGGCGTAGCTCACGCTCAGTGCTCATTCATTTCATGGCTGAGGAGCTTCCTTCGTCAGTGAAAATGTTTGGCATCCTCTACGCCATTTTCAATTTTTGACCGAAGGTGGAAGCGTGCCTAAAGTGCAGACAATCGGCCACCGACGAGATGTATGTCCTTTGCCAAATCGCCTCACTTGCTCAAGCTGTGGACAGAAACACCCGGAGGACTATCCCTGCACTCCACAGTGGGTCATCTGTGGGGACGTTCAAAAGATAGGCGACAGGGCATGCAAGCAACGCTTTCAGCGTGGCTTCAGCCGTCTCTCTCGGCCACGACAAAGGCCGCAACCAGAGCACCAGCAGGAGCAGCCCAAGTTCCAGCTCGTGAAGGAGTTTTTCCTAAGCATCGACGATGCTACTTGTAGCAGCAGAAGCAAGAGTCTTGGACGGAACCGTAGCAGCAAAAGCAAAAGCCCTGGACGAAGTGCATCACAATGCCGCGACTTTGGCACCAAACCCGAAAAGGAGAGCTGGGCAGAACAAGCCTCCTGCTCCTGTTGTATGCTCTCTCACGCTAACGAAAATTCTAAAACTCAGGAGACTATCGAACATCTAATGCAAGAGAATCAAGAGTTAAAGCAACAGTTGGCTCTGATGATGGAACGTTTAAGTACACTTACAGCTGCCCCACATGCGTCTTCTCCACCCCTATCCATTACCTCTCTATCATAGAGCCTGATATGGCAGCCGAGTCAAGGACCGATAGTATAGATTCCTCCCCACAGCCAGCAAGAAATAAAAGGACAAAGCAGCCCGAGTCATTAGAGGATGATTTAAATGCACCAGTCAAAAATTTGGAAAGAACACCGGGAACTCAAACGAAAGGTTGATTTAGAGCTTACGCAAATTGCTGAACGCCTCACTAAGATAGTGTTCCAGACGTGTTAGTTGCTCGGATCGAATATCTCCCACAAACTCAACCCTCTCCAGCACCCTCGCAGCCATAACCCACTCCTGCACCCTTGCTTCATCCTCACCCTCTACACTCTGCATACGGCTATGGAATTGCGTTGTATTAAGAAGCAAGAGAAACAACATCTAACTTTATATACATCGGTCTATATGGGCCCCCGATGTTATCTCCGTACAAGAGCTTTGAAAAGCTTGCAAACTCTTCGGCTATCAGGGTGTACATTCGCATCCTAGCTCCCCATGGGCTACCACATATATACGCAGGAATATCTTGTTTAAAGCGCATGATCTCCCCGATCTTTATACTGACTGCCTTCTTCTTGAACTGCTCTCGCCTCGTAACTGTATTAGCCGGGACAATGCACATATTTTATTTTGCATATTTATTGTCATCCTAGAGGTGGCCGCACTGCTATTTTTGAAGCAATCGATAGGGCCATTCAAATAGCAAACTCCACTCTCATAGTTGTAACGGGTGACATTATTGCTCCGCACGTAGATTGGGTTACAGGAGAAACACACGGAAGGGAACCAGCCTTTTTCAATACATTCGTCGAAATAGGTTCACTCTATTCACTGACTGCATGTTACCAACACGAATTGGCAACAGTGTGAGCTGAGATACCACCCCAAAGCTTACTTTCACTAAAAACGTGCGACAAGCTAACCGCACACACAGTAGGGTCAACCTCGGCAGTGATCATTACATCCTAACAAATACACTGTCCCATGCCAATTTACGTCCACAGTTTCAATTAAAACCTATTCTTCACTGGGACAAATTTCGCGAAATCCGAGACGGAAACCAAAAAAACAGAAATTCAAGACTACAAAGACTGGGCGTCTCAGCTTCAACAGGATGTAGCTCTTAGCGAAAAAGTAATCTCAGCAGTACATATGCGCGATGCAGTAGACAGCAGGCTACTCCACCTATGGGAGACCTATCAGAGCTTGGAGAAACGATGGCTCAAGGAAAAATATAATTGCAATCTAAAACGCGAAATGGCACAAACACTTCAGCATGTAACTGAACACGCGGCCGAGCTTTCATCGCAGTAATGGAACCAGATATGTAACCGACTCAATGGCACTCTACATATGAAGAACTCTTGGTCCCTGCTTCGTCATATGTTAGACCCCTGCTCTTTGCGATCTGAAAGTAGTAAGCGAATCATGAAACTCTTGTTTGAAGTAGAAAAACGAGGGCAAGACGTTAAAACTGCTCTTAAAACTTCGCATTTCTCTGGCCCAAGGCGAAAATCGGTACCTACCTACAATGGAGCTCCCAATCCAGACTTGGGTGCACTGATCGCAGAGGCGGAAGTTTGAGCTGCACTAAGCAAACTTCGCACCACATCCACTCTAGGACTAGATGAAATTACGGTCAAGACACTCCGAAATTCAGACTACAAGTCAGTGGCCGCTCTTACCGATTACTTGAACCAAGAATGGGAGCAGGGCACGCTGCCTCAGCAGTGGAAATCAGCCAAGGTGACTTACATACCCAAACATAACAAGCTGTAGCGGTGAGAGGAGAGACGTGAGACGGCGTCGAAGGCGGCCGACGGGGCCGTGCTGATCTCGCCACTTTATTCCACGCCTGAAGAGGAGCCGCGGTGGCTGTCCACGTCCGACGCGCCAGGTGCGTGAGCTCGTTCCAATCCTCGCGCCGCTCGAGCTAGCACCAGCTGCACGAGAGGCGCGGCGCGGTGATTTAGAAATGATGATGGTGATGATGGCACTACAGGGCTCCCCCCTAGCGCTTTGCGCGATTTGAAGGCATATGAAAAAGAAAGAGGGCGACAAATGCTATATACATGAACGGCAATCCATAAAGTGTTCATTTGGCAAGTCCAGGTTGTCAACGTTTATGGGCCATCAGTAGGCGGTGTGTCTCCGGTGGGCGACACTGGGAGAAGTGCAAGGGACGATGAAGGAAGTGCCGGGTCGCTGTGTTCATAGACACGTCCATCCCACAATTACGCGGCGGGACCATTCGGATGCGCACCCGCCGTTTCGAGTAGACGCGGCTGACAAACGTGCCCACAGCTGGAACTGTGGACAGGCGCTGAAGAGCTCGCGCCGGCAATGTGGGCGAAATAGTGTGAAGGATCGGAACGCACCCATGATGACCGAACACTGAAGTTTCACGGCCACAGCGGGGTCTCGGACAGCGCACAGGGTGCCGAGCATGCTGTCGACAAGGAGCAGCGTCGCGGTCGTGCTGGTGCGGACGTCTCTGTCGATGAAACACCGGCCTCCGTGTAGCACTGCAACCAGCATGCCGGGGCGTGTGGCCGAGTCAACAGAAGCGGAAACGCCGTGCATTGCGGCTAGTAATGTGCACGGAAAGTGGTTGGCCGTTGCGTCGGGAAAACCTCGTAGGTGTTTGCGCCGTCTTGAAGGCCAAGGCTGCAACACATGACTGTTTAGCAAGAGGCTTGAAAAGGGCCTCTCTGTACTATGCCGAACGTGACGATTTTGTTGGCATACTATCAAGGGCGGCAGATATGCAGTTGGACCGCACGTCGTCGCTGTTGTTACCAACGAGCCTGTGTGGCGGACTGCATCCGGCGCCAAATGCTCTGGGAAATAGTTGTGAAGCTCAGAAGACGTGAGCTTTGATGGAGGATCGGGTGGCACACCTTAAAGACCATCGGTTCTCCGCGCATGAGGGTTGGTGTGCAGGTCTGCATGATCGATGACAACCTCTACAGCATGTGTGGCATATGTAGTCTGCAGTGCCATAGGCGCGCCAAGTACGTCGTCCTCAGCTGCGTCAGTCATAGTTGCAGCCTCTCGGAAGTTTGGCTGTGGTTGACGGCTTATGACTTTAACTTCGGCTGCGGGAGACTGCGGGGCTGAAGATGGTCGCTGCTGGCAGGACGCAGAGAGCGTCGAGGTGGGTGGGGAGGCGCCTTCGGACATCGTCGACGCTGAAGTCTCCGCGACCAAGGGGCGAATGGTGAGCGTGAGGATATCCGTAGTCTTGGCAGACTCCGGGGCATGCGGCGATGAAGCCGTCGTGGAGTCTGACATGTCTGAGAAATCGTTGTCTGTGTAGGCCGGAGAAGACATGCGGGTGGCGAGAGTGCCCGAGGGACAATCGGCCAAGGACTTCGAAAAAATGCACCTCGTGGCGACCCGGTCGTTGGCTACAGGAACGTATTGAAGAAGCTTGTCGGATTTCGTGGCTGACTGGTCGCGTGCAGCACGAATGTTCTGAACCTCGTCGGATGGGCATTCGTACGCGGGACTCGCGTTGATAGCGGCCGGACGAGATGTTGTAGGAGACGTAGTCGGGGAAGTTAGGTCCCGGTCAGTGAAGACTTTCGGGCCGGAGGGTACCGCACGCTGCGACGCAGACGAAACCTGTAAGTCACGGGTGAACGGCAGCGGGTGGTAGGTGAGGCCATAGCTGGCAAGCACCGCAGAGCAGAGGTCATCGTAAGGCTGCTGGCTGGAGGTTGAAGTGCCAGAGAGATGACGCCACTCTACCGGAAGGGCGTCTTGAAGAATGGCGTGCATCAGCGGCTGGTCCGTGACGCCATTCAACGCCAGAACGGCATCGAGCTGCGTGAACCATACCTTGGGGTAGGTCGATTGGAACGGCGGCACTGGCGGGCAGAGTTGCGGGAACATGGCAGCGGGCCGCTCGGTGAAAGGCGTGTTCTCCGGGTCACCAATGTAGCGGCGAGAGGAGAGACATGAGACGGCATCGAAGGCGGCCGACGGGGCCGTGCTGATCTCGCCACTTTATTCCACGCCTGAAGAGGAGCCACGGTGGCTGTCCACGTCCGACGCGCCAGGTGCGTGAGCTCGTTCCAATCCTCGCGCAGCTCGAGCTAGCACCAGCTGCGCGAGAGGCGCGGCGCGGTGATTTAGAAATGATGATGGTGATGATGGCACTACAAAGCCGTTAGACCTTAATAATTTGAGATCGATCTCTCTTACCTCATGTACAGGAAAACTTGTGGAGCATGTAATACTCAATCGTCTTAATTGATACATGGAACAAGAAAAACTCTTTCCACCACGTACGGCTTCCGAGTGGGACTCTCCACTCAGGATGTCCTGCTGCAGCTTAAATACTCACCCAGAACATTATCGGGCACGATGGGAAGCTCGAGCCAAGTCCTATAGAAGCGCTTCCCTCCTAATTGTCCCGTAGTCTATGTAGGCGCGATCGAATATGTAGATTATCGAGCTTTCGCGATAGCCGTTGTGGACGGATTTCAAAAACTGGTCGCTAGTGCGCCCCTTCCAAATTCGACAGAATCCCGGGAAGCAGAGGAGGCGGCAATTGCTTTAGCCATTGTTCACTCCTCCGGTGATTATATTTTTTCGGAATTAAAAACTGCATTTCGTAATTTCGCCACTTTCGGAATTCATTCACCGGCTGCTAAAATTCTTGAATCATCTCCTCCGTCTGACCGCCTCATCACCCTTCTCTGCAGGTCCCTGCGAACTATGGACACCCTGGCAACACAGCCGCTCACACCCAAGCCCGAGCACTCGCCCACCGGGCTCACAGTGAGCTCCCTTCGCTTCGAGGTGCCTGGGATCGACTCCTCAGCTATCACGATATCACGCTAATAAAGACGATAGTCTTTCTTGGAAACTTTCGACGCAAACATTTTTGTCTGTCCGTCTGTACATTTGTCTATTTGTCCACTCTTCACAGCATCAGGTATTTGAAACGGCCAAACCCATCCGCAGCGCCCACCTATGTTGCTCAAGGTTAAGCGTTCATACTTGTGCAATTGTCGATTAAAAAGCAATTATTGCACGTGTCTGGGGCACCATAACAACACGTATATGTTCTGCATGTGCGCCTTTTCCTAGAAAAGGCATACATGGCTTCACATGTTCATTCACATTAATCATTGATTCATTTGGTTTTTTATGTTTGTTTTCTTTTGGTATATATATATATATATATATATTAATGTTCTGTTGCAATTATGCTTAGTTTATAATTTTGATTATTGCCTATGTTGCCTCTAACAGTGTTTTACCTCAATTTGTCCGATACAGTCTTTGACTTTGGGACCTCCTTTTGTGTACTAAACACATGTCACATTCTTGTATTCGTACATAAGCAATTTTAAGGACCGTAGCGTATACCGCTATAAAGACACGTTTCACTTTCACCTTATACCAATTCTTAGAAAGAGGGATCAGCCACAATCTTTTCATACTGAATATAAACAGCGTAAAAGGGACGCCACGATAAGCAAACATACAGGACAAGCGCTGGCTTCCAAATTCGTTCCATTCACGGGAATGTGTCTTGTAAGTGTGGTAAGTTGGGCGAGTTGATATACTGTTTCGTGACGTAACTGTGAAAAAACTGTCGAGAACACAAAAGAAGGATGAAGAAATTCTGCAGTGTCCCTCTAAGCCCAAATTACAATCCTATAGGGTCTTAAATAGCCGACTGCAGGATTATCTTGCACACGTGGAAACGAATAACATTAAAGCCACAGATGCTTCAGTATTGGATGAAAGACAGGTGTAGGTATATACTCACATTCGCTTGACTGGTCTTTTTCATTAAGATTACCGGATTTCACCCCACCCCAGTTTTTGAAGCTGAGCTGTTGGCAATAGTTCTAGCGCTGCGAAAGCTACCTTTGAATGCCGCTAATGCCAGCATAATAACGGATTCCCTGTCAGTATGTACGTCGATTACGGCGTCAACAAACTCGATGGCCTTAAAGACGCTCCTTATGCTAGTTCCTCCTCAGCGGCAACTACTGAAATTAGTATGGGTACCCGGTCATTGCGGCTTAGAAGTAAATGAAATCGCAGACTCTCTAGCACGAGCAGCATTGGAAGGGCCAGTACTATCAGTTCTTCCGGAAGTGGCCACTATAACGGCGACAAGATACAGAAAGCTTGCGCTCAGTGCAGACGCTATGGAAGCAATGTTGCGAACACCAGAATTTACTCACTTAAGATTTCCATGGAAAAGTCATTGGTGTCCTACAAAACAGTTGGAAACCATAATAACCAGATTTCGATGTCGTGTCCCCCCGTTAAATTTCTATTCACATAGGGCTGGTCTGGCGATATCACCACTATGCAACTTTTGTTCAGAATTGGAAACTATAGAGCACTATTTTTTATCATGTCGCCGATGCAAATTGCTCAGGAAAACATTCTTGGCCCTCCCATTCGCTAGCCAGGGGTTGAATTTCACTATAGAAAACATACTTTCCTTCGGTGCTTGCGATCTGGGCTTCAGCCACGAGAACGTTTTCTACACAGTTTGCAAGCACCTGAATGAAAGTAAAAGAATTAAGCTTTTAATTGCGGGATTATTATTCATGCAAAAAAAAATAATTCCAACGAACACAAGAGCATTGTTTAACCATGCTGATTCTTATTCAAGGTAATGAATAATTGTCTTATCTGCACGAGTGACAAGCAACTATTGCACTCCTTTCATTCTGACTAGGGTCTCTTTTCTTTTTTCTTTCTTTTTTATGGTGTGTGGTTTCGATATTTAAAAAAAAAACTTACTTAAGTCATATATTCTTGGCCGATCCCCCTGAGTGGGTACGAGCCATGTCTGTGGATTCATCATCATCATCATCTTAAGAAGAAAAAGTCGAACACCTCCTAAAGGAAATCGCCGTAGACGTTTCTAGTTTCCTCGCCACGAAAGACACCTTCGCTTCTGTCACCGATGTCATTCGCCACTGCCGGTCTTTCGAAGAATACAAGACGATGCGCATCACGCCAAAGTTTGACAGGCTAACCAATGTGACAACAGTTGAAAGCACAAAAAGCAACCAGGTGTCCAATCTCGCATCCACAATTAAACACGTATATTGCGGAGAACTCTCCATGCGAGCGCTAAAACACGCTCAAGCGCTCATTACTCCCACCTCCTCAAGAGTTGGAGCCAAGTGTTCGTCCTCCTTTTCGCATGCGGTGCCGAAGTGCATTGAAGACTAAGGCCTTACGCCTCAAGTGCATCATGAGTGTAGCATGTAGTCTTCTAACATGACCCGCATATCAGGATTATCATATATGCACCCGTCTTTTACTTTTGTAATGCATTCACATCCCGTAATAACTAATTTGATATATGTGAAGCTGGCGAAACGACCGTTCGCGCACCATGCGCGTGGCGTGTAGTCTTGTTTTACATGACATTCATGTCATGATTTTTAGGTTAGGGTCTTGTCACTTATGTTCGCCATGCATTCTTGTCATACCATACAAGTTTTAGAATATGTCTTGTGAAAGAAACCACCGCAACCTCAGAAAGACTATGACGATTAAATCATGACATTCATGACATGCATGTCATTATTGTCATATTATGATTAGTCACTTATGCTCGTCATACAGTCATGTTATGCTGTACCAATATTTGGTATAGATTCCATTATCGAAACGGCCATGAGAACTAAAAGTCGTAGGTAGCTAGTTGATAGAGAGACAGAAAGATTCGGTCAAAGTCGCCGAAGCTCGCTAAAAAATGCTTCGCAATAAAAAATCCTGGGAGCGAAGTGGCGACTGAACCAGAGTTGTCTTGGTCCAAGTGGGGATGGAACGTAGGTCTTTTGCGTGGCAAGAAGATCTTCTACCACAATGAAATATTGCAGTAATAACGCGTAGTACAAGCACCCATTGCAAACGGGCGTCGCAATATGTGTTGTTGTTGTTGTTGTTGTTGTCGTCGTCGTCGTCGTCATCGTCGTCGTCGTTGTTGTTGTTGTTGTTGCTGCTGTTCTTCCCCTATTGATAGTGGCGCATACCCACTTTAGGGGATTGGCTAAGAATCGAGTGGTTTTAAAAATTACTGTTTAGATTAGCAATAATTGGGGTTAGGGTTTATTTCCAACTCAAAAAGTTGGGGGTTCCCCAGACAAAAAAAAACAGCTTGAGGGGACCTGGGGGACCGTACAGGCAGCAGCGAATAAAAAGTATAACTAACACGACAAGATACAACTTATACAACTTGACAAGATATAATAGCATCGGTACATAGCAAAGTAAATATAAGGAGGTACAACAAAAATGCACAGATTCAGCGAAATGAATGTAACGGGGAAAGGCATCAGAAATTAAAATGCACCCATATAACTAGGATAACTGCACATACCGAAAATGCAAACGTTTGAACGTATAAAAAATGCAATGCAAGAACAGTGGTGCAGTGACAGTTAATGAGGTTATGCTGTAGCGGCTGTACAGTCATTTAATAGGAAAAGTCTTATTTGTTTTTTAAATCTATGGAATGGGATATCAAAATTTATTTGTGAAGATAAACGATTTATTAGTGCAAGTATCTGATAAGTGAGGGCTGACCTTCCGTAGTTCATATGTGTTCTTGGTATTGGTGTCGGTGTATTACGTAGTGGATAACGTCTTGATGTTGCATGTGCCATGTCTACCAGATCATGTTTCTCTATGTGCAGGAGGAGTTTATAATCGTATAATTTGGTTGATTTAAGCAAATTAAGCTTAAGAAATCAAGGATTTGTGGGTAAGTCTTTTGGCTCACCAAAACAGTTCTCGAAAAGTCTGAGCACTTTCTTTTACATTGTTTCCAGTTTGTAGTAATTAGTAGTTGTTGTGTTACCCCAAACAAGTGTGCAATAAGATAAGCGGGAGTAGAAATGCGCGTAATATATCGCATTTTTTGGATGTAAAGGAATCAAACGGTATAGTTTAAATACTACACCGACGGCACTGCTTAGCTCTGAAGTGAGTTTATGGGTGTGTGTATTCCACGACATGCTTTCATCAAACCATACGCCTAAAAATGTCTGTCATTTTACGCGGTCAAAGACGGTGCCCTGATACGTAAGCGTAAGCTTTGTGTCACAGGGCTTAGTAACGGGCTTAAAGAGGACGTAATTAGATTTCTTTTTATTTAGGGATAGTTTATTAGCGTGAAGCCAACCATCCAACCGACCAAGATATTCGTTTATCACTTTCTGAAGCTGAGTAACTGTGTGCGCTGAAAAAAAAAAGACGTTGGTGTCGTCCGCGTACATTACTAACTTGGGAGAGTTAGGAATAATAAATAAGTCATTAACGTACAATATAAATAACAAGGGTCCCAGAATCGACCCCTGGGGTACTCCTTGTTTTATCGTGGTTGTAGGGGAGGTAACATCTCCAATTTTGACACACTACTTTCTGCAAGAAAGATAATTCTTTAAAAGATCAAGAGAGATGCCGTGAATGCCATAGTCATTAAGTTTAAGTAGCAGAATGACGTGATTAACGCAATGTAAGGCTTTCCTCAGATCAATGAAAAGACCTACACTGTAGAGTTTGTTTTCAGTGTCATGTAGTATTTTATCCTTTACATGTAACAAAGCTAGCTCGGTGCTTTTCTTTTTCTGGAAACCGTATTGTGCATCGTTTATGAATTGGTGCTTATTTATGAAATTAACAAGACGCGTGTTGATGACATTTTCAAATACATTAGATAACACAGGTGGCACCGAAATGGGTCTGTAATTACTTATATCACCAACAGCACCTCCCTTATGTATCGAGCATATGCGAGCAAGCTTCAGATCTGAGGGGAAGATTCCAGTTTCAAACATTCTGTTAATAATATGTGTTAATGGTGAAGATATAAGAGCCGCAACGTATTTATAGGGGAAGGCACTTAGCTCAACAATTCCTGCCGAAACATTGTTTCTAATGTTTCCCACTACTTTTTCTACCTCTTGTGGACTTGTAGAGAATAAACTAATTGAGTGTAGCAACCTTTTGCGTTTATGTGTAGTAACATGACAACTTTGAGAACTGAGATTTGTTTGAAATTCACCCACATTCGTAAAGTATTCATTCATTTCTGTGAGTGCTACCGATTCTGTTTTGGCATGGGCAAAAGCTGCAATGTTAATACGACGTTTTACTTTCGAGTTGTTTGATAAATTATTTACTTCGTTCCACAGCTTTCTGGGTTCATTAAGTATAGTAGCAAAAAGCGTTTGATAGTAGCAGGTCTTAGCCTTTTTTAAATCGGCGTTTAACCTATTACGGTATCTTTTAAATTCGCTAAGAAGAGCAGCATCACGTGTCTGTACAAATGCAAGATACATACTGTTGTTTAGATTTATTCTTTTGTACAAACATCGACTAACCCAAGGCTTGCGATTTTTTTCTTCCTGCGGAATGGAGCAAGTGGGAAGTGTCGGTCAGAGATAACTTTAAGTGCCTCATTGAAAAGACTGTATGCTTTATCAGGGTCTTTTTCTGCGCAAACGAAGTTCCACTGTGTGGTTTCCAGCGCATGACCAAATTCGTTAAGCTGATCCGAGTTCATTCTACGATAACACGGCTTTTCGCTTGAGTCGCGTCTGTCACTATCAAGCGGCAAAAATGTGAAGATAGGCAGGTGATCGCTTACATCAAGTGATAATATACCACTGGTGCAAGTTTGACTGGGGGCGTTTGTGATACTTAAATCGAGCAAAGTGGCCTTGTGCGTGGAAAGACGTGTAGGTTGTGTGATGACATTGGAACATGCAAATGAGTCTAGAATAGCTTGCAGCTGCTCACATGATGCATCCGCACTGAGCATGTCAACATTTGCATCACCCATGATAAGGAATGGACTACGCATCACATGGAGTTTACGCAGAAGCTTTTCTATAAAAATAAAAATTAAGACTTATACCCAGTGGGAGGTCGGTAAACAGCTTCAACTATTACATTTTGCACAAACATTGTAAGACACTCTATATGAGGCGTGATACAGGTCAAGTCGTCGATAACGTCATGAATGAGGGTATATTTAACATATATCTTAAATAAATAGAAGTATTATCAGAAAAATTACCGATAGGCAAAAAAAGTGTGGTGCTTAGTGTAATGCATACAAATATTTACATAAACAAATTTATTCTGAGATTAGAGCAGTAATCTGATTTTATACAAATATAATTATGTGGACATGTTAGGATAATGAAACTTGTTAATTAGTCAACCAATTAGTTTCATCAATATAGTCCCGGACGGCCGCGCATACTGTCGCATTAGAGAAACCAGAAATAGAAGCTCCAAAAGACAAAATGACAGGCACAGATAAGTCCATACCAATACCACGTAAAGGCTTTTCTAAAAGGTTTTTCGTAATGTGCTAAGCCACCTGCAGGCAAAAAAGAAATGATCTATTGTTTCCAGTTCATCGCAGAACGCGCACAGTGTGATTATCATAATGGCTCTGTGGTTGAAAGCCAGTACCCCACTACAATAGGCAGACACGCTACTGTGCCTATTCCCTGAAGGCCACGTAGTGGTTGCATAGCAAATTCTGAAAGGTTTCATGCAATAAGTATTTGAAGTACGCACAAGGAACAGGATGGTCACTATCGCATTCAACTCTTAAAGGCGAAGCTTTAGGATCCCCTAATTTTGCTTGAAGGTAGCGATACACCGGTTCCTCCCACTCCACAACCGTCCAGCGCAACTCCAGTTGCAACACAGCCAACATCAACACCCACTGAGGAAAGACGCTACCCCATGTAAAATCTTCGCCCACCAGATGAAAGATTCCAAGCCGTACTCTGAATAACTATGGGCGTTAATAAAAAGAAATGTTCGCTTATTTCGATTTTGTTTCAAAACACGCGCAGCGGGGACGCCGTGAGTCAAGCTTGATTCAGGTAATAATTGAGTTGCGTTATTCGATTGCGTAATCCTGTGTAACAAACTTCTAACTGGCGAGATTGACACCACTGTTTATTCCAGCTATGTCTTAGATGCATAAACTCGTTTATCTGCCCAATGATGATTAACCGGTTTCACTTTGCAAACCAGCATTTTTGAATCTTAATGGTGTCGCATTAGTCGTATCTAGTAAAATCGGCATGAAAGGTCTACTCAGATTTACGGTGGCTAAACAGCCGACCATTTCGTTCATATATAATCCTGGGTGGCCTGGTACCCTAGTGACTGAACTTTTTGTGAACTTTTCTGAATAAGATGAAGAAACGCATTCATCAGTGATAAATTTGGTGCCGCAGAAAGTGATGTACATACTGAGAGAAAATCTGTCATGATCACTGCTGTCATTCACTTGAGGGAAGTTTGCGTAGAACTAGAACAACAGCCAATAGACGGTTAGAGGTTACTGTTAGCATTATAGAGTCATTATAGGAATAGCGTTACCGGGCAGCAAACGTTAATTGCGGTCAGCACCTTTTAAGTGATTCTCAAAAACGAGAAAAGAAGATAATAGTGAGCCCCGTAAGTGTCTGCATCATAGTGCCACACCTCGAAAGTTGCTCACGAGGGAAAGGGATAAGGAGAAATTAAAACGAATAGGGATAGAGACAGAGGTGAGGAAACACACCTACAGAAGTAAAGATAAGATAGAGAAAAATGGGGACACGGTCAAAGGAATCCGAGGATGGGGTACCACTGAACGAGAGCTTCACGGCGTCGGGAGATGGCGGAGGGCGAGCGAGTCGGCCAGAGCTGCGCTGTCGTCGGAGATGGCGGAAGCACAACCGTTCAGTCCAGAATCCAGCAAGATAGTCAACGGCCAGCGTCTTATACCCATGTTACACAGGCAAAGCAAGCGCGGTTACGACCAACCATGGTTGACCGCGTTAAACCGCGGTTAGCGCCAACCACGGTTCGCCGATTCTACACGGTGCGGAAGCATCCTCGGTTAAGGTGGCTAACGCCATCCGGCGTAGAACAACCAACAGAGCCACCTCCTTGCCTGGATGTGCTTCGAATGAATTCAGCAGCCACCAGGTAAAAATGCCATATGTGCACCTAGTATATTCATATACATACAGGTACTACTTGTTCAGATTGTCTATCTTCTTCCGGACTTTCTTTGGCGTGAATTGCTCTGCGTCAGGCGGAAGTTCAGCTTTCAACTCTGCTGTAATGACCGCGTATATCTTTGCATTGCTGACGTGCTCCGCACATCACTCAAATGATTTTCCCACATCCTTATTAGGATTTACGCGTGGTTCGAGCTGTTTGGCTTGTCCATTTTTTACGCCTGCTCGCCGGCGTGCACTCATCGGTGGGGAGCGCCGCCATTTTCTCGGTTATCTGTCTAACCGAGGTTGCTGAGCTTGGTTTCTTAAAACCACGGTTAGCGGCATAAAGGCGGTTTCGTGTGCCATGTAACATCAGCGAGCCGCGGTTACCATAACCGCTTGATTCAGGCTGCCTGTGTACACAACGTATTATTGTTTAGCGTGATAGTGTTTACGTGGTTTGCGTGCACAGCTGCAATCGTAGCGCCACCTATCAGAGGGGTAATAACATAAAAACAGTGAAAGGAAAAGAAAATGGAAGCAATGTTACAAATTTATTTTAGTGACAATAAACGTAAACAAACATGAGCCACGCACAAAAAGCGAGAACAGCGATGTTGCAGATTTGTTCACATCAATCTTCTAGTTAGGCCTATATACGTCCTAAATAGAAAGCCATCTCAAAAAGTATGCTAACTTATCTGCAATGCGAGTTCATCGAGGTTAACTGAAGGTAAGCAAAGCCAATTTTAACGGTCGTTTGCAGTTAACGAAGTGAATCTTTCAACAACTGTGCCGAAATTACGTCAAAGCGGGCTACCAAAAGCACCGCCATGTTTCACGTACACTACGTGCACCACGCAAACACTAACTTTAAATCTGAAATTTAGTGTGCGTACGGTGAGCGATACGGGTCAGGTACGTCACTGCGCATGCTCACTTCAATCACTCTATTTCGGTAAGCCCGCTATACCGCTAAGTCAGGTTAATTATAACTCCCTAATGATTCTGCAATGAATACAGAAGTTGGATATGGGAGGCCGATCGGGAAGCACATGTAAGGACAAGAAGAGAAAGTGACAGCTCCAGCATTTTTCAGATGCAAAGTGTCTTATGGTCGAGTTGAATCTGGTGTGCGGCGTGCCCACCCTTTAAACGCGTGCGCACACTTCTCCCCTCCCCGTCCCTCTCCTGCAGGCATCCCTTCCAGTGCTGTTTCAGGCTCTCATTGCGCATGCGCGTCTCCTCCCCTCTCTCTAACCTCTTCTACACTCCTCCTTTCTCGCTTTGCAACGTCGACGAAGGCGGCGTCTTCCAGCAGCTTTCCTGACTTTAAAAATCGACTGCTCAAGCTTCACAACCCTTTCACTCGCCATGACGTACAATAGGCCCTGAATTGTGACCTTCAATTTTGTGCTGGTGGAAGATTTCTTTTGTGCGTTGTTGAACAATGAAAATTCTGAGCCTGTGCAATAACTAAAGGTAACTGCGCGTGTCCAATCGGAGTCTTCTGTCTTTCATTGTCCAATTGCAACGATAGGCATGCTCCAGTAGGAAACAATGGTCCATCACTGCACCACCCGAGGTTTCTCTTGTGCGCAACGCTATCGCCAGGGTAAGCTTTTAGCTGCTTCGCATTCACACAAGGTTTTCTTTAGCGGTAGATGGTGTAATCCTTTTTTTTTACGTGACCAAAAAACAACTCCTTCTGAGTCATTTGTATTCGCACCGCCACAGATTTTAACGACCTCTTTTCAGTCATTATCGACAGCACCATGTTCAATTCAATAGTATTTCCATAATAGCGGCGAAGCTGTCATAATTCGCCGTGGTTAGTGCAACGTCACCAGAAAGACATTATCATGATTCATAAACCAGCACACGTTCTCTTCGTCTATTTTTACATCCTTTTCGTCTTCAACTTCTGCTTCGCTCTCTGGCAGCAGTGGCAGTGCAGGAGCTACAAATTAAGCAGAGTTCCCTGTTCTGGCAGTTATCCTGACCACCCGTTTCTTTGCCCGTCCCGGCTGCTTCATCGGCGGTTATCTTCGTGGTGCTTCATCGTTGCATTGCCCTTGGAAGGTGCTGGATCATCCACACGTGGTGAAGCTGTGACTGCGCGGTCACTTAGTGGCCTGCTGCTAGCATTCGATGATTTCGCCGCTGGAGGTCGCTGCCCTGAGAGCAAGCCCTATATGTTTGCCAGCACCAGCACCGGCTCTTCACTGGCAGCAGTGGCATTGCACGAGCTACAAATTAAGCAGAGTTCCCTGTTCTTGCAGGTATTCTTTCAAGCTCTTTTCTGTATAGTTTCTATTTTTTCCAACTTCCGCTGCTGTCAAAAATTGTGTTCTGATTTGCATTTCATTTTTTCTGCGTCTGCAATTGTTTTTTTATCAAGAGTATTTACCATGCTAACTAATGCTGAACTCTCAAAAAAAATGTAAGACCTTGAGGCTAAAATTAACAGCTTGGCTAAGGACACATCTGAAAAAATCTTCGGCAGGTTCTTACTCAAGCTGCAAGAATCGGGCATAGATTTTGCTGAACTAAAAAAAGAAGTTGTATCCCTACAATTCAGTGCATAGCACTTGAACAAACTTGTCGAGGACCTACGTCACCAAAATGTCACATTGGTAAATGAGAATAAACAGCTAAAAACCCAGAATGACTACCTCAGCCGCAAGGTTGAGGAACTGCAGCAATACTCGCGCATGAGCAATGTGGAGATCAAGGGCGTTCCCTGCTTTCAGGGGAAAGACTGCAGTGCAATCGTGCGAATGATAGGGGAAAAAGGCTTGCTGTCCCATATTACCTGCTCTCGACGTTCTGCATCGCGTGCCAACACGGTCTCAAAATAAATTAAACATTAGTGCGCGCTTCTGCTCTCGGACTAAGAAATCTGACTACATCAGTAAAGCACGTAAGGTGAAACTCTGTGCTAGTGATCTTGGTATCACTGGTGGTACTAACGCCCCTGTCTTTATCAATGATCATTTGACTCTAAGCAACAAGGTCCTCTTTTCCAAAGCCTCAACACTAAGAAAGGAAAGAACTGGATGTTTCTGTGGACAGACAACTGTCAAATTAAAGCTAGAAAGACTACTAGTAGCAGAGTCCTGCGCATTCTCGATGACTTCGATTTGACAAAAATATACTAAACCTTGCACAATGTGATCATTTCATCATTTTTTCTCGCATCAACAAGGCTACTTTTATAGAACCATACCATGTTAACTCATTCATAAGTGGATATAATTCTATCATTCATTTCAATGCTAGGATCCTGCGTTAACACTTCGATGAAATCCATGATCTACTTTCTTCATATAGTAACTCTTTTTCACCTATTGCCATAACAGAAACATGGTTATCAGTTGCTGACAGAAATCTCTATTGCTTCCCAAAATATAACTCAGAATACTGTAGCAGAATAACTAGCAGTCATAGTGGTGCGGCCATTTTTATATCTCCTGATCTTTCTTATAGGAGAATACACAATTTGCGCTTGCCTGTAGCTAATTGCGAATCAGTTTGGATCGAAATCACTAATTGCACTCCATCTTGCGATCAGAGAGATTTCTTATTTGGCTGCATATACCGATCTCCCTTTTCCTCAGTCGAAGATGTTTTTTCTAATCTTGAAAATGTCCTACATATCATTTCTCTTGAAAATAAAACTGCCATTTTAATGGGTGACATCAACATTAACTTAATCGATTACACTTCACCTGTTGTTATTAGTTACACTAGTCTACTGCAAAGTTCTGGATTTGAGTCTTTAAATGATTTTCCTAAGCGGCAAGTTTCCAGCGGTGCTGAGACCCTGATAGATCATGCTTTCTCTAACTCGCTATTATCTCCGCAGGTGAAAGTTCTCGAAAGTGACAATACTGATCCTTATCCTTAGCTCCTACGCTTCAATCGACAACTACATCCTTGCACTCTTCCTCATTCCAAATACGTTCTGGATAAAGAGAGTTTCATAACTGCCATAGAGGACTTAGATTGTACCAAGGTTAAATCTTGTAATGATCCCCAAAAATTGTTTTCTAAATTTGTTTCCTTAACTATATCGCATATCCAAAAATTCACTTCCAAAAAGAAATGTAAAAAACTATTGGAATTTTCTCATAATCCGTGGATGTCTCAAAAGCTATTAGCTGCTTTACGTAGACGCGACAACCTCTACAAAAAAAAAAACTAAAAGTCAGCCGTTTAATACTAAGGTAATTGCCCGCAACAAAAAATTACGTAACGCTGTAAACAAGCACTTGGAAGCTGCGAAACGTTCTTTTCTAGAAGAAAAAAATATCGCAAGCAGGTAATAATGCTAAACAAAAATGAGACATTGTAAACTGCTTTCTAAACAGGAATTTTCGCCACCAAGTATCCAGAATTGTAATCGACAACATTGAATTTAACTCGCCTATCGACATAGCTGACGCTTTCTGTTCCTACTTTTTTTGCGCTGACGCACCCTGTCCCACACAACTCACACCACTTAGACGCCTCCCTCATTCGTTTTTTCTCTTTCCCACTACTCCTCAAGAAATACATAATGTCATAAAACACCTCAAATATACCGGTGCAGGAATTGATGAAGTCCTGCCTGCTTATATAAAACTCATTTCGCCCCTAACTTCTTTTATATTGTGTTTCATTACGAATTCGATATTCAAGACAGGCGTATTTACTATAGAGCTTAAACGCGGTAAAATTATCCCAGTCCATAAAAAAGGTGATAGGACATTGAATAATAATTACCGACCCATTTGCATTCTGCCCTTTTTTGGTAAAGTTCTTGAGAAGTTGATTGGAGTACGCCTAACCAATTACCTTGATAAATTCAATATTCTGTCCCCTTGTCAGTTCGGCTTTCGCAATCATTTCTCTACTGATCTAAAGCTCATTCATCTAACCGATCAACTAAAACAATTCATTGACAAAGGTTTATTTGCAGGATCAGTATTCATCGGTCTAACAAAAGCATTCGACAGTTTAAATCACATCATTCTCTTTAATAAACTGAAGCGATTGGTGTGTGTGGTCCTGCTTTAGCGTTACTAAAAAGCTACCTGCATAACCGCGTTCAACTTGTGTCCATTTCTAATGTATATTCTAAGGAATTATCTCCTAATATTGGTGTCCCTCAAGGATCCATTTTAGGACCGCTCCTGTTTTTAATTTATATAAATGATCTTCCTAACTGTCTGTCCTTCACTAATTCCATTTTGCATGCTGATGACACTACCATATTTACTTCTGGCAAAAGCATTTCACTTCTCGTCGACAAGATAAGCACTGACTTGAAAATGTTTCAAGTTGGTGCAGTGCTAACTTGTTAACTATTAATGCCACCAAGACTAAACTTGCAGTATATTCAACGCATCAAAAATATTCAGCATCATTTCCTTCGTTGACTTTCGGCTCGCACTCTATTTTTTCCAGTCCCTGCGCTTCTTTTCTAGGAATTTCTCTCGATTCTATCTTAAAATACATAGATCATATTTCTGACATCAAAAAGAAAATAGGATACGGCAAAACTCGTCCATACTACACACGTTCCACTGTGACTCTACTATTCATTCGTTCATTCTCATATTAATTATGGCATAATGTGCTGTGGTAACACCTATAACACTCATTTGGCTTCTCTTCAAACACTACAGGACCGATCCATGAGAATCATTACTAACAGGCATTTACCGTTTTTCTAACGGTAAATGCCTACTTCATGATAACAACATTTTGACCACTTCAGAGCTCCTCAATTACAACTTAGGTATCATAATCTATAAATACATAAACAAAACACTACCTCCTATCTGCTTCTCATCTTCCGACCTTGCTGCTTTTCATCTTCCGACCTAGTAATACTAGATTTGCACGTAGCAATAACGCCCTTTCGCCTAAGGTACGTACTCAATATGGCAAACTAACTGCTGAATTTTCATCTATAGCATTTTGGAACACAAGACCATCTGTTATTAAAAATGCTAGAAACTTCCATCACTACAAGAAAAAACTAAAATCACACAATATGCATGCCTAGTCTTACTGTTTCTTACCATAGCGCTACCTTGTTTGAATGTCGACATGTTATGTAATACAACTTTTTGTATTCTTTTTCAGTTATACTCTTCACATTATTCATTGATTCATTTGGTTTTTTTATGTTTGTTTTCCTTTGGTATGAATATATTGTATGTGTATATATATATATTGTATGTGATATATATATGTGTGTATGTATATACATAAATATATATATATATATATATATATATATATATATATATATATATATATATATATATATATATATATATATATATATATATATATATATAGTGATCTGTTGCAATTATGCATAGTTTATAATTTTGAATATTGCTTATGTTGCCTCTAACAGTGTTTTACCTCAATTTGCCCTTAACAGGAGGTCCCGATACAGTCTTTGACTTTGGGACCTCCTTTTGTATACTAAACACCTGTCACATTCTTGTATTCGTACCAATAAAAATCTGAAATCTGAACATCTGAAAAAAAAACACAAGCGCACATTTCTGTGCTTCTGTGTACAATAACTATGATAGGTGAGAGGATGAGTACACAGAGAGCTAGAGAAGGACAACAGAAAAGAGAAAGATACAGGAAGGGAGGAATTCATGGGCAAAATCTTTCGTGGCGTCAGATTCGGTCCCGCCTATTTATTTAATTATTTGCTTGTTAGAGCAACCTACACCACCCAAGTGAGCAATGTTTTAGGAGCATGAGGGAAAAAAACATGGCTGATCCCCTATATGTAGCAATCCGTATAACACGAAAGTGAAACATGTTTTTACGCAGGTAGTCGAGCGTTTAATGTGCATTGTTGCTGCAACAGCGAAAAATTGCCTAGTGACGTTAAAAACGGCAAGCAGCTCAAAACTTTCAACGCACACCTCAAGCAGAAAGCACGCACGGAATCAGCATACACAGGACGAGCGGGGAATAACAACTGTCAATGCTCGACACTTAGCACGCTGTTCAAACAGCAAGACGCACGAAACGAGCGCACACGTATACACAAAACAAGCGGAGTAGTAGTAGAAAACTTTATTATGTACATGATCAAGACAGGCTAGAACTCCAGTGCCCCGAGGAATATACAAGGTGAAGAGCGAGGTCTGTCCGGCAGGGTGGTGCCCCTATTCCAGGGCCCCACTGGCGCGAGCTATCCGTTCAGCTCTGTGGATCAGTTGCAGCTTATCCACCAGGGCTGGGCTATAGACAGCAGCGCCTCCCATTTCTGCCATATTCCATTAGTTTCGTGTTCATCATCGCACACACACTCCCACGGGTCGTGAAAGAGTGTTGGGGTGGTTCCACACCACGGGCATATATCTCTGTACGCCGTGGGGTAGATCAGGTGAAGAGTGAGCATATTTATGTAAGTATTAGTCTGTATTCTTCTTGGCGCTGTTGCCTCCGCAGCGCTGAGCTTGCTATGAGGACGGGAATAGAGCTGCCTATTTTCCCTGTACTAATTTAGAATCGTTGTGAAACAAGGGTCCAGGGGTGTAGGGTCATCTATTGCACTGTGTTGAGTGGCTCGATGATTTGTGAAGCCTCGAGCCGCCTCATGCGCGTGCAGGTTCCTTGTCACGCCCTCGTGCCTTGGTGCCCAAGTCACAACCTGTACGTATTTTACTGTGAGGTCCCATCCAGTCTCAACCAATATACGGTGTGCCTGTTTTTTTGCCCTTTAGATAGTTTCTGCAAGCTTTTTGCGAATCTGTAATGATTGTTAATGGAGCGTTTCACGTCCATCCCTCTTTTATTGCGCGAATATCTGTCCAAATTCTTCCTGCTTCGTGTGTCAGCAGTCTACTCTCTTCGTTAATGCGGCCATCGCAGCCCGCGAAGTTTTGCCTTTTCCCGAATTACGAGTCTAATATGCGCTCGTGCACGAGAGACAACGCTCCGTGGAGGTGGCACTTCGTGGAGGCAACGACCTTGACAGCATGCGCAACGCAAGCGCATCGTGCCATCTTGTCACTGATAGCAAAAACTGCCTGAAGTTTTGAAGCTCTGAGAACTAACAAACTGAGTATGGTGTTATAAATGGTTTGCCATCAGAGCTCCAGGCAACGTACGCTCTGTGGCGTAGTGATTAGCGCCACACGCTTGCAATTGCGAGGCTGCTGGTGTGAGTACGCGTTACAGCTGCCTGCAAAGCGGTTTTTTCCTTTGTTATATATATCAGTATTAATTTTTCAACGTAACTCCCATGACGAAAGTACGTCAGCGGAGCAGTGGTGGACCCCGGCACAAAACACCTTCGTGTTTAGAAAAAAATTTCCAGATCACACGTACAGTGGGAATCGATGATATGCGAAGTACGAATGAGAAAGGTTAATATGTCACTTTAAAATCACCACAACGTTACGAGGTGCAAATAAATGATGCCGTACATGACTTCAGTGTCATGATTATCATGTTTAAATGTGTCGTTTACTTTCGTCATCTATGCAAGTCACGTGATACTAAAATTAGTTTATGTGGAGCTAGCGAAACGCTCGCGAGCACGCTATGAGCGTGGTATGTTGCTATGTTTTTACATGACACGCGTGTCAGGATTATTATCATTGCACCAGTCATATATTTCGTCATTCATTGACATCACGTAGCATTAAATTTGGTATATGTGGACCTAGCAAAGCGGCCGCGAACGCATCATGAAGGGCCCAATATACTCCAAAGTAGCGTTGACGCGCGCGCACGCTAGGCACAGCGGTGCTACGTTAAAAAAACGCGAGCACTCTATAGTCTGGAGAGACGCGGAATTTGAGGCTGCGTTCGTACGGCTCGTGTGGACGCGCAACTAATTCTGTGTTTCTAGAGTTTTTTTCTTCAAGTGTTCATGAACTGTTGCTTGCATCGGTTCCGAGAAGTCATCAGGATCCTACCGATACCATATTTGACCACAGTGAGTGAGTTTTTGTCAAGTTAGGAACTATTTCTTTTCCTGTGGAGCGGCGCCCTCTGTAACCCTAACGAGTGGCTTGGGAGACCGTGCTTTTGCTGGGCTTGTTCTCGCCTGCGGCCGTCCCTTCTGAGGCCCGGTGCGCGGAATTATTTGCTCACGATGGAGGATGAAGTGCATTGAGAGGATATTTCAGAAGAAGAGTTTACTCAAGATAAAGGTTGGCAGTCCGCAGGGTCCAGAGGAGCTGGCGCCAAAACACGCACTGCTGACTCTAACGCGCTATCGTCGCAGCCGGGCGCACTCGATATACATTCGACTCGATATACATTCCCAATATTCGGAGAGAATCCACTCCGGGCACTGGGGACCCGTCACCAGTGAAAAGCCGTATTTCACTTTGAGACGCAGGTTTCCAGTGACGGTGGCCGCCACCTCGGGGTCTTTTCTTGTAAAGCAGAAGTTCAGATTTCGATGGGGAGCACCTGAGACCGGTGGGACGGAGAAAAAGTTCGGTCACGTCGATTGCGTGCTGCATAGCTTCTTCAACTTGACCATCGCTCCCGCCGGTGCACCAGATGGTTATATCATCTGCGTAGATGGTATGATTGATTCCTTGAATCTTTGCGAGTTCCTTGGAGAGCTCGATCATCACTATGTTAAATAGTGTTGGTGAAATAACTGAGCTCTGAGGCGTGCCGTGTGAACCGAGGTTGATCTCTCGTGAGAAGTACCCTTCTATCTTGAGTTTGGAAGTTCTCTGGTAAAGAAAGGATCTCACGAAGTCGTAGACCCTCTTCCCTAGCCCTAGGCTGGCGATAGACTGGAGAATGAATTCATGAGAAACGTTGTCGAAAGCCTTCTCTAGGTCTAATCCAAGGATTTCTCTGGTATCTCCCGTGCTCCGGTCGATGATCTGATGCTTTATCAGCTTCATGGCATCCTGTGTCGAGAGACCAGCTCTGATATCAATCATATTGTGGGTGTACATGTCATTGGTCTCGAGGTGCACCTTGAGTTGGTTCAGAAGGGCGTGCTCTGCGACCTTAACGACACAGGAAGTTAAGGAAATTGGTCTTAGATTATCTATTCCTGGTGCTTTACCAGGTTTCGGGATTAGAACTGTGTAGGCCGTCTTACATTGTGCGGGGACCTCCCCACTACGCCACACCTCATTAATCTTTTCCGTAAGAAATTCGATGGAGCCATCATCAAGGTTCTTGAGCATATAATTGGTTATGCCATCAGGGCCAGGGGCGGATTTGGCATTGAGGGAAAAGAGATCCTGCCGTATCTCGGCCACAGTATAGTCCTGGTCCAACTCCTGCACGTCACACCCCGCGTAGTCCGGAAACTGTGTGGGTGTAGAGCTATCCGCGACTCGCAGATACCTGTCTATAAGCTTGTTTAAAACCAATTCGTCCGGGGTAGAGTCAGTAGCAAGATGGATGGCTCACGCGAGGGATCGCCTCTGGCTGGACCTGGTGCTGCCCTGATCGAGAAGGTGTTTGAGAAGACCCCAGCTTTTCCCAGATCTGAGCTGACCGTCGATGCTCTCGCAGAGCTCATGCCATTGTTGTTTACACAAGGTTTTGCAGTGCTCCTCGATCGCCCTGTTAACCTCGGAAACCTTCTTGCGGAGCCTCCTGTTATGCTTCTGTCCCTTCCATCTCGTCAGTAGGGCTTGCTTGGCTTCTAGTAGGTGTGCCAACCTGCTGTCCATGTTTTCAGCATCGAGGTCAGTGACGACCTCCTTGGTCGCTGCCGTGGCGTCATCTCTGATTCCTTTGTACCATCCTTCAATGTCTGTCCCAGCCGTCGGTGCTCTCTCAGCTCTGACTTCGCGAAAAACGTCCCAGTCGACCACCTTGAATTTTTTTCGTCCTGAAACGGGCAATCGCGAAGGATACCTCGATGACGTAGTGGTCACTTCCGAGGTCTAGAGCCGTGTTGACCCACTTGACCCCACATATATTCTTCACAAAAGTCATGTCTGGGGTGGTATCCCGACATGTGGAGTTACCTCTCATAGTGGCGAAATCCTTGTCAGTGATAAGCGTCAAGTCGGCTTCTGTCGCAGTCCGCCATAGCTCACGTCCCTTGGGGGGTATCATACATGTATCCCCACACACTGTGTGGGGCGTTGAAATCCCCGATGACTACAAGGAGGTAACTACTGGCCATGCTCACAGCCCTTTTGAGGAGAGAGTTGGCTCTCGCCCTGTGATAACTGGGACTGCAGTATAGGTCGAGAATAAAAAGGCTATTTCTTCGAAGACCCTTCTTGGGTGAGTTCATTAAAATTTCAGTCATTACGTACTCAATGCCATCGGCAACTGCACCGAGGTCACGCGATAGGTAATTGAACCTTTTGCTGATAAGTGTGGCAACTCCCCTACCTCTTGAATGTGATGACGCTACTAGGTAACCTGGGAGTTTGATGGGGGTGCGAGATGCAACTTCCTCAACAGCGATGATTTGGGGCTCAACATAGAAAGTTCTTAAATATTGCTGTAAAATGGGCTTTTTGTGAGTAAAGCCGCCACAGTTCCATTGCCAGATTTGAAAGCTTTCGTCCACACTAGCCATGTTTAGGCTGAGGGGATGGTTGAGCAGCTATAGCGGCCCGGAGGATCGCGCCCTCAGTCGGTGGCGCTAGTACATTGCGTTGTTCTGGGACCTGCAATGGAGTCTGACTTGGGTCTCTCCTCGCATCGACCTCTTCTAACTTGCTTATGCGTTCACTCAATGCTCCTAATCCCATCTTCGGGTGCGCCACGGCTTCTTGAATTTTCGCTAAGGTAGCGTGCATGTTCACAAAGGAAACCTTGAGTTCCGACAGTAAGTTTACCGCCTCTTATTCTTGTGTGTTCTCAAGCGCTCGGCGCTTGGTTCCGCTAGGCCTGTGAAGTGCCTCAGACGTATCAATGGCGACCGGGGTCGGGGCGGGCTGCGCCGAAGGGGGCGAGGACGCGAGCTTTCTAATTTCCGCCATCTCCACTGCTAGCCTGCTCATTTCTTGCTTAAGCTGCGCGTTTTCTTTCCTCAGCTGCTCGTTAGCTCGTCGCATCTTGTCGAGCTCACTCGCGTGAAGAGAACCGCGATTTGATTCGTCGCCTCTAGGAAACTCACGTCTTCCTCAGGCCTTGTCGGCCCAGGAGAACGTCGGCTTCTTGCTGTTAGAGGTGGTGGGCGCGCGAGAGCAGAACCTGGTCGACCCCGACGAAACGTGCCCAGGCCTTGAGTTGGAGCGAGGCTGAGAAGTGGAACTTCCCTGGGCACGTTTTGTCGACCTGGGGCGCGAGTCGGAACATTCCTTGGAGGCACCACGGCACCTGGATCCGGAGCGGCCTCCCGAGCGTCCTCTGGAACGGGGGCGTCCTCTGCGCTGAGCATCCGTGGTGGGTGACGAAGACTGGAACTCGTCCGCAGTGTCGAGGTGACGTTGCGGGGACGGTGACGCAGCACCAGCCATTCTGGCACGCTCATTGCGACGACGGCGCACAATGTGCGGGCTCTTGAACCTTTGAGCTTTGAGTCTTTGCTAGCCGTGAGATGCTGGTCACCACAGAGCTTGCACTAGGGAGTACACACATGTTGCTTGTCGGGGCTTGCGGCACCACAGCCTCGGCAAATCGTGTCACCGGGAGTGGGGCACACGTCAGCGTGATGACCAAGACGGCCGCTCGCATAACACACGTCGATTTGCTTGCGGTAGAGTGAGCACTGCATCAGCACTGGTCTATACCTGACAAAGTTTGGTACACGATACCCGTCGAAAGCGATTATGACCGTGCCAGTTTGGGCTATTCTCTTGGCTGTTAATGTGAGTGGATTATTTGTGTTGACAATATTCGCATCGATGACGTCAGGGCCATCTTGAAGTGGGACTTTGCGAATCACCCCTTTGCAAGTGGAGTGTGGGGCAGTCTCATAGGCACTTAGCTCGTGAACCTTGCCCGAAATGAGTATTTGCTTCATCCGAACGTATTGGTCTGCGTTTGCGCGCTTGGGAGTACTGGCAACCATAATATTTTGCTGCAGATTCGAGCATAGAGTATCCTGGCACAAATCTTCCTGGCTTATGCCAGCGGCAACTAGTGTTGCGTCTGCCACCGTAGCTGCGCCAGTTTTCGAGTCCACCTCTCGGCCGGATCACAACCTTGATGTCATATTGAGGAAGGGAGGGCATCTTTCCCGCCCGTGTTACTTTGGATTTCAGTGCAGCGCCACTCGATTTGCCGCGGCGTGCGCCCGGCTGCGACGATAGCGCGTTAGAGTCAGCAGTGCGTGTTTAGGCGCCAGCTCTTCTGGACGTTCAAGAGTATCGTCCACAAGGAATGGGCCACCACATTGCTGGACACAAGAATGCAACTCCCTAATGAAAGCGTTACCCTCTTTGTCGAAGAGATAACCCGACTCTTTCGACACGCCGATTCACTATGGCTAAGGAAAAGAATCTCCGGTTTCTAATGCATAGAGTCAAGCACGAGCTGCTTGCGGGGCTTGTCCGCAACACGCCAAAGACTGTCCGCGAGTTTCCTACCGAGGCCACAACTATATAAAAGGCGCTTGAGATGCGCACAACGCAATAGAATTGCCGCACCTCATTCAACTGCGCCTATGCCTTCAGTACCGACGACCTGCGCGAGATGATTCGAGCAATCGTACGGGAGGAGCTGAGGAAGTTGTTACCTTCAACGCAGCCTCAAGCTAATTCGATCGCCCACATTGTCTTCGAAGAAGTTCGGCAGTCGCTTGGAATTGCAGAAGCACTGCTGCCTGAACCAGAAGCAATGAGCTACGCCTTTGCAGTGTGCCGCAACGCTCCTCCACACCCCCATCCGGACACTGTCCCGCCGCAGTACTTCCGCCAGGCACCACGGCCCCCGCCACCGACGCCATGCCGCCCGCCGGCCGGCCGGTGCTACCCTTCCAAAAAGACTGACGTCTGGCGCACCCCTGACTACCGCCCACTGTGCTACACCTGCGGTGAATCCGGGCACACGTACCGCCGCTGCAATTACCGACAGATTGGACTGCTTGGCTTCGCCGTCAATGCACTAGGTCCGCAGCCAGGGGAACGACCCAGGGACATCGCCGACTACCTTGCACGAACGCAATGGACACCACGAAGTCCTTCCCGTTCACCGTCGCTTAAAAGCCGCATGTCACCGCACCACCAGCAGTACTCTGGCCCAACGCGGGGCCTGTCTCCTAGCCCATATCTGGGAAACTAAGGGCAGCAACCGAAGGAGATACCTAAGATCCTCCGATGACGCTGACGCCGCGATGGAGCTTTCCGAACGCGACGCCAACCAGGCAAACTCTTGACGATGAAACCTCACATACAGAAGGTGATCTTACGACGCGATTTCGAAGCAGAAGGACAAGCCTACGCAGCCGGGACCCGACGCCACGGCCTAACTGCAACGTGAGACGGCGCACTAGCGACCTCGACGTTCCTATCGATGGCCACTGTGTGACCGCTCTCGTCGATACTAGGGCTGACTATTCTGTTATCAGTGGGTTGTTTGCCGCGAAGTTGAAGAAAGTTAGGACAGCTTGGGACGGCCCCGAAATCCGCACAGCCGGAGCTCATCTAGTACACCGGCAAAAATCTGCACAGCGAGAGTAACCATTAACGGCCGTATTTATCCTGTGGACTTCGTAGTCCTACAGCGTTGCTCGAGAGATGTCATCCTTGGCATGGACCTCTTATGCCGCCATGACGCAGTCATCAACCTAAGAACGATGTCGATAACGTTATACACAGAAGAAGCACTACCACCGCGCGCGCCGCCAGGGAATCACGCCTTGAATGTGCTAGAACAAGTCATCGCTCCACCTCGCTACAACGTCATTATTTCAGTCGGCACTCCGAAATCCCCTGACTTGAAAGGAGTCGTGGAAGGCAGTTAGCAGCTGTTGGTGACCCGCAATATTTCTGTCTCAAGAGGAATTGAAGAGCTACAGGGAGGCAAAGCAACGGTTATGCTCACAAATTTCAGCAATGAGAACAAACACGTCAACAAAGGACGATGGTCACATACATCGAAGAAACTGTGGAAGCCACCTGTGATTTCGCCCTCGCCGATTCTGCAGGACCTGTTCAAAGGAACCAAGTCCCTCCCTCAGATTTCGACGTCAATCCCAGCCTGCCGAACAACAAGCTCAAGACCCTGCTCCTCCAATACGAAGATTGCTTTTCATCGTCATCGAAAATTCGGCAGACCCCAATCGCAAAACATCCCTTCAAAACCGAGGAAAATGCCAGACCACTTCGTCAAAGCCCGTACAGGGTTTTGACACGAGAACTCGAGGCCGTAAAGGTACAAGTTGATGAAATGCTGCGGGATGACATTATCAAGCCGTCCAAAAGTCTACGGGCGTCACCCGTTTTCTTAGTGAAGAAGGATGGAACCTAACGTTTCTGTGTCGATTATCGCCACCTCAACAAAATCACAAGAAGACGTGTATCCTCTCTATGAATAGACGACGCACTGGATTTGCTCCATAACGCGAAGTACTTTTCACCGATGGACCTTAAGACTGCATATAGGCAAATCAAAGTCGACGAAAGACCGAGAGAAGACAGCGTTTATAATACCGGATGGACTCTTCAAGTTTAAGGTGCTATCTTTCGGTGTTTGCTCGGAGCCTGCTGCTTTTCAACGCGTTAGGAATAAAGTACTCGCAGGATTGAAGTGGCAGACTTGCCTTGTGTACTTGGAGGAAGTAGTCGTGCTCTACTCGAGCTTTGACGACCATCTTCAGCGCCTTGAAGCCGTACTTCAAGCCATCAAGACGTCCAGACTCATCCTGAAGCTATAAAAGTGCAGACTTGCGTATGAGGATCTCTTGTTCCTGGGAAACGTGATTAACAAGTCTGGAGTGTGTCCCGATCCACAGAAAACAGCCGCTATTGCCGACATCCCGCCGCCAACTGACAAGAAGGCACTGCGCTGATTTCTGGGTCTATGCGCCTATTATAGGCAGTTTGTCAATGAATCGCCCGCATCGCCGATCCACACACTAACCTTACCAGGGCCGTCGTGGAAATTAAGTGGGAAATGCCACGAGAAGACGCTTTTAAGGAGCTAAAACAATGCTTCCAGACGCCTCCGGTACTTGCCCATTTCGACGAACTAGCCGAGACAGAAATACACACTGACGCAAGCAGCTTAGCTCTCGGCGCCATTCTTGTGCAGAGGGCTGATAGACTGGGTAGGGTTATTAGTTACGCCAGCCGATCGTTATTCAAATTCGAAGTCAATTATTCCACAACAGATAAGAAGGGCCTCGCCATCATCTGGGCTACGTTGAAATTTTTACCCCACATCTCCGGCAGGCCCTTCAAAGTTGTGAGCGACCACCACGCTTTGTGTTGGCTAGCTACCTTGAAGTACCCTTTAGGTTGCCTCGCACGATGAAGCCTGAGACTTCAAGAATATGAGATTACCGTCGTTTACTAGTCCGGCAAGAAACACACCGGCACCGACTGCCTCTCTCATGCGCCTGTCGACCCACCACCGCCCGACGACCCGGATGACAACTACTTCTTAGGAACGATAACTGCCGACGACTCCGCTGAACGACAGCGGGCCGAGCCGGAAGTTGGGGCCCTATTAGAATACCTCGAATGCAGGACCACCGAAGTTTTGAAGGTATTCAAGCGCGCACTTGCGTCGTTCTCCCTTGGGAACGGTCTTCTCCGAAAGAAAAACTTCTCCCCGCTTCGAGCCAAGTACCTTCTTGTGGTGCCTTGAGCACTGCGACCAGAAATTTTGCAGGCTTTGCATGACGATCCGACGGCAGGGCACCTCGGTGTTTCCCACACGCTCGCGAGAATACAAGAAAGGTACTACTGGCCACGGATTACCGCTGATGTCACTCGTTATGTGAGGACATGCCGGCATCGCCAGCGACGCAAGAACCAACGACAAGGCCAGCGGGATTTTTGCAGCCCATTGAACCACTTCGCCAACCGTTCCAGCAGATCCAGATCAATACGGACCTACTAGGGCCGTTCCCGACGTCGACTTTCGGAAATAAGTAAATCGTGGTAGCTACCAACTAGCTCACCCCCTACGCTGAGACAAAAGTGCTGCCCAAAGGCACGGCATCTGAGGGAGCTAAGCTTTTCGTCGAAAACATCGTCTTACGTCATGGCACCCTAGAGGTCCTCATCATCGACTAAGTAAGGAATGGCATTCACTGCTGACTTAACTCAAGTGATCTTGAAATACAGCCAGACAAGCCACCATCGGATGACAGCGTACCACCCAAAGACCAACGGCCTCGCCGAGCGGCGAAACAAGACCATCCCCGACATGCTCGCAATGTACCTCGATGTCGAACACAAGACGTGGGACGCCATTCTTCCGTACGTGACCTTCGCATACAACACAGCGGTGCAGGAGACCACGCAGATATCTCCATACTTGGTTTACTGAAGGAGTCTGGCCACGACGCTCGACGCCGTGTTACCCAACGTCACCGACGAAGAAAACCTCGATGCTAGTGAGTACCTTAAGCACGCTGAAGAAGCCCGACAGCTCGCGCGCCTCTGTATCAAGAGCCAACAGACGACCTACAGCCGCCGTCACAATCTTCGACGACGCTTCATGGAATACCAGCCCGGTGAACGTGTTTGGGTGTGGACGCTGACACGCTGACGGGGCCTCAATGAAAAGCTTCTGTGACCGTACTTCGGACCGTACAAGGTGGTTCGACGCCTCGGCCCACTCGATTACGAGGTTATCCCCGACGGCATCACGAACTTTTGATGACGCCGATCGCGACCTTAAGTCGTCCATGTCGAGCACCTCAAGCCGTTTCATGCGCGTTAACAAACTGAAACAGTGTAATTTGTCGTTGTATTAATACTGTATTATAATGATTTACTAGTACTTTCTTGCATTATTGTTGTACTTTCATCTGCCGTTAAAGCGTCGGGACGATGCCTTTTTCACAGGGGGGCAATGCCAAGTTCCTTTTCACAAGTTTTGTTATCGCCCCAATACACTACGTATTTCTCAGCTCAAACCACGCCTGCAGTCTTCGAGAAGCTTCAGGACTGTAGTAGGTCATTTTTGTAAGAGCACGCCCACTTTACGAACAATACAGATTATTCTGGACCCTACGCTACCACTAGCTTGGATCATCATCGACGGCTGACAATCCGTTCGCCGCTACCAGTGCAGGTCTGCTACTGTGATCTGACTTTCCGTTTGCCGGGCACAAGTTCACCCAAATAAACAGTCTATCTATCTATCTATCTATCTATCTATCTATCTATCTATCTATCTATCTATCTATCTATCTATCTATCTATCTATCTATCTATCTATTTACGACTTTTAGCACTCTTGGCAGTTTCCATAATGGTATCGATACCAAACCTGGTATGGCATAACATGACACTATGACAAGCTTGAGTGACTAATCATAATATGACAATCATGACATATATGTTATGAATGTCATGATTTAGAAAATTGAAATTGCTCCAGCCACAGTTCGAAAAGAGCCCGACGTTTCGGGACCGACTCGGTCCCTTCCTCAGGGGGTGACTGTCTTGGTCATGGAAGTGTCGTCGCGTCGTGTTCTCTCACCACGGCTCCGGCTTTCCCTTTCCACCACGTTTCGAAGACCGTGAACGTACACCGAAGGCATTGTTCCCAGCGAGCGGTTCACGTTGGCAGGCGTATGCTGAATGTGCCAAGACTCGAGCAAGAGCCTCTTTCCCAAATTCCGTTCTGTTTCAATAACAGAAGCGCCGTCTAAGTCAATTTTATGGTCGTGCTTCTCGCAGTGCTCCCCCAGAGCGCTACGTTGCACTTCCATCTTCCTGACGTCGTTCTTGTGTTGGCGCATTCTTTCCGGGAAACACTTGCTCTCGCCTATGTAGCAGGCTGGACACCCAGAACACGACACTTTGTAGACAACGCCCGGGTGTAGCTCCCTCGGAGGTCAGTCTTTCGGCCGCGGTAGCAAGCGAGTGAGCGTCGAAACAGGTTTATGGATTACCGTGACCCCGGCTTTTCCTAGGACTCTCGAGAGCTGTTCACTTATGCCCGGCACATATGGAATGGCGACGCGGTTGTTTGGCGACTTCGTTTCTCTCGTGTGCGGTGGTGTGGCCAGGGCGGAAACGAAGTCGCCAAACAACCGCGTCGCCATTCCATATGTGCCGGGCATAAGTGAACAGCTCTCGAGAGTCCTAGGAAAAGCCGGGGTCACGGTAATCCATAAACCTGTTTCGACGCTCACTCGCTTGCTACCGCCGCCGAAAGACCGACCTCCGAAGAGCTACACCCGGGCGTTGTCTACAAAGTGTCGTGTTCTGGGTGTCCAGCCTGCTACATAGGCGAGAGCAAGTGTTTCCCGGAAAGAATGCGCCAACACAAGAACGACGTCAGGAAGATGGAAGTGCAACGTAGCGCTCTGGCGGAGCACTGCGAGAAGCACGACCATAAAATTGACTTAGACGGCGCTTCTGTTATTGAAACAGAACGGAATTTGGGAAAGAGGCTCTTGCTCGAGTCTTGGCACATTCAGCATACGCCTGCCAACGTGAACCGCTCGCTGGGAACAATGCCTTCGGTGTACGTTCACGGTCTCCGAAACGAGGTGGAAAGGGAAAGCCGGAGCCGTGGTGAGAGAACACGACGCGACGACACTTCCATGACCAAGACAGTCACCCCCTGAGGAAGGGACCGAGTCCGTCCCGAAACGTCGGGCTCTTTTTGAACTGTGGCTGGAGCAATTTCAATTTTCTAAACTTTTCTACCCAGCCAGACAGATTGCTGTCAAAATGTTTACGTTTATGTCATGATTTACATGTCATGGTCTTTCTGCGGTGCGGTGGTTTCTTTCACATGACATATTCCAAAACTGGTATGGTATGACATGATTGCATGGTGAACACGAGCGACAGACCCTAACAAGAAAATCATGACATGTGTGTCATGAAACGACATGACTACATGCCACGCTCATGATGCGCTCGCAGCCGTTTCGCTAGCGTCACATATTTTTGGCAGCAGTGGTTGCAGCTGTGTACAAGCATTGACCCTTGTGTCCGCTCCGTCCAGGTGGTGAATCTTAACTGCATGGCTCAATGGACTGCACTGCTTAGCTGCTGCTGCTGTACCCTCGGCACGTGCAACTACGTCACTGAACTTCAGCCGCTACGTTCGCCATCTACCAGACAAGGAGCCCTACAAATAGACCATCGTTTGCCATGCACGTCATTTTGGCAGCAGTGGTTGTGGCTGTGTACAAGCATTGACCCTTGTGTTCGCTCCGTCCAGGTGGTGAATCTTTTCTGCACGGCTCAATGGTTTGCACTGTTTAGCTTCTGCTGCTGTATTCTCGGCATGTACAACTACGTCACTGAACTTCAGCTGCTATGTTCGCCATCTACCGGGCAAGGAGCCCTACAAATAGACCATCGTTTGCCATTGCTCGTCATTTTGGCAGCAGTGGATGCGGCTGTGTACAAGCATTGACCCGTGTGTTCACTCCGTCCAGGTTCGTTGCTTCTCGGTGCACTCCTTCCTGTTTTGCGTTTTTTCTCGCATCCACTGCTGCCTTTATTATAACTTAATATAGTTTAATTTCTTTTTTTATTTTGTGTCTTGTGTTCCGTATACTGAGTTTACTTATATTAATTACTTATCTTGAGAATGCCGACTTGCGCGGAATTAGCAAAGGAATTACAGGCTCTTTGGCAGGAAGTCGCAAAGATGAAAACAAGCCTTGTGATGTTCAATGACCTCTATGAACGTGTAAAGAATGACAATGAGGCACTAACTAAAGAAAACAGGGTCCTGAGGTATGAGAATAAGAAGCTCAGTAAACAAATGTGTGATCTCGAACAATACTCGCGACTTAATATTTTGAACTGAAGGGAATCCCTGAGAAAAGGGACGAAGACTGCTTGGCAGTTGTCCAGGTTATCGGTGAGAAGATTGGTTGTCCAATTGCCGATACAGACATAGACGCCGCGCATCAGGTGCCCGCAAAGAATGGAAGCAACATTATTACGCGATTCTGTTCGAGAATCAGGAAGGCGGAATTCGCTAAGAAGGCAAGAAAGGCACGCCTGTCTACCAGAGATATAGGGTTTTCTCAGAGCACAGGCCCTAAACCAGTGTATGTGAATGACCATCTCACACCAGAGCAAAAGCGCCTTTTTGCACAGGCACTTGCGCTTAAGAAAGCTAACCAGGGGAAGCATCTCTTGACTGACAATTGTACAATCAAAGCCAGAAAGACGGATGACAGTCGCGTGTTTCGAATTGCATGCGCAGAAGATCTTTGAGTACTCTCTTAGATATCCTATCAGTCCCCATTTGAAACTGACCTTAGATCAACATGGCTGCGTTCTCGTGCCAGAAAACATCAGAATTGCTACTCGAGAAGTCAACCGCCCTATCAATACTTCACTTAAACATTCGCAGTCTTAGAAAGCACCAGGATGATCTTGTTGCGTTGATTTTCTTGCTTAAACATTCATTCTCTGTCATATATTTATCTGAAACTTGGTTGTCTGGTAATGAGGGTAACTTGTACGGATTGCCAGGTTATTTTTCTGAATACTGTAATCGGGAGCTCTGTCGTGGTGGCGGTAGTGCCATACTCTTCACTTCATCCTTAACCTACACACGCCGTAGTAACATAACCTTCAACAATATTTTATATGAATCTGTTTGGCTTGAATTCAACCATAGTGTTATACCATTGAATGGCCGTAGTACTATTAAAGCTTCCATTTTTCGGTCACCTTCATCATTGTATTCCGATTTTTAATCAGTTAAGCATCATTCCTAATAACCTAATGAGGAAAAATAAAAACGCGTTCTTATGTGGTGATTTTAATATAAACATTATTGATCCTCATAGTGCATCGTGCTTAGAATATATGAACTGTTTATACTGCTTTGGCTTTACGTAGCATATTTCAGCACCAACTAGAAACGATTTACTAGGTTCGAATACGCTAATAGATCATATCATCTCCAACATTTCCACTGGACACGTTGCAGGTGTAATAGATCATAGCATTACAGACCATATTCCCGTATTTTTCATTCTGGGCTCCGAAAATACCAAAGCAAGTAACATCTTTACGAAACGCCGATTTGATGCGGACAAGTTTGTGCAAATAATTAGCACAGTAGACTGGACATCGCTGACTAATCTAGACTGCGCAGAAAAGGCTTTTGAGTCTTTCTCAGAAGTAATAGCTTCAGGTATAGAAGCATACTTCCACTACTACAGGTACTTCCACTACTGTCACGAAGTGGTATCGTTCCCCTAGAAATCCATGGATAAGCAACTCGTTGTTGAAGTTGAAGAATAACCTTCATAACAAACAAAAGTCGTGTTAAAATGCCGCTTTCACAAATACTCAGCAACATTATCTTCCTTACTTAGGCGTCAAAGATTCGTCAAAGCGAGGCGGCGCGGCGCGTGCCTGCGAGTATATGGCAGGACCGTTGCTTGGCGTGGCAACGCCGGCGAGCAGGCGCACCACGTCCCGCGAAATGTATTGGCGCCTTGACTGTGGCGTGTAGTCATGTTCTAATATGACACGCATCTTATGATTATTATGTTTGCACTAGTCACAAACCTTCGTCATCCATTGACTTCGCGTAATACCAAACTTGACATAAGTGAACCTAGCGAAACGGCCGCTAGCGCATGATGAGCGTAGCACGTAGCCACGTTGTTACATGGCACGCATCTCATGTTTCTCATGTTTGCGCCAGTATCATATCTTCGTCATCCATTCACGTTCCGTAACACCAAGTTTGTTAGAAGTGAAGCTAGCGAAAGAGCTGCCAGCGCATCATGAGCGTGGCTTGTAGTCATGTTTTTACATGACAAGTACCTTATTATTATCATGCTTGCACCAGTCAAATACCTTCGTCGTCCATTCATGTACCGTAATACCAAATTTGGTATATGTCAAGCCAAGTCAAGTCAAGTTTATTAAATAGTTCAGTTGAGTTACATGGTTAGCGTTATTACAGTAGGAGGTCCCAAAGTTTCAGAGAAAATGACAGGGGGACCTCCTATGGCTACATGGATGGGGTAATTCCAAAAAATACAGCAGTAGTATACAGACTTGTGAGTTATAATGAATAAGCTTGATTATCAATAAAATACGATCAATACACAACATAACGGTTATACTCATTATTGAAAAATAACAAGAAAATTGTCAAAAGCAAGTGAAGACAAAAAACAATATTAATGAACAACTCTACGTGACAAATGCAATACGTTTCATTATCAGTGTTATCAATTATACAAAGGCAAATTGAAGTAGTAAAATTGCACAGAAATGTGGAGAGCTATTAACAGTTAACTACACAAATCGTATGAGTTTATTAATTCCTGAACGTAATATTTCTTGCTGCGCGAAGTGAAAATATGGATGTTATGCGATGATTTCAATTCGAAAGGCAATGAATTCCAAATGGCTATGCTAGTAAATAACGTTGAGAACTTGCCGTAGTTTATCCTTACGGCCGGCAAAAGAAGATTATTGCACTGGGAAAACCGGGTAACGTTACTATTAGTTAAGTGACGATGATCAATACATGCGATAAAAATGTCACGCGTGATGTGTCTAAAGGCGACAATGGACATTCTATGACAAAATATTTGTCTCAATGGGAGTATGTTAAGCTGAGGAAACAACGAGCTACAGAAGTAAAATGGGCTGAAAGTCATTAATCTAGCTGCTTGATTCTGAAGTCGCTGCAAACGTTCGATGTACGTGAAATATGTGTTGGCCCAAGATGATACGCAATACGAAATATGGCTATGAATATAAGCAAAATACAAAGTACGTATGAAGTGAGGCGGAAAATAAGTTCGTGTCTTGATGATAACGTGAATACCGAAAGCAATCTTTTTAACGAGTGATGCTGCATGTTTATGAAATTTTAGTTTACTATCTAAGGTGACGCCAAGAAACCGCGCTTCACTGGAAATGTTTATGACGGTATTACCAATGTGAAGGGAAGGTTGTATGTCAAGTGAAATGCGCGGAGAATGGAACAACATAAACACGGTTTTAGTAGCATTGATTTTAAGGTAATGGGCCTGGCACCATAAAGTTACGTTATGTGTATCTGTGTTGAGGTCATACTGAAGTGAAGAAACTGATTTAGATGACTGAAAGATGGTTGTGTCGTCAGCGTAAAGTATGCACTTGGTCCTTGTAAGAATGGTAGGTAGATCATTAATAAACATCAAAAATAGAAGTGGGCTTAAAATTGATCCCTGTGGAACACCAACGTTAATTAACTTTGGAGTTGAAAGATGGCCATTAACATGAACCATTTGAGACCGGTTACTGAAGAAGCTCTTAAAAGAATTTAATGGCGGACCAGACATAGCAAATGATTCAAGTTTAGCAAGTAGTACGTGATGATTTATAGTGTCAAAAGCCTTCGTCAAATCGATAAACGTCAATCCCACAAGTAACCCTCTATCAATAGCTTGTTTAATTTCCTGCGTTAAGATAATTAGTGCCAGCTCAGTTGAATATCCTTCACGGAATATGAAATGTTGTGGAGATAAAAGATTAGACTTTTTCAGATAACGCATTAATCTATTGTGGAATAACTTTTCAATTACCTTACCGAAGAAAGCCAGGATACAGATTGGCCTATAATTCTGTACAAAAGTCTTATCACCCTTATTAAAAACTGGAACTATTTTACCAGCCTTAAGGCAGCTCGGCAACACACCCACTGAAAACAGCTTCTTAATAATTAATGCCAAAGGTGGTGATATAAAGTTTGAAACTAGTTTTACTTCAAAAGGATTAATATGATCTAAACCAGCACTTGTGGTCTTTAGTGATTTGATGACCTGAAGGACTTCATCTGCAGACGTCGAATGAAGATGAAAAGAATGAGTACACCGTCACCGTGGTATATTACGTAAATGACCTGGTGATTGCTGCGTATCCGCAGATGCGCAGAAATGCTCACTGTACGTGGCGGCCACTCTTACAGGGCCGGTATACATTTCATCGCCTTGCTTTATTTTTATTGTGGGCTCTGAGCAGTTTTTAATGTTCAAAAATTCTTTGATGATTTGCCACCAGCGTCTCGTGTTACCTGTGTTTTTTACAATGAGATTCCGGTAATAATTGCGCTAAGCACGCCTAAGTAAGGAAAATAATGTTGCTGGGTATTTGTGAAAGCAGCATTTTATTGCGACTTTAGTTTGTTATGAAGGTTATTCTTTTTATTAATGGACTTCAACAACGAGTTGCTTATCCACGGATTTCTAAGGGAATGATACCACTTCGTGACAGTAGTGGAAGTGGTGCGTGCTTCTATACCCGAAGCTATTACTTCTGAGAAAGACTCAAAAGCCTTTTCTGCGCAGTATAAATTAGTCAGCCATGTCCAGTCTACTGTGCTAATTATTTGCACAAACTTGTGCGCATCAAATCGGCGTTTCGTAAAAATGTTACTGGCCTTGGTATTTTGGAGCCCAGAATGAAAATTACGGGATTATGGCCTGTAATGCTATGATCTATTACACCTGAAACGTGTTCAGTGGAAATGTTGGAGATGATATGATCTACTAGCGTATTCGAACCTAGTAAATCGTTTCTAGTTGGTGCTGAAATATGCTACGTAAAGCCAAAGCAGTATAAACAGTTCATATATTCTAAGCACGATGCACTATGAGAATCAATAATGTTTATATTCAAATCACCACATAAGAACGCGTTTTTATTTTTCCTTATTAGGTTATTAGGAATGATGCTTAACTGATTACAAAAATCGGAATACAATGACGAAGGTGACCGATGAATAGCTTTAATTGTACTGCGGCCATTCAATGGTATAACACTATGGTTGAATTCAAGCCAAACAGATTCACATAAAATATTGTGTAAGGTTATGTTACTACGGCGTGTGTAGGTTAAGGATGAATTGACAAGTATGGCACTACCGCCACCACGACAGAGCTCCCGATTACAGTATTCAGAATAATAACCTGGAAATTCGTACAAGTTACCCTCATTACCAGACAACCAAGTTTCAGATAAATATATGACAGAGAATGAATGTTTAAGCAAGAAAATCAACGCAACAAGGTCATCCTGGTGCTTTCTAAGACTGCGAATGTCTAAGTGAAGTAGTGATAGGGCTGGTGACTTCTCGAGTAGCAATTCTGATGTTTTCTGGCACGAGAACGCAGCCATGTTGATCTAAGGTCAGTTTGAAATGGGGACTGATAGGATATCTAAGAGAGTACTCGAACATCTGCGCATGCAATCCGAAACACGCAACTGTCATCCGCCTTTCTGGCTTTGATTGTACAATTGTCAGTCAAGAGATGCTTCCACTGGTTAGCTTTCCTAAGCGCAAGTGCCTGTGCAAAAAGGCGCTTTCGCTCTGGTGTGAGATGGTCATTCACATACACTGGTTTAGGGCCTGTGCTCGGAGAAAACCCCTATATCTGTGGTAGACAGGCGTGCCTTTCTTGCCTTCTTAGCGAATTCTGCCTTCTTGTTTCTCAAACAGAATCGCGCAATAATGTTGCTTCCATTCTTTTCGGGCACCCAATGCGCGGCGTCTATGTCTGTATCGGCAATTGGACAACCAATCTTCTCACCGATAACCTGGACGACAGCCAAGCAGTCTTCGCCATTTGTCTCAGGGATTCCCTTCAGTTCAACATTATTAAGTCGCGAGTATGGTTCGAGATCACACATTTGTTTACTGAGCTTCTTATTCTCATACCTCAGGACCCTGTTTTCTTTAGTTAGTGCCTCATCGTCATTCATTACACGTTCATAGAGTTCATTGAACATCACAAGGCTTGTTTCCATCTTTGCGACTTCCTGCCGAAGAGCCTGTAATTCCTTTGCTAGTTCCGGGCAAGTCGGCATTCTCAAGATAAGTAATTAATATAAGTAAACTCAAAATACGGAACACAAGACACAAAATAAAAAAAGAAAATAAACTTAAGGTTTAATAAAGGCCGCAGTGGAAGCGAGAAAAAACGCAAAACAGAAAGGAGTGCACCGAGATGCAACGAACCTGGACGGAGCGAACACAAGGATCAATGCTTGTACACAGCCGCAACCACTTCTTCCAAAATGACGAGCAATGGCAAACGATGGTCTATTTGTAGGGCTCCTTGCCTGATCGATGACGAACGTAGCAGCTGAAGTTTAGGGACGTAGTTGCACGTGCCGAGGGTACAACAGCAGCAGCTAAGCAGTGCAGTCCATTGAGCCGTGCAGTTAAGATTCACCACCTGGACGGAGCGGACACAAGGGTCAATGCTTGTACACAGTCGGAACCACTGCTGCCAAAAATATGTGATGCTAGCGAAACGTCTGCGAGCGCATCATGAGCCTGGCATGTAGTCATGTTATTCCATGACACGCATGTCATGATTTTCATGTTAGGGTCTGTCGCTCGTGTTCGCCATGCAATCATGTCATACCATACCAGTTTTGGAATATGTCATGTGAAAGAAACCACCGCAACCGCAGAAAGACCATGACATATAAATCATGACATTCATAACATACATGTCATTATTGTCATATTATGATTAGTCACTCAAGCTTGTCATAGTGTCATGTTATGCCATACCAGGTTTGGTATTGATACCATTATGGAAATGCCAGGAGTGCTAAAAGTCGTAGATAGATAGATAGATAGACAGATAGATAGATAGATAGATAGATAGAAGATAGATAGATAGAAAATAGATAGATATATAGATAGATAGATAGATAGATAGATAGATAGATAGATAGATAGATAGATAGATAGATAGATAGATAGATAGATAGATAGATAGATAGATAGATAGATAGATAGACTGTTTATTTGGGTGAACTTGTGCTCGGTAAACGGGAAGTCGGATCACAGTAGCAGACCTGCACTGGTAGCGGCGAACGGATTGTCAGCTGTCGATACTCCGAGATAGCGGTGACGTAGGCTCCAGAATAATCTGTATTGGTCGCAGAGTGGGCGTGCTCTTATAAAAAAGACCTACTACAGTCCTGAAGATTCTCGAAGACTGCAGGCGTGGTTTGCGCTGAGAAATACGTAGTGTCTTGAGGCGATAAGAAAACTTGTGAAAAGGAACTTGGCACGCGCATGAAACGGCTTGAGGTGCACGACATGGACGACTTCAGGTCGCGATCGGCGTCATCGAAAGTTCGTGATGCCGTCGGGGACAACCTCTTAATCGAGTAGGCCGAGGCGTCGAACCACCCTGTACGGTCCGAAGTACGGTCACAGAAGCTTTTCACTGAGGCCCCGTCGGCGTGTTAGCGTGCACACTCAAACACGTTCACCGGGTTGGTATTCCAAGAAGCGTCGTCGAAGATTGTGACGGCGGCTGTAGGTCATCTGTTGGCTCTTGATACAGAGGCGCGCGAGCTGTCAGGCTTCAGCGTGCTGAACGTACTCACCAGCATCGAGGTTTTCTTCGTCGGTGACGTTGGGTAACATGGCGTCGAGCGTCGTGGCCAGACTCCTTCAGTAAACCAAGTATGGAGATATCTGCGTGGTCTCCTGCACCGCTGTGTTGTATGCGATGGTCACGTACGGAAGAATGGCGTCCCACGTCTTGTGTTCGACATCGAGGTACATTGCGAGCAAGTCGGGGATGATCTTGTTTTGCCGCTCGGCGAGGCCGTTGGTCTTTTGGTGGTACGCTGTCATCTGATGGTGGCTTGTCTGGCTGTATTTCAAGATCACTTGAGTTAAGTCAGCAGTAAATGCCGTTCCTTACTTAGTCGGTGATGAGGACCTCTAGGGTGCCATGACGTAAGACGATGTTTTCGACGAAAAGCTTAGCTCCCTCAGATGCCGTGCCTTCGGGCAGCACTTTTGTCTCAGCGTAGGGGGTGAGCTAGTTGGTAGCTACCACGATTTACTTATTTCCGAAAGTCGACGTCGGGAACGGCCCCAGTAGGTCCGTATTGATCTGCTGGAACGGTTGGCGAAGTGGTTCAATGGGCTGCAAAAATCCCGCTGGTCTCTTCGTTTGTTCTTGCGTCGCTGGCAATGCCGGCATGTCCTCACATAACGAGTCACATCGGTGGTAAGACGTCGCCAGTAGTACCTTTCTTGTATCCTCGCGAGCGTGCGGGGAACACCGAGGTGCCCTGCCGTTGGATCGTCGTGCAGGGCCTGCAAAATTTCTGGTCGCAGTGCTCAAGGTACCTCAACAAGGTACTTGGCTTGAAGCGGGGAGAAGTTTTTCTTTTGGAGAAGACCGTTCCACAGGAAGAACGACGCAAGTGCGCGCTTGAATACCATCAGAACTTCGGTGGTCCTGCATTCGAGGTATTCTAATAGGGCCCCAACCTCCGGCTCGGCCCGCTGTCGTTCAGCAGAGTCGTCGGCAGTTATCGTTCCCAAGAAGTGTCATCCGGGTAGTCGGGCGGTGGTGGGTCGACAGGCGCATGAGAGAGACAGTCGATGCCAGAGTGTTTGTTGCCGGACTTGTAAACGACAGTAATCTCAATTCTTAAAGTATCAGGCTCCATCGTGCGAGGCGACCTGAAGGGTCCTTCAAGGTAGCTAGCCAACACAAAGCGTGGTGGTCGCTCACAACTTTGAAGGGCCTGCCGGAGAGGTGGGGTTGAAATTTCGACGTAGCCCAGATGATGGCGAGGCACTTCTTATCTGTTGTGGAATAATTGACTTCGGCTTTGAATAACGATCGGCTGGCGTAACTAATAACCCTTTCCAGTCTATCAGCCCTCTGCACAAGAATGGCGGCGAGAGCTAAGCTGCTTGCATCAGTGTGTATTTCTGTCTCGGCTAGTTCATCGAAATGGGCAAGTACCGGAGGCATCTGGATGCATTGTTTTAGCTCCCTAAAAGCGTCTTCTCATGGGTTTTCTCACTTGAACTCCATGTCGGCCCTGGTAAGGTTAGTGTGTGGATCGGCGATGCGGGCGAACTTTTTGACAAACTGCCTATAATAGGCGCATAGGTCCAGAAATCAGCGCACTGCCTTTTTGTCAGTGGGCGGTGGGATGTCGGCGACAGCGGCTGTCTTCTGCGGATCAGGACACACTCCAGGCTGACGGATCACGTTTCCCAGGAATAAGAGCTCATCATACGCAAGTCTGCACTTTTATGGCTTCAGGATAAGTCCGGACGTCTTGATGGCTTGAAGTACAGCTTCAGGGCACTGAAGATGCTCGTCAAAACTCCAGTAAAACACGACTACTTCCTCTAAGTACACAAGGCAAGTCTGCCAGTTCAATCCTGCGAGTAATTTATTCCTAACGCGTTGAAAAGTGGCAGGCTCCAAGCAAACACCGAAGTGCATCACCTTAAACTTGAAGAGGCCGTCCGGTGTTATAAACGCTGTCTTCTCTCGGTCTTTCGTCGACTTTGATTTGCCTATACCCAGTCTTAAGGTACAACGGTGAAAAGTACTTCGCGTTATGGAGCAAATACAGTGCGTCGTCTATTCATGGGAGAGGATACACGTCTTTTTTGTGATTTTGTTGAGGTGGCGATAATCGACACAGAAACGTTAGGTTCCATCCTACTTCACTAACAAAACGGGTGACGCCCATAGACTTTTGGACGGCTTGATAATGTCATCCCGTTGCATTTTATCAACTTGTACCTTTACGGCCTCGAGTTCTCGTGTCGAAACCCTGTACGGGCTTTGACGAAGTTGTCTGGCATTTTTTCGGTTTTAAGGGATGTTTTGCGATTGAGGTCTGCCGAATTTTTGACGACGATGAAAAGCAATCTTCGTATTGGAGGAGCAGGGTCTTGAGCTTGTTGTTCGGCAGGCTGGGATTGACGTCGAAAGCTGAGGGAGGGACTTGGTTCCTTTGAACAGGTCCTGCAGAATTGGCGAGGGCGAAATCACGGGTGGCTTCCACAGTTTCTTCGATGTATGTGACCATCGTTCTTTTGTTGACGTGTTTGTCCTTATTGCTGAAATTCGTGAGCATAACCATTGCTTCGCCTTCCCGTAGCTCTGCAATTCTTCTTGCGACACAAATATTGCGGGTCACCAACAGCTGCTAACTGCCTTCCACGATTCCTTCCAAGTCAGGTGATTTCGGAGCGAAAACTGAAATAATGACGCTGTAGCGAGGTGGAGCGGTGACTTGTTCTAGCACATTCAAGGCGTGATTCTCTGGCGGTGCGCGCGGTGGTAGTGCTTCTTCTGTGGACAACGTTATCGACATCGTTCTTAGGTTGATGACTGCATCATGGAGGCATAAGAGGTCCATGCCAAGGATGACATCTCTGCAGCGATGCTGTAGGACTACGAAGTCAACAGGATAAATACGGCCGTTATTGGTTACTCTCGCTGTGCAGATTTTTGCTGGTGTTACTAGATGACCTCCAGCTGTGAGGATTTCGGGGCCTTCCCAAGCTGTCCTAACTTTCTTCAACATCGCGGCGAACAACCCACTGATGACAGAATAGTCAGCCCCAGTATCGATGAGAGCGGTCACACAGTGGTCATCGATAGGAACGTCGAGGTCAATAGTGTGCCGTCTCACGTTGCAGTTAGGCCGTGGCGTCGGGTCACGGCTGCGTAGGCATGTTCTTTTGCTTCGATTTTGCGTCGTAAGATCACCTTCTGTAAGTGAGGTTTCATCATCAAGAGTTTGCCTGGTTGGCGTCGCGTTCGGAAAGCTCCATCGCGGCATCATCGTCATCGGAGGATCTTAGGTATCTTCATCGGTTGCTGCCCTTATTTTCCCAGATACGGGCTAGGAGACAGGCCCCGTGTTGGGCCAGAGTACTGCCGGTGGTGCGGTGACATGCGGCTTCTAAGTGACGGTGAATGGGAAGGACTTCGTGGTGTCCATTGCGTTCGTGCCAGGTAGTCGGCGATGTCTCGTGGTCGTTCCCCTGGCTGCGGACCTAGTGCATTGACGGCGAAGCCAAGCAGTCCAATCTGTCGGTAATGGCAGCAGCCGTACGTGTGCCCGGATTCACCGCAGGTGTAGCACAGTGGGCGGTAGTCAGGGGTGCGCCAGACGTCAGTCTTTTTGGAAGGCTAGCACTGGCCGGCCGGCGGGCAGTATGGCGTTGGTGGTGGGGGCCGTGGTGCCTGGCGGAAGTACTGCGGCGGGACAGTGTCCTGATGGGGGTGTGGAGGAGCGTTGCGGCACACTGCAAAGGCGTAGCTCATTGCTTCTGGTTCAGGCAGCAGTGCTTCTGCAATTCCAAGCGACTGCCGAACTTCTTCGAAGACAATGTGGGCGATCGAATTAGCTTGAGGCTGCGTTGAAGGTAATATTTTTCTCAGCTTCTCCCGTACGATCGCTTGAATCATCTCGCGCAGGTCGTCGGTACTGAAGGCATAGGCGCAGTTGACTGAGATGCGGCAATCGTATTGCGTTTTGCGCATTTCAAGCGCCTTTTATATAGTAGTGGCCTCGGTTGGAAACTCGCGGACAGTCTTTGGCGGGTTGCGGACAAGCCCCGCAAGTACATCGTGCTTGACTCTATGCATCAGGAACCGGAGCTTCTTTTCCTTAGCCATGGTGAAGTCGGCGTGTCGAAAGAGTTAGGGTATCTCTTCGACGAAGAGGGTAACGCTTTCATTAGGGAGTTGCATCTTTGTCTCCAACAATGTGGTGGCCCTTTCCTTGTGGACGACGCTCTTGAACGTGCTCAGGAACGTCGTATGAAAGAGTTCCTAGGTTCGTAGCGTGCATTCGTTGTTTTCGAACTACGTCTTCACAGTGTCTTCTAAGTAGAAATAGACGTGGCGTGATTTTTCTTTGGAGTCCCAGCTGTTCAAGGCGGCGACTCGGTCGTATATTTTGATCCAGCTTTCCAGGTCCTCGCCTGACGATCCATGGAAAGTTGGAGGTTCTTTGGGCTGCCGGAGAACGACTGGGGCGGGCTGCACGGGGGCGGCCATGGTTGCTGCAGTTGATGTCGGGATCCGGGGCTGCCTGGCTATTTCAGGAAGGGGTCTGTACTCTGCTTGCAGTCCCCTCTGCCTGCGGCTTGTTCGCTGTTCAGGGTTGGCGTCCGTGTGTTTTTGTTTCTTGCCGCTTGCGCTGGGTTGATGTCCGGAACATCAAAAAAGCAGCACCTCCACCAGATTTCATAGAGTCGTGACGTCCACAAACAAGCAGACAGTACGATGAAGGTTAAACTGTTTCTTTGGGCGAACTTGTGCCCGGTAAACGGAAAGTTGGATCACAGTAGCAGACCTGCACAGATAGCAGCGAACAGATCGTCAGCCGTCGATCAACTGACAAGCGGCGAAGCGTGTCGGCATTTATACACTTGCCATCGAATGTCCTAGCTTTATAGCTTGCGGTGACGTAGGCTCCAGAATAATCTGTATAGTTCGCAGATTGGGCATTGTTATGATCGGCCTGCTTGTCTTTACGCAGCTTTACCGCACGAGACATTGTGGCTGGGCCTACCCTGATTTCTTCCAAGTCAGCGCTCCCAGAGATGCACCAAGAGCGGTGACAACACAGAAATCATTCTTAAGGTTATCGCAGGTCGTCGGCGCTCCTCGTAAACCCTTTGGACACGCCTGACCAACTGACGGATTTGGAAGATTAGTTGGCCGTCGAGGCGGCTTGCTTTGTCGTCTAGGTGCCCCGGGCAAAGGAACCTGCGTCTCAGAACCATCTGTGAATGCCTTTCCCACGTTCTCCGTGGCGCCTTGGTGCCACTGTTTCCACAATTTGTGCTCTGCCTGGCGCCACATACCTATCACTGCAACAGACTAAGAAATTAACCTCTACGTAAGGCCCAACGTGTTCGTTCTGTGCTGTGTCATGCGTGGCGTGCAGTGTTTTCTCCCTCGCCATGGACCATGAAGGTGGTGTTTCACCTTCCCCTTTCGAGGGCGAAGGCTAATATGGCAATTTTCATTGGACTGTCTTGGTCTCTATTGTTTTTCATGAATGAAATCCTGGGAATGCCAGGACATAAAACGCGAGCGCCGAGGTGCTCCCGACAAGTTCTCACAAGCTCGCAGAAGCTCCCATCATGCTTCCGCCGAGAGCTTCTATGATGCTGCTATCATCAAGTAATAACACGCTACCTGTGTATATTGTAATAAAAGTTACTGTTAAAACCTCCGGGCTCCTCTCCTCGACATCTCCCCGAGATTCTGGCTGGCTCTGGTCTTATGGGCAGACCCCGAGCCGCAGCAAGCTGCATAGAAGATAAAGAGAAAGAAAAGTTGTTTAAAGGGCCACTCGGCAGGTTTGACAATTTTGAGCTGACAAGCGCAATGCATAGACGAGGCGTTCATGATCACGTCTACCAAACTTTGCAACGCTACGCGCCGCGGAAACGGGTCAAATTTCAATATGAAAGCTGCTCCCCCTCCCCTCTGCCACCGCACGCGTAGAGATTGAGGGCATGTCGTAGGCGTAGGAATGGCCCTACGTACACGGCAATGCAGTGACGTTGGTCCTCTACGCAGACAAGTCTTCTCTGACGTTGTCAACAGTATACCACGTAACATGGCAAAGTTATTTAACACAACATGTATAGTTTATGTATTTGCTGCTTTAAGAGAATAATAAAACTTGAAATAAATAATGAGACGCAATAAAAATTGTGCGCGTTTTTCTTTCATTTTTTACCGTGAACTGCTACGAAATGCTGGGCTAACGTGCCAGCATTTCACATGCGGTAGTGTCCCCACGGTCAGCGCATTGAGCAGACGACCACCGTGGAATGCTCTTACGCATTCGCGCACTCATTGTGCTCATCTACTCTACCGCGTCTAAACCAGCGTTTCTAAACACCCCACAGAACCAGGCAGAATACCACAAAATAACACTGGTCAACAAAGCAACGCTGCTCTTGTGCTCGGGAGTTGGACTTGTTTGGGCACGTCATGCGCATGTCACCTCTTGAGGCCCGTGTACATGAGCCCCTTGTACATGGACGCGACGGTGGCGGGCTGAGTTGAGTGGCGGGTTCAGCTTACCTCGACGCGCCCGAGTTTATATGAACTCGCACGGACGAGTTGAGGTGAGCGGTGATCGCAGCGACGCTTTGCGTCGAGGCGAGCCGAAAGCCCGTCTTCCGGTACCAGTTTCCGCTCCTCCAAGCCAGCGCTCTCGCCTCCCGCCGCTGTGGGCTGCGGTTGTTTACGCAGTTGTCGCTCCGCCACCGCGATGCCTGTCTTGGTATTTTTTCTCAGTTTGCACCAGCTGTACTTTATGGTTGTGTTGGCTAACACTGCACAACGCGATGGCATCAGTGGTTCTGTTGCGGCACAGCGCTCGCCACAGGCGTATCCGCAGCCAGACGCACCGTCCCCTGTTCACCCCTGGCTGCTCTCTCCGGGAATTCGCCGTGATTCATGGTTTGTAACGCCTTTCATTGGTGTACCTGATGCTGTGGAAAATCCTTTGAAGCCCTACACGCGAGTCATTTTTTGCAATAGTTGTGGCTTGTCGCTAATACGAATTAAACGGCGCCCTGAACCTCGTTGAAAATTTTAAATTGAAAACAATAAGCAGTTTTAAATGAAAATGACTAAAGACCCTCATCAACTGTTGGAACAAAGTGTACAGTTCCACCACAATTAAGTGCACCGTGTTCCTCTTGCCTCATACGCTCACCCTGTTTGACTAATCTGATTTCTGTGGCTTTTGTACTGGACAGTGATATCCTTAAACGATAAATTTTTAATCTGAGCGCTTTTGCAATGTACATTTTGAGTAAAATTTCTATTGGCTTACGTAAAAAATCATACGGCCGCATACCATTTTGCCATAATTTTACATCTCTATATCTATTGTGCCTCGTTTATGCTTAAAAATGAAAGTAATTTGCTAATTTTTTATATTTCCTTGCAGGATTGGAGCAAATAACTCAGTTTTTTCTCGTTGACTAAAGCTAGCAACGTCGTTATTTCATCATCTGTCCTCCACATGGTGCGTGGAGCCCGCGAGGATGTCATCGTGCCTAGCGCGCGCGTACCGGCCGACAGAGAAAGAGCAACGTCGGAGTGATGGGGACAGGGGAACCGGAGACCACGACGAGCGGGAGAGGTCACGAGCCGTCAATTCAGCGCGATCGGTTATACATGCCCTTTCTGAGCGCGGCGAGTTCGATGAACCTACCCGCTGTCTCCGGGTCGACTGGACTCGCCGCGACGACTCTCTGCCCCGACGCGTGTGCTTATACATGGGGAGGGCGAGTCCAGATAACCTGTTTATTTCGACTCAACGCGCCCTCGTCGGGTCAATGTAAACGAGCCTATGGTCGGATGCTGGAGAGAGTGGGGAAGAGATGTGGCTTGCGAAGGCTACGCGGAGGAGCGGCAAGGGTTTCGAGCTCGCCTCCTCTCACTCTCGTTTCACGCCGCATCAAAAAACCTGTTTTCTCCGCTCGTAACGAACCGTTTCGAAAAATTTTTGTGGCTAAACGTTCCTCATCAGACATTAAACAACTTTCACTGTCTAACTAAAATTCGGTATGGGGCATAGTGAGTGGCCCTTTAAGGTCAAGAAGCCAGTCGTATGCCTTCGTTGCAAAGAGCCTGGTCACATTGCGGTCAGCTGTCGAAAGCCTAGGAGTGTTCTCTTTTCAACGGACAGCAGCGATAGTAATCAGGAGCAAATAAAACCCCACATGGAGGACTCAGTTTTGGAGATATCGTTGTGTAACGTACCGCAGGAGTCAGCCGCAACGTTTCATGGTGTAGACCCCTACTCTTAGGAAAATTAGATTACCACAGGGGAACACGTGTGTGGGCGGCAAATAGTTGAAAATAAAAGTGTGTGTTTGCCATTAGCCAGCGTTTAGAAAGAGGGACCGGTCATACTGCCCACCACAGAATCTGTGGTGTCACAAAACCTTCCCGAGCATTATACCTTTCAGAATGACGTGGATATGCTTTTGAAAGGCCTTTATTTTGGTGACAAATTGGCGAGTGCTCTGATGCGTCCGATGGCCTGTGAGTCTGCTCATGAGATTTTCGAAGCAAAAAGTGCCAATGAAGTAGACTGTAAAAGTCCCGATGATGAGGCGCTTAGATTATCAGGAGAGGGAGAGACGCTTAACATAGCGCGAGGTGATGACTCTCGTCAAGGAGAGACATCTGATGGTGAGCCGGCTGGCTTAGAAAGAGTCAATTGTACCGGCATTCGGTCATTTCGAAAGTGCAGACAGTTAGAAATAACGCCGAGGATAAGCCAGTTGAGCCGTATGGAGTTTTGAGCAATGTACTTCGGATTAATATTGCCGAGTCAGTGAGCGTTCCGTACCACCCCGAAAGAAAAGGGCGCCGGCGAAAACGTAGAGGGAACACGAAGCGTCAGTATTGCTTCGAGTAGAGGCTGGAAATCCCCAGAAAACTGGCTAGAAGTAAAAAGTGGAGGGTCTTGCAGAAAGCGAGATTCGGCATAAAGCGTGTCGCAAAGGTAAAGAAACTCAGACGTCGAGGTGGCCGCCTGGTCTCATCGCCTTCAGCGCACAATACACAGCCGAGCAGAACAACGAGGTGCGTTCATGGGAATGACCAAAGTCATCCCACTCCACGACAAACGCGTAACCGCTTGACTGGGAGGCAAACAAGGAACCTACCAGACTATCGGTATGTTTTTGTATGGAAGTTTGGGGACCGCGGAACAAAGGTTGCCGCCACTCACTGCTTTGGTAGTTTCGGACAGGCTGGCTGTTTGTCCCTCCATTGTGATATGGCGGGTCGAAAACTGCGGTATGATCGTCCACCCAGAGCCCGTCTGAAAGGGTTCCCCATGATGTTTCGGACAGTGTAAGGATGCCAAGGATTTCTCATGTATCCGGTTTTGAATTGTTTTACTGTTAACGTTTGCATGTCTGCCGATGAGCAAGGAGTATGCCGATTTTCGAAAGTTTTATTTTCCTCCCCATCTTAACAGCAGACATTGCGAGATTTATTAGTTTGCTTACATTTAGCGACACCGAACACCCGAGTAAAGGGTTTCGTGCAAGTTGATATTAACTGAGAAGTAGGCTGAAGGTAAAAGCCTCTGTGCAGGCCTTCTGTTCTTGCAATATGGTGTAGGTTTTTTTATTTTTTATTTTTTGTGGTATACGCGTGAGCTTGAGTTTGACGTTTGCTTATGCGATGCGAAACGTGATTGATTACCTACCTCATTTGTTTTATTTCGTTCGTAGCACCTGCGTGCCTTAAACGCTGTGAATATCTCTGGGAAATGATACAAAACGTTAGGCTGTTGATTGACGTCGCACGTAGTAGGTCTGAGTTTGTTATGGCTTGGTTATCTAATTCTTGATTTTCGCGAGTCGGCGCACCAACTGGAAACTTTGAGGGAGTTTTACTAGAACTGTAACCTGGCATTTCTCGAGGTCAGTTGAATGCTCTCTGTTTGTTGTGCCTCGGATCTTGCGTGGTTTGTTTCGGGTGTTTGCTAGCCATAGCTCAGGTTCAGAGATTGACACAGCCAGCGTGAACTTCTACAAGGGAGCAGATATATGGTCTCTGCTGAGTGCTTTGGTGCTGTAGCGCCTTCAAGACCTCCTGTGGTGGTGGACGGGTTGTTATGATCGGCCTGCCTGTCTTGACGCCGCTTCAACGCATGAGACCGGTGTCGATAACATAAACCGGTGTCGATAACATAAACTCAGCCGGTGTCGATAACATAAACTCAAAAGTGTTAAAAAATACCAAAGATATCAGTGCTGTTTATTTGTGTCTATTGTTCTCCCAGTCACTTTACAATCCAATCATACCCATGATTGGACAATGGGAAAGGTTGTTCCAAACTATAAATCAGGAAATGAGACCTCCCCACTTAACTATCGCCCCATCTTGTTAACAAGCGTACCCTGAAAAATCATGGAACATGTCATTTATACAGAAATCAAGTAATTGTTACACTGGAATAACTTTTTTCATCCTTCACAGCATGGATTTCGGAAAGAGTTTTCCTGCGAAACCCAATTGGTATAGTTTCTATATGATCTTCACACAATTTAGATACTAACCTACAGACACATGGCATATTTTTAGACTTCGCGAAAGCATTCGATAAGGTACCACATCAACGATTGCTACTAAAACTGTCTTTGGCTAGTGTACACCCCGACATCTTACAATGAATCGAAGCATTCCTCCATAACTGCTCACAGTTTGTTTTTATTAACAACAGCTCATCTGATTCTCTGCAAGTAACTTCCAGAGTTCCACAAGGATCTCTTCTCGGGCTTCTTTTCTTCTTGATAAATATTAACGATCTGCCTGCTTATGTAATCTGTAATATTCGCATGTTTGCGGATGATTGAGTCATTTACAAAACAATTATTAATACATCTCACCAAAGTTCTCTTCAGGACAATATTAACCGTCTGCAACAATGGTGTGATTGCTGGCTAATGACACTAAACCCAAATAAATGCAAAGTTGTGACCTTCTCCCGCCGACGTAACCCTCTGGCATATTTATAAGCAATCAATAACATACCATTAGAAGCTGCATCCTCTTACAAATATCTTGGTGTTACCATAACTAATGGTTTTTCTTGTTAGAACGCACATATTACTAACGTCATCTCATCTTCTAATAAGGCACTCGGTTTCCTTAAACGCCACCTAAAACAAGCTCCAAATCATGTAAAATTACTAGCCTACCAAAACATAATCCGCCCTAAGCTTGAATACGCATGCGCAGTAGGGAGCCCCCACCAAAGATATTTATTAAAAGCTCTCGAATCTGTACAAAACCGTGCTACAAGGTTCATACATTCTCAATATTCATATCATGTCAGCGTGTCGTCTTTGCGAAATGAATTAGGTCTACCGACACTTGCTACTCGTCGCCGTTTATCATCCCTATCTCTTTTTCAGAAGTTCTATCATTTTTCGCTTGATCAACCACCGTACATTATTCCCGCTGGTCGAATGTCACATAGAACTCGGCACATGAACGAAGTGGGCTGCCCCCGTACTCTTACTGCAACTTTTTAGGGTTCTTTCTTTTTCCGCACAGCCACAGTATGGAACAGCCTGCCCCACAAAATCGCCGCCCGAACCAGCGCACACACATTCATACAAAAAATATCCCATCATTTTGCAGAATAAAAACTACTGGATGTCATTTTCATCAATCCAACTGCTTGTATACATTGCAGAATCATGTACCCATATTACTCATACCGTGTTCAATAATGCTTATACACATGTTATTTCCAACTATTGTGTAATGAACATATGTAAACCCATCTCTTATGTAATGCCCATGTTGGGTTTTTAAGGTAATAAAATAAAATTGAATGAAGTGAGACATTGTGGCTGGGCCTACCCTAATTTCTTCCAAGTCAGCGCTCCCGGAGATGCCTCAAGATCGGTGACAACAGAAAAATTATTCTTCTAGTTATCCCAGGTTGTCGGCTCCCCTCGTAAACCCTTTGGACACGCCTGACTGACTGACGGATTAAAAAGAATTGATGGCCGTCAAGGCGGCTTGCTTTGTCATCTAGGTGCCCCGGGAAAAAGGACCAGCGTCTCAGAAACGTCTGCGAATGCCTTTCTCACGTTTTCCGTGGCGCCTTGGTGGCGCTGTTTCCACAATTTGTAGTGTGTTTGGCACCACATCACTGCAACAGACTATGAAATTGACTTACACGTAAGACTGAACGTGTTTGTGCTGTGCTGTGTCGTGCGCGGCGTGCAGTGTTTTCTCCATTGCCATGGGCTGATCTGGGCGTACTTCCCTCTTTCCTTGGTCGGAATGGAGGTGGCGTTTCACTTTCCCCTTTTGAGGGCGAAGGTGAATATGGCAATTTTTATTGGACTGTCCTGGCCTCAATAGTTTTTCATGCAGGGAATCCTGGGAAGGCCAGGACATAAAACGCGAGCGCCGAGGCGCTCCTGACAAGCTCTCACAAGCTCCCCGAAGCTCCCATCATTCTTCCATCGAGAGCTTCCCAGATGTAATCATGTAACATCATGTAAAACACTACCTGTAATTATTGTAATTAAAAGGTAATGTTAACAGCTCCGGGCTTCTCTCCTCGACATATCACCGGGAATTTTGCTGGCTCCGGTCTTATGGGCAGACCCATGACTACATCGGGGGTCTGCCCATCATCATCGCATCAAGAATGGGGCACTCACCGATGCTCTTGTTACAGGTGACGCTACATCTTGCCTTCAGTTCCTGTCCTTTCGTATCCTGGCCGGCCGTTTCCACGGAACGCCAGCTTTGCCGCCATCAGACATGCTTCGGCCCGCCAGGTTTGGAAGAAAAAGAGCACATAATCTGGCAACAAGCGACGTCTTCATCTGCCATCTGCGCACCGACGAGCCTATATAAACGCCCACCGGACCGCTCTTCACTTGGGCACGGCATCGCATCAAGAATGGGGCGTTCACCGAAGCTCTTGTTACAGGTGACGCTACATCTTGCCTTCAGTTCCTGTCCTTTCGTATCCTGGCCGGCCGTTTTCACGGAACGCCAGCTTTGCCGTCATCAGACATGCTTCGGCCCGCCAGGTTTGGAAGAAAAAGAGCACATAATCTGGCAACAAGCGACGTCTTCATCTGCCATCTGCGCACCGACGAGCCTATATAAACGCCCGCCGGACCACTCTTCACTTGGGCACGGCATCGCATCAAGAATGGGGCGTTCACCTATGCTCTTGTTACAGGTCAGTTACCTAAATAGTAGCGCTGGTGTTAAAACCAGCAATTACTGTCTGCTAGTGGTGTCGTGCCCCCCTGATTTATGTGAAACAGTGAAGCGATACCTATCTGTGCCATCGCGAATTTGTGACAGTGTCATTAACCTCCTGCTACTCTGTTCGGGGGACGTTGAGCTAAACCCGAGACCCAATGATAAGATTCTAGCGGACATCCTGGAAAGTGCGCATGGGCTGAAAGCGGGACAGGCGACAATATTGACTGAGCTCAAAGGAGTTAAGGAAAAGCAGGCCGAAACTGACGCTCAAATTAAACAACTGAATAATACAGTTGCCTCCTTGGAAGCGTCTATTGCATCCCGCAGTCTGGGTGAAATCAGCCTGCCCGAGAATAGCTTACAGTGTGTAAATGATCAACTGCAGCCCATTACATCTCGATGCGATAGTGCAGAAAATAGGATGCGCCGCGCGAATCTTCTGTTTTTCGGTATCGAAGATGACGTTAGTGAAGATTGGGAAGCTTCAGAGAAAAAACTAATCGAATTTTGCGAAGAAAATCTTCAAATCACCCTTACAAGCCAGCAGTTTGAACGCGTCCACCGCCTTGGCTGGTTTTCTCCAGATAAGTGCCGACCAATTATTGCTAAATTCGTTCTGTTTAAAGACAAACAAATTGTACAAGCATTATCAAGAAAACTTAAAGGTACAGACTATTCTATTAGTCAGGATTTTTTTGTTGCAACCCGTGAAGCGCGGAAAAAGTTGACCGAGTTTGCGAAACCAAGCAAGCAGACATTTAAACTGTGAGTAGACAGGTTAGAAATGAATGGCAAGACGTACGTTTATGGCAGCTTTACAAAATCGGTTGTTCTTTCTCAATGGTAGCTAAATAAGAAAGCAGGCAAAAATAAACTTCCTAAGCAACAATGGTCACGTTCCTCAACCTTGGTACGACCACTAACAGTGACGTTGACTAACATCCGTAGCCTGCTGCCGAAACGTGAAAATATCTCTTCGATCTTGGACGATAGCAATACGGACATTACTGTCTTAACTGAGACATGTCTTCACCCAAATATTCTCGATGCAGAACTCTTTTCGGGCGTGAATATTTTCAGTATTTATCGGTGTGACCGTTCTGAATTAAAGGGGGTGGTGTTTTGATCGCGATAAAGAATTTACTGTCGTCGTTTCTAATTGATACTCACTCACCCCTCGAAATAGTTTGGGCTGCCTGCTTTTCCGCTTCATCAAAAATACTGATAGGCGCTTGCTACCGGCCACCCGACGCAGGTTCTTCCTTTAGCGATGAACTCGGAAAGAGTATAGCGGCCGCTGTGCAAAGCTATCAGTGTGAAAACGTTTACCTCCTCGGCGACTTTAACTTTCCCGATGTTGATTGGCCGTCTCTCTCTTCACCAAGTCGTGCTTCTGTAGAATTTATAAATTTAACTCTGGATTTTAACTTCTTCCAAACTGTTGACGCACCTACACGCGGATCTAATTTATTAGATTTAATTTTAAGTAATGCGCCTGAAACTATCGGGCCAATCACTTATCGGGACGGTCTAAGTGACCACAAGTTACTGCATTTTTCGATAAATGTGCCATTTAGCCACACAAGTAAAGATAGAAAGATTATACGAGATTATAACAAGGCCGATTACGCAGCGATTAACTCAGACCTTGAAGTATTCTTTGTTGAAGCGATGATGCCCTTGTTCGATACTCGCACCGTCAACGAAAACTGGTGTATCTTCCGGGACAAGGTTTGCGGGCTGGTCGATAAGTTTGTTCCCATAGTTACCATAACGAATGACAGGTTGAACCCGTGGTTCACTAAGTCACTCCATCGGCTCAGAACAAAAAGCGGTTGTACAAAAACGCCAAAAATGGGCAAACTGAAGCTGCATCGAAAAAGTACGACGAGTGTGCGGCGAGCTACTGCTCTGCAATTAAGGATGCGAAATACAAATATTTTTCCCATGATCTCCTGTCTCTTTTGAAATCGAACCCTCGGAAGTTTTGGCAGTCGTTAACCCCAGGAACCGACCGCCATCATATCTCGTTACATGGTGATGACGACAAATCCCTCTCAGATAGTGACTGTTCATTCGCATTTAACATGTTCTTTTCTTTAGTATACACAAGAGAAGACCATTCCAACATACCATTCATCGCAGATTACGACTGGGCGTTTATGCAGCGAATAGCTCTTACAGTCGAAGGTATTTCTTCCCTCATTGACCAACTTAAACTATCTACTTCATCAGGGCCCGACAACATTAACACTAAAATACTAAAGAACACAAAAATCGTATCGAGCAAATTCTTACTTCTCATCTTTCAACAGTCCTTGATGTCTGGTCAACTTCCAGATGATTGGCACATGGGTAAAGTGGTTCCCGTTTATAAAAGTGGAGGTAAACACTCACCTGATAATTATAGACCCATCTCGCTTACGTCAATCTGCTGCAAATTGCTGGAGCAAATTATCGCTTCCCATGTTCGCCGCCACCTCGAATCAAATATTTTCTTTTTTCCTCACCAGCATGGTTTTCGGAAAGGCTTCTCGTGTGACACCCAATTGTTTGAATTAACAACCAATGTTCATTTCAATATGAATGAAAATAAACAAACTGATTGCGTATTCATCGATTTTTCAAAGGCCTTTGACCGCGTTGCCCATTGCCGCCTAATATCTAAGTTATCTGCACTTAGACTCGATTTCTTAACCCTTTCGTGGATCCGCAATTTTTTTTCCTTTCGAAAACAATTCACTACGGTTAATAACTACGCCTATACCCCCTCTGATGTCACCTAGGGTGTTCCACAGGGTAGTGTTCTCGGACCTCTATTATTTCTCATCTACATAAATGATTTGCCAAATAATATATCTTCCAATATAAGACCATTCGCTGACGATTGCATAATATATCGAGCTATTAACAATGACGGCGACCACCTTACCCTTCAAACAGACCTTAACCTAATTAGTGGCTGGTGTGACGTGGGGCAGATGTCTCTTAACTCTTAAAGTGCCGTGCTATGGCCTTCAGTCGTAAACACAAAAACTCCAATTACTCCTACTCTATTAAAAATGATACCATAGTGCAGTGCTCTTCTTAAAAATACTTAGGTGTCAACCTAACACCCAATCTTTCATGGTCGGCACACATTAGTGTTATTTGCGCGAAAGCCTCAAAAACATTAGGTTATCTCCGTCGTAATCTGCCAAAGTCTCCAACAAGCATCCGTAAACTGGCCTATTTCACTTATGTACGCCCCCAGCTGGAATTTGCATCTTCAGTCTGGTCCCCTTTCCAAGATTACCTAACCACATTGCTAGAGTCCATACAAACCGGAGCAGTCCGGTTTATATCTCGCAATTATAGCACTCATTGCAGCGTAAGAACATTAAAACAAGAACATTCTATTTCGCCTTTGCACGTTCGTCGCTCTGTTGCACTGTTATGTTTGCTGCATGAATATATTCACAGCACAAGACGTTCTACGCTACCCCTTACAGCACCATTGCGCATGTCCAGACGCCTGCACAATCACCTTAGTTTCACTCGCATTTACGGCAAAACGAAGGCATTCAACTTATCAGCGCTTCCGAAGGCCATATCATTATAGAACGACCTTCCCGACTGCATCGCCTCCATCACCGATCCAGATTCTTTTCGCGAACATGTGTGTAATCAATTTTCATCGCACTAATTGCTCTAACTTCACTGATGTTTGTAGCTGCAGCTGTGCCACTCACCTAGTTTCACACTTCTCTTTGGTTCTCTTTAGTTATTGCTGTGCCCACCGTTGTCTTGCAATTTATATTGGTAAACGCCTTCGTACGGCTAGCTGTATGTGTGTTAGAGAATGCGTGTGTATGTTGTGCACCTCGGCCATGTACCTTGAATTCATGTACCTTGAATTTATTGTTATTCAAGCTTTCTGCATATCGGTAAACATTCGCGTATTACATTTGTTTGAGTGTCAGTGACTAGACATGCTTTGTCACGATGTTGTGTTATTTTCTGTGTATTCCTTGTTATTGATGACCGCCCTATTACTCTTTGAAGTTTGTACCCCCATTACCCAATGCTCTCATTGAGCTTGTAAGGTATTATAAAATAAATAAATAAATGAATAAATAAATAAAAATCAGCGTGATCTTATAAAAATGGCTTACTAAAGTTCGGAAGCTTCTCGAAGACTGCAGGCGCGGTTTGCGCTGAGAATCACGTAGTGTATTGGGTGATAACAAACAATAATAAAAGCAACGTGGCGATAGATAGATAGATAGATAGATAGATAGATAGATAGATAGATAGATAGATAGATAGATAGATAGATAGATAGATAGATAGATAGATAGATAGATACGCTCAAAGTTGGCGAAGTTCACTAAGAAATGCGTGGCATTTAAAAAAGTTTTCCAGTAGGAAATGGCACACTGTTGTGCAGTTGAAGATGGTATACACATGCACCGCAGCGCCTGCGTATTCACAAAAGCACACATCTTGCAGTGATGAACAAAAATAATCGCCAAAAAGTTATCAACACACGCATCAAACTTATTTCATTCACAAATTGTAAGAGGAAAGAAAGAATCAACAAAGACACCAATACGACAGCTTCTTTCACGGATTTTTTAACCTATTTGACACGTAATGTGGGCTCATGGTAATGCAGATTTCATCACAAAATTTGAAGCAAAAAACTTTGCCCGCAAGGATTTTTTCTTTGGTCAAGAAGTTCCCACCCTAAGGGACCTTTAGTGCAGGTGACACTGGAATGAAAATGGTAGTTACACATGCACCATCCGAAGGCCATAGCTAGCACATCATTAATGGAAAAGAGTGAGGAAGAGAAGTGAGCGGAGGAGGACAGATGTGAGGGTGAGGAGAAGAAACTTTGTGGAGAGAGTCAAGAGGGCATAAAAAAACAGGAAAAGAGACGACTAAAGGAAGCAGGAAAAGTATGGAGAAAAAATAGTCAGTGAAAGAAGATACAGGGAGCGGGAGAAAGAAATATAAAAATTAAACGAGAATCACAAAGCAAGAAAAAAAAAGAAAGACCGCGAAAGAGAAAGAAATGCAGACAAGCAGAAATAGCGAGAGGAAAGATGTCACAAGCTCCGCTGCGACCTCAGTCTTCGCTCCAACAGTGTGTAGCACTTCGTTCTGAATGTATTTGTGTGTTTGCACGCATTAGAGGTTTTGTTGGCGTGTGTAAAATTTATTACAATTGTGTAATTGTTCATGGGAAGACATGTGTATGATTCAAAAATATGCATTTCTTTCTTATAATTAACATTTTAAATTTAACACTGTTTATCAATATTTTTTAACAATCGTGGCAAAAGACAATGTCATAGTTACAATGAATCATAGTTTTCATACATTGACAATGGTCAACACAAAAATAATGCAAATCATAATAGGAAGTGGAAAATATGAAAGGTTATGAATTGAAAGCTGCTATATGGCAGATGCACGAGAACTGTTTGCACCACAACTTATGTAAACTGGGCAGGGCAAACCGAGCAGTGGCTCAATAGCAGGTCTCGTGAAAATGCGTCAAAATGGCACCAGCGATTTCCTGGTGATTGACTGATGGGGTATTGACAGTCCACCTACAATTAATATCTGCCCGATTGCGCTTCGTGACAGCACCCAGCTGATTGGCGAAAATTCTTTGGCTGAGATAATTGCATATTTGGGCGATAACTGTGCTATTTCCATTTCACGGGTCTTCGCCGACAAATATGTGATCTTGGCGGTGACATCTCGTAGCAGTGATTACTATTCGTCCACATACTACACGATGATATATGAACAGCTGCAGACGCGGAAGGAATTTAGTTGAGTATGTGCCTGCTTTTCTACTGCGTGTGTATTTTTAATAGCGCAAACCTACGGAGCTACTAGTACGGTGTGATGATGACACAAGAAGGTGGGCTTGCCCTGGCATTCCGCCGCTCTCCATCTTGTTGGCGAGCACGACGTCCTTGCTATAGACGTCGTACTGCCACTGCCTCTGTCCAAGTACCCCGGCGAGCACTGCTCCGGTGTGTATGCCGACACGCATGTCGACGCCGCTGCGGGTCTGGTCACGAACGGAGCGGATGGCCTCCACCATGCTCAGACCCATGTGGACGCACAGCACAGCGTGATCAGGCCGCTCTTCTGGCGCGCCACTCACGCAGTAATAGCAGTCCCCAAGAATCTTGATGCGCAGTTGGTGGAATTTCTGCGAAAGAAAAGCAAGAACATTCACGCATACTATAAAACTTCACTTCCCACCATAGACGTGTAGCCCGTCTAATGAGTCAACTGAGCGCCAACTAAGTTTCACCCTTAAATCTCACCTGAATCTCAAATTCTAAAGGTTCAAGCTTACAGGTCGTACTGAACGTTCAAGGGCACGTAAATAAAATCGTTCTTGTGTAGCGTATGGTGTAGTTCTATAACCTGCGCTTAAGCGCCACTGCTATAAAATCTAAGAATCTGTGTATCATAGGTACCCAATGATCCTAAATGATTACACAGCTTCTTTTGCTTCACCGTCAATGATGCAATTGTTTGAGGTAAGCATGTAGGGTTTCCTTGGCATGAGTAGATTATCGTTTGGAAGATTCGTAAACTCTGTTGCGGCGCTTCATGACTTCCTGCTAGTTACGTCTATAGTGAGTTTTGTGAGATTACTTCCTCCTCCAGATGTAAGAACGAAGGCGCCAGAGAAGCGATGGTTGGATAAAAAGTCGTGCTTCGTGATACGGCGGCGCCGTTTCTTGTGCGGTGCGGGTGACAACCACTTGTTTCCAAAGGGTTTTTAGAAATGTTAGGTTACATATTCCGACTACTTTCCGTCACTTTCAATAGTATTACTTCAAACATTGTTTGTTTATTTTAACCCACTTCTGATCATTGCTAGTGTAATGTAGATGTGGTGGAGCTGGGAGCGTGTGAGGCTCAGAAGAAATAGGGGAAATAATAGGAAAATGAAGCAGAATGTGAACGCCAATAAAGACAGTCATTGTAACTGATGCTGCTCAAAGTGAGGAAAGGTCCAGAATTGGCATTTTTTCTCCTGTTCTAGATTGGTTTTTTTCCCTTCGCCTTCTAGATTTCGAAATAAAGTTGTTTACTGCTACTTCTTTATTCCGTGTCCATCTTTGTAGCAGAAGTTTCAGCGATCATTCTAGAGCTTCGAAAATTCACGGTGGGCACGGAACTAACGAATGACAAGTAAGGAGTGATTGTTTACCCTCTAAATTTGAGAAAGAAAGTGATAACGAAGAAAACGAAAGCGCTTCGCTCCCAGATCACGCAACTGATTAGCACAGCCAAGCAGCAATTAATGATGGAGCAAACAGGGAGCAGCTGCTTACAACGCCGGCGCAAATTTAAAGAATAAGCGACAGTCTTATTTGTTTGTGTTTCATGATGGAATAATTGGAAGCGCAAACCAATGGGACACAAGAGAAGAGACAAAGAAGCGCAGACTGAAACTCAGTTTATTCAGAGAAGTTATATACCAGAAAGATGAGAAAGGGAAACAATTAGGGAGAAAGTTTCACCTTGATCAGGTGTCGTCCAGAAACGATATTTCACAATTTAACAGTGATGTAGACGGTGAACTAACACAACTATCAATATTCTTTTTAATAAAAAAACGCTTCCGCAATCTCTCTAGTTTTCGTGTCATGATGGCTGTACAAGATAGATGTGCGCGAAAAATCAGGTACGCAGCCAAACTTTTTGCAATGGGCGGATAAATGTAAACCCGGGGCTGATTTCAGCGCGTTGTAGTGTTCTCGCAGGCGCATATACAAGCAGCGCCCAGTCTTCCCAATGTATAACCTGCCGCAAGACAGAGGGATACAATAAACAACATTAGATCGACATTTGGTGAAGGAATTGACATGCTTGACACCACAACCTTTCTTCACAAGACGTGCTTTCATTCTGCTTTGTAATTCAATTCTAGAACACATTTGCTGCAGTTTTCCACGTGCGGAAAACACAACGTCGAGATTGAATTTTTTTTGCACATTTTTTTTATATTATGCAAAAATTCGTGCACATATGGGACTACCGCAAACTTACGTCGTTTATCTGCCTCCTTTAAGGGGCATGCCTTCCCTTTCTTCATACGCAGTACCTTCTGAGCGGCAAAACTGGGGACATTGGACGGAAAGCCTGCCTCTCGCAACCTAGTTATTTGATTAGAAAAAAACACGCGCCATTTTGTGGAAACATGATTTTGTTACAGCTGAATTGAGAAGGTTAATTTCAATACCCGATTTTACTACTTTAGAATGCGAAGAAGAGTACTCCAAGAAGAGTAGTCCTCTTCTCTTGTGTCCCGTTGGTTTGCGCTTCCAATTATTCCATTATGAATTTGTACCAACTAGCCCGCCTGTCAACCCTACTGCAGTTCTTTCTGTTTATTTCTTACATCGAATACTGTTTTCTTGTTTGGCGAACAACCATTTCTACAAACATTTTGAAACTTAAAAGAATTCAAAACAAAATAATAAAGGTAATTACTAATACTGCTCCTGATCATTCTGCTGAACCGCAAGTTAAGAAGTAGGGTTTAATTAGTTTACACAACCTCTACAATTTTCAAATGTTTGACACGGCGGAATGAAATTAAGAAAAACACACATAGTCTACGCACCCTGGCTAAATTAAAAGTAAACGCGCGTAGCTTTAACACTAGGCATCCTGAATGCGCCTCTCAGCAGAACGAACTATGGAGAAAATAGGCTGGGTTGTCTCGTTCCTAGAATGGTAAATAAATTTTATGCACAGAACATCCATATAGGTACTTCACATTCGACCAACGTAAGCAATATTACATCTAACATAAATATACGCTTTATTATCTCTTCTTCTCAGTCGTTGTAACTTTGCTTTCTTTATTTTATTCAGAAATAAACAGAAAAGTTTCATAACTTGTTACTGTGATAGGATGTATGCAGCATCATGTATTATTTATTCACTGTATTGTTTTCTTTTTGTACTAGTTTTTATCAATGATAATAGTGTACAAACATGTTACTTTTTGACTTGTATATATTCTATCGATGTAATAATAGTGACTGTGGCCAAATGCTGACCGAAGTTCAAGATACACGGGATGAGAGCTTCGTCAAGCTGCCTAAAAGCAGTTTTTTCTCTCACTTCACATGATCTGTATTACTCATAAAATAAACATTGATTCTATTCCATTCTACTTGTATCAAGTGTGCGAACGAGCAAGTGGAAAAGTATCTGGCAGAAGACAATGCCGAAGCGGAATTCGAAAGGGTCATAGAGTACAAATTAATATAACGGCCACCTTGTCTGCAATAGAATTCAGATTTCAACAGCCTGATCAATCGGATTCAAACGATAGGACAAGGCAGGCGACGCCATCAAGAACAACACAAGAGGAAACAGAAATATTCAAGCTACCAAAGCTTGAAATGATAAAGTTTGGGGGAAAAGCTTTGAAGTGGAACCGCTTTTGGGCTCAGTGCAAGTCGGCAGTTCACCTGAGACCGAACATCAGCAAGGGACAGAAGTTCAATTAATTGTTAGCATCGCTAACCAGAAAAGCGGCGGCTGCTATTGAAGAACTTCTGTACTCAGCAGAGAGAAATAATGACAACGCAATCAAAATACTGCGAAAAACGTTCAGAAAGCACGAACATTCAATTGAGATACACATGAATCAGCTCTTAAGTTTCATTTCATTTCATTTATTTATATTGTTAGCCCAGAAGTGGGCCGTTACAGGGTGGAAGTACAAACAATTATTTGCAAAAAAGAAGTACCGTACAGGTCTCGAGATAATTTCTCGGTATTATTGTGACCAGCAACTCGAAGTTATACATAACATACATAAATGGAACACACATGCGATGCAATACATACGCGCAGAACAGCACATGACGCATTTGAGGCGGCACTTTTGCACCGCGCTGAAGATTTGAAAGACAACTACTGCAGAATCATGCAACCAACAAAAAGTACACACAAACGCAAAAAAAAAACATATGTCACTGTTATTCGGAAAATAAACGTTTTAGATTCTGTTCAAATGATGTAAGCGAGGAACAACCAATTATAGACTCTGGCAGCATATTCCAATCTTCAATAGCACGTGGAAAGTAACTGAACTTAAAGCAATCGGTACGTGAGACTAGGGGTGGTATATATATATTATGGCGATGTCTGGAGTGTTCTTGTGTGTTGACCTGGAAGTAATCTGAATAGTTTAGTTTAAAATGATTATGAATTAACTGGAGGAGGAATTTCAGACGCTCAATCCTCGTCCTAAGTTCAGGACTATCCAGTCCAGCTTTTTTACAGAGTTCAGGGAGCGTTTAGAGAAAGTAAGGTCTGCGTAAGATAACGACGACTCAAATATGCTAGTACAGATAGTGCAAGTTGTAATTTTGGCACTCAAGTCACTAAAATTGGAAACTGAGAGCTATGCGCCAATGTTGTTACTAGTATTAAAAAGACTAATTCTACCAAAATTATCGGTGCTGTTCAAGTGAAGACAGGCTATGAGAAACAGCTCAGACTCAGAACACGGCGAGCAAAACAACCCAACAGGAAAAGCGTGCGAGAAAAAGCTGAACAGACTTTTGCTATTTTTGAGAGAGCAAGCATCTTTTCGTGAACAAACGCAACGTGAACAAGAGTAGATAACTGCGAAACCAAAAGATAACGCCCGACAGATCGCACAACTTTAAGCTTCTATGGCTCAGCAGGACAAAATGTGCTTATTCTGCAAGCAGAAAACCCACGCAACCGAAGACTGTCGCCGAAGCATTTCAATAGATGAAAAGAAAGCTATGCTTACCAAAAATAGAGCATGCTTCAGATGAACACAACCAACCAACACTGCACGCATTTGCAAAGCCCAAGATAAATCCAAGCAATGCAAGGAACGACATGCCACATCAGTGAGTAGAGCTTAGATGCAGAAAACAAGGGAAGAGCTGGTCTCATAAGCGCAAATCGAAGCGACGACGTCTACACTTCACGCAACCGAAAATATCAAGCATACGTTAGTGCTTTTGCAGAAGGCTGTAACACGCGTAGAAAGAAAAACATTTGGACGACATTGCCGTTTGCTATTAGAAAGCGGCAGTCAACGTTCATTTATTACAGCTGGATAGCGAAAGAAATAGGTTCGAAAGTGTTGTGTTAGGAAATGCTGACGATTGGTCGATTTGGAGGATACGAAAAGGTCAAGCTAATGAACGTGATGCAAGTGACTATAGGACCACGAGAAACAAGAATGACAGCAGTGATTTAAGCGTTACAAGTTGACGTTACCTCGCGCAGTTGTATACCCTCTCCAAGTCAGAAACTCAGCAAGAAAATGAAACAACTAAATATGCAAGGGGCGGATGACAAGACCGAGGCGACTGCAACAGATTCTGTAGGACTACTGATCGTCTCAGAGTATTATTGAGAGTTTTTTGCTGGTAGAACTCGAAGAATCGAGGACAGACTGATGGCTGTCGAAACTATACTGGGATGGGTACTGCAAGGGCCGTCAGAGCAAAACAAGACAAGACGACCACATAATCAAGCAGTTATAATTCTGAAGGTTGAAGCTGCGGCGACAGTACTCAAGCAAGAGCTACGGAAGTTTTGGAGCCTGGAGTGAGTGGGGATCACAAGAAATGGTTTGGATAACACAGGAAATGATATGGTCAAAGAATTCAAGCACAAGATTGTACAACACAATGGTCGCTATCAAGTCAGCTTTCCATGTAAACAGTACATAAACTTGGAAAGAAACAAGGAAAATGCGATAAAAAGACTACAGCAACTGGCAAAAAGGCTGCAGAAGACTGAAGCCGTGCTGCATCGCTACGACAAAGTTATATCAGATTATTTGGCATTAGGAATTGCAAAGTGGTTCAAGAGCCATCAGAACTGCCAAATGCACTTTGCTACTACATGCCACATCATGCGATCATTCAAGAGGACCGAGTCACAACAAAGGTTCGAGTAGTGTTCGACGCCTCATCTCGAAAGGGCATGTCTTTAAACGATAACCTAGAGGCAGGACCTCATTTTAATGAGGACATGTTATCGCTGCTCATCAATTTCCGAAAAGAAAAGGTGGCATTACTAGGAGATGTTGAAAAGGCCTGTTTACAAATATCTATACACGAAGAGGAAGCATGACGCTGAAGGAAGGTTAATGAATGAAGTGCAAACATGGCGCATAACAAGAGTAACGTTCGGAACAACACCAAACACCTTTATCCTGGCAGTTACAATTAAGCACCATTTGAAACAAGTGAAAGACCGGTTTCCTGATACGACAAGGACACTACAGAAAGTGATCTACGTGAATGACGTCATTTTGGGAGCAGCCACGTTTAATGACGCAGTCAAATTGTACAAAGAGGCACAATAAGTATTCAGAGAGGCAGCGATAAATTTGAGCAAATGGACATTTAATGAAGAGGGATTAAACAATATAATAGATGAAAAGGAAAGGTATGATTCTCACATGAAAATTTGATCTAGGGGATTTATAATGCTTTTTGACTTGATATGAGAACACTCAAAGGACATGATTTTCTTCCCTGTTGAAAAGTGGGAATTATTAACAGATTCAACATACTTGACAAAAGTCCGTGTTACAAGCTACAGCGAAGATATTTGACCCGCTCGGTTTGTTGTCGCCGTTCATAGTACGCTCAAAAGTAAGACTGCAGAGACTTTGGAAAACGAATGCTGCGTAAGACGACCAGCTCCCTAAAGAAGAATGCCACAAATTGAGGAACCTCATGTCTGAAGCGGAGGTATTTGGAGTTCTTGAAATCGTCAGATGCTAAGCTAGCAAGAACCAACCATTACAATCATAGAAACTGCATGTTTTTGCCGACGCGAGCCCATCAGCATACGGAGCGGCAGCATACTTTAGAGCAGCATACCACGATGGAAGCAAAGAATCAAGGCAGGCAGCGACGAAAAGCCGCGTAGCTCCAATCAAAGATCTGACATTGGCGCGATCTGAACGAATGAGCGTGGTGGTAGCATTAGGATCATGCGACTACATCAAAGCTCACTTGACCAAAATATTGCAGGAAATACACTTCTGGGCGGACTAGATGATTGCGTTTAACTGGATCAAGGAAACAAGCAAAGGGAATTCGTTCGTTACCAACAGAATCGCAGACATCAGTAAAAAAAAAGACTTCAAGCAAGCTGGTCATTCGTTCAAAGTGACAACAGCCCTGCTGACCTACATACACGAGGAATACGCGCAAATGTGTTGATAAACACAAAGTTATGGTTCAACAGTTCGGAATAGATAACATTACTGGAAAACAACACTGCAAGCATGACTGGCACGAATACAAACGTGAAAGACCAGCATAAAACACAAAGTCACCAATGCATGCGAAGAGCCGAAACAGAAGCAATCTTGGAAATCGAAATTTATTCATGATACGGATGGCTTATAAGAGTGACAGCCTGAGTGTTCAGATATAAAAACAACACAAGAAGGGAAAATCACAAAGGGCCGTTGACAGGGAAAGAACTAACAAATGCAGAAAAATATTGGATAAGACAGACCCAACTATCACTGAAACAAACAAAGGGTGATACTCATTGAAGCACTCAATCATTTGAAGTTAATAAATATGAAGTCTACCTTGATGACGATGGAATCACCAGACAGAAGGGACGATTGCAGTGCAGCCAAACATTCAGCAAGCACGTCACAGTAACTCCAAAGGACGGCCAGTTCACGCAACTGCTAATATGTCACGTGCATAAAATGATATTACACCAAGGAGTTCTAGCGACGCTGGCGCACCTTCAAACTAAGTTCTGGATATTGCAGTGTAGACAAGCAGTGAAAAGAGTTCTGAAAAAATGTGTCCTCTGCAAGAGGAATAACTCCAAACCGGCCTCCACTCCCGGCAGACAGAGTAACCGAAGCAGAGCCATTCAAATTATGGGAGTTGGCTTCACAGGACCTCTTTACTCAAAGGACAAGTACCGGTTTGCGAAACAATATGTACTGATTGATTGATTGATTCAATGATTGATATGTAGGGTTTAACGTCCCAAAACCACCATATGATTATGAGAAACGCCGTAGTGGAGGGCTCCGGAAATTTCGACCACCTGGGGTTCTTTAACGTGCACCCAAATCTGAGCACACGGGCCTGCAACCATTCCGCCTCCATCGGACATGCAGTCGCCGCAGCCGGGATTTGAACCCGTGACTTGCGGGTCAGCAGCCGAGTACCTTAGCCACTATACCACCGCGGCGGGGCAATATGTACTGATTGCACCGAAGCATACTGGCGCCAGCTCTGTGCCAGCGTGAAAGAAGACGTTGACGTCCGTGTGTGGCTCGTGCTTGCCGGGTTCCTGCCTGTACCAGCTTGTTGCGACTAACGTTTCTCGAATAATAACCTGTGTTTTTACGGAACCTTGCTCGTTGCATTTGGTGGAAACGTGCAGGGTAACGTCCTGGAGCTCCGCAGCCGTAAGCTACCAACTCAGTCCGCAATGACCGACCGCGTCGATCCCCCACAAGGCTCTGCCACGCTGCCACCTGTCATGTGTTCTGGTGTACTTCGTCTGCGTGACCCACCAGTATACAACGGCACTGAAGATCAAGATGTCGAGGACTGGCAGGCAGAGTACGAGCATGCCAGCGCGATTAACAAGTGGGATGACCCTGCGAAGCTGACTCACGTCATCTTCTACTTGAGGGGTTTGGCCAACCTATGGTTCACCAACCACCAAGCCGACATCCCCACCTGGTCGGTTTTCAAAGAGGCCGTCACCTCGTTTTTCGGTCGTCCAGCCATGCGTAAGCTTCGTGCTTAACTGGGACTGCGGGGACGATTTCAGCGAAATGGTGAGAGCTTCACGAGCTACATTGAGGATGTGATCAGCCTCTGTAGGCGAGTTGATGCGAGGATGACGGAGGCTGACAGAATAAAGAATATATTGAAAGGTATTGATGACGACGTTTTTCATATGCTTGTGGCCAAAGACCCACAGACCGTCACGGCCGTGATTCAGCTATGTCAAAGTTTCGATGAGCTGCGCAAGCAACGAATTTCTACACGTTGCGCTAATACGCAAACAGCTGATATTTCGGCTTTGGAGTGCAAAAGCAGCGGCCCCCACTACAGCGTGTTAATGCCTCAAATTCAACAATACATTCAGGAGAAAGTTGCTCGACAGCTCTCTCTTGTTGCCACCATCAACGAGAGCCGCATAACACTGGACCACTCACCTCGCCGTGCTATTCAGACGCAAGTTGCCGCGGCTCTCCCTTCGCCCGCGTCCCCAATATCAGTGGCTGCACCGCTGACTTATGCAGAAGCCGTCCGCCGACCTCCTGCCCAACCGCCGCTTCCTTCATACAGTCCAGCCACCAACTACTACAGGTCACCAGTTTCGGTTTATCCGGTAAATCGGCCCTTTCCACCAACTCGAGCACCTGTAAACTCTTGGCATACTCCGGATAACCGGCCCGTCTGCTACAACTGTGGTATTCCAAGACATGTCGCGCAGTACTGTCGTCGCCGTGGATTCTATTTTAACGATGTTCAGCATTCCGGTAACATACCTCGGCAATCAGAATCGCATGTGACACCTGATTCACATGACCCCCGCTCACGTCGACCAGACTTAGCCAACGTCGATCTCCTTCACCCCGTCTTCGGTCTCCTTTCCCCATGCTTCGGCGTTCCAACCACGCCCAGGAGGAAAACTAACAGTCGCAGTTCCTGAGGCAAGAGCTGTGCCACCGACGAAATTTCCAAGGCCTCATCTTTCGCCCCCTAACGAGATTGCCGTGTTTGTAAACGGTTTAGCCACAACTGCTCTTGTCGACACAGGTGCCGCTATTTGTATAACCAGTGAAGTGTTATGCCGCAAACTGAACAAAGTGACAACTCCACTGGTTGGAATTTCTTTACGCACAGCGAGTTCGCAACACGTCCAACTTTCTGCCACATGCACTGCTCGTGTTGTGATTCAAGGAGTGCTTTACATCGTTGAATTTGTCGTCCTTCCGCATGCGTCTCATGAAATCATCCTGGGATGGAACTTTCTTTCCGCAAATCATGCGGTTGTCGCCTGCGCTCGTGCTCAACTAGTTTTGTTTTCATTCAGCACGACATTCATAGATCTCCCTCGCTCAACCAAAAGGGTGATCGTCGCCGCTGACGTCGTCATTTCTGCTTTTTTGGTCACCGCGGTATCTCTTTTGGCAACTCCATTTCTGATTCAACAGCCCTTTTTGTGCCGTCACAAGAATGCGCTCGTCGCCGGAACCTTGTCGTCCCGTTTGCCGTCATAACACTTGCCGATGGCTCCAGTGCCGTGTACGTGTACAATCTGTTCCCTTCTCCCGCTACCTTATTTATTGCATGGCGAATGTATTGGGAGTCTTGACACTTATGATGACATCTTTCCTTTCGATGCCCGTTCTGACACGACACCGACGTCTGTGGATGCTGTCACAGCTGCCACCGCGCCCTCACTACCTGACGAAGACGTTCTGTTGCGCAGTGTAGACACCGACCTTACGCAAGACCAGTGCAATCAGCTCATTCAACTACTTGACCATGTATCGTGTTTAGGCGCGCCTGAGCGAGCGCGCGTGCGCAGGCAGTCTACTGCGCACGCTATCTGTTTCCTTCTCTCCGCCTTGCACTGTATAAAACGAGCGCACAATAAACCAAGGCGATTCTTCGCTGGGAGACGGCTGGCATCGGTTCTTGATAAGTACGAAACATGGTGTCAGAAGTGGCCACGGGCGAGTCTCGGCATTGAAAGACGCTACCACGACCACGGCGGAACTGGACGGAAGCGGTATGGAAGTTTTGCTGAAACCGCTCGTACATCTGCGGCTGAATGGCGATATTCGCGAGAATTGGCGCCTGTTCAAGCAGACGTTTGAGCTGTTTTTGACTGCTTCAGCGCCAGCGGCATCCAAGGAAGCGCCAACGCCGGGTCCCACCAAGCTTGCACTGCTGCTCAGCATAGCCGGCGACGACGCTCTCGAAGTGTACAACAACTTCTCTTACGACCAAGGTGCGGACCGGAATGTTTACGCCACAGTAATCAAGAAGTTCGATGAGTATTTTGCCGAGCAGCTAAATGAAGTGCATGAGCGCTACGTGTTTTGTCAACGCGTTCAAGACGAAGGCGAGCCTACGGAACACTTTCTGAGAGACCTGAGAAAGCTGGCGCAGTCCTGCAACTTTGGCACAATGACGGAATCAATGATTAGGGATCAGCTTGTGTTCGAAACAAAATGTGACAAAGTACGCGAAAAGCTTCTTCGTGACAACAAGCTGACTCTTGCGACAGCAGAACAGCTATGCAAAGCTGCTGAAGTCTCCGCCGCCCGAAACGACATGTGGACCCGAGAGCGACAAGTCGACCCAGTTAAGGCGAGGCCTAGAGGCGCTGAACAACCCGCTGAGTTTAAGTGCCAGAGGTGTGGGCGAGTGCATGGTCCTCGGAAATGCCCAGCATTTGGACGCATGTGCAGAAAATGCGGGGGAAAAAATCACTTTGCCGTCCGTTGCAAAACCACCAAGCAGGTCGCTGAAGTTGAGAACAGCGACGAAGATTTCCAGATTCTGGAAGTATCTGTAGATGCCATTTTGCAGCAAAAAGACTGGATCGTTCAAGCCCATGTCGGTCATCACGTACTACACTTAAAGGTCGACACTGGCGCCCAAGCAAATCTGCTGCCGTACAGCGTGTATAAAAAATTGCAGCTCAGGTCGTGATTAAGGGCCAGCAACTCTTTTCTACGTACGTATGACGGAGGAATCGTCAAACACCTGGGTATTGTCACTGTAAACTGGCGCTCTCCACTAAAGCAACCGACATCGACTTCTTTGTCGTCAAGAAAGGACGTCAAGCGCTGTTAAGACTACAAGCAAGTGAGCTGCTCGGCTTGTTCTCACGCTCGGTGAACGCAGTTTCTACGACTACAAGTGAGCAAGTCGTCAAGCAGTTCCAAGAAGTGTTCAGCGGCACGGGATGTCTTAAACGGCAATACCGGATGGTGCTGCGGGACGACGCCGTTCCTGTCATCTAGCCAGCTCGACGGGTGCCCCTGGCCCTACAAGGGCCCCTCAAACAGGAACTTGACCGCATGGAAAAGGCAGGCATCGTGGCCAAGGTACAAGAGCCTACGGACTGGGTGAGTCCTTTTGTATTTACCAGGAAAAGGGATGGCAAATTAAGAGTGTGCATGGACCCCAGAAAAGTTATTGAATGCCTGAAGCGAGAACATTTTGAAATGCCACGCCGAGAAGATATTGAGGCTGAGCTTGCGGGCGCAACCATTTTTTCTCGCTTGGATGCAACTTCAGGGTTTCATCAAATATTGCTGCGCAAAGAGACTTCAAAAATATGCACGTTTGCCACTCCATTTGGGCGTTATCGCTTTCTGCGACTTCCCTTCGGAATAGCCTCGGCGTCGGAAGTTTTTCAAAAAACGGTTGGTCAGATTTTCGAGTCCATACCAGGTGTACGCGTGTACGTCGATGACATTCTTATTTGGGGCGCGACGATGGACGAGCACGATGAAAGGTTTCGGGCTGTCTTGGAAGCGGCGCTAAAAGCGGGGCTAACACTCAATGCCGCAAAGTGTGACATAGGAGTGTCCGAAGTTTGTTTCCTCGGCGATATCATATCCGCAAAAGGAATTCAGCCAAGCCCTGAATCCATAAACGTTATGCGGAATATGCCACCACCGACTGACAAGCATGGCGTACAACGCATGCTAGGCGTGGTGAACTATTTTTCCAAGTTCGTCCCAGCACTAGCTGAGAAGACTCTGCAAATTCGACAGCTAGTTAAAAAAGATGCCTCGTTCGATTGGAATGCCAATAACGCCAAGGAATGGGAACAACTCTGCGCCTGTTTGAGCAAGAAGCCGGTGCTTGCAATTTTCGATCCTGAGCGAGACACAAAGATAACGTCCGATGCGTCGCAGAATGGCATAGGTTCCGCGCTAATGCAGCGTTATGATAACGCGTGGAAGCCAGTCGCTTATGCCTCGCGCGTGTTGACCGAGGCCCAGAAAAGGTATTCTCAGATCGAAAAAGAGGCGATGGCTGTTGTTTTTGGGTGCGAGAAATTCCATTACTTTGTGTACGGGCGTACCATTGCACTTGAAACGGATCACCGCCCGCTGATTGCTATCGCACAGAAAGCTATCGGCGACATGCCACCGAGATTGCAGCGTTTTTTCTTGCGTTTGCTGAAATACCGCTTCCACCTGCAGTTCGTCCCCGGTAAAGAATTGGTTTTGGCCGACCTGCTGTCGAGGGCTTCCGTTGGACCACCAGACGAGGAGGCGGACGACGAAGACGTCGAGATTCATGCCGTTACAACTGTGCAGGCACTGATCAGCGAGGCCACGCAAGTACGACTGGAGACTCAAAACGATAGGTACTTGAGAACTGTCCTTGAGTGCCTGCAAAACAGGCAACCTGTGGACGGAGAACTCAAACCCTTCGCCGGAGAACTCTCGGTGGTCAACGGCGTATTGCTCAAAGGATGCAAAGCTGTTATACCGCAAAGCATGCGCCGTGAGATGTTGAACAGGATTCACGATGGGCATATGGGAATAAACAAGTGCAAACACCGAGCCCGCCGTTTAGTTTTCTGGCCAGGACTTTGCGCAGACGTCGAACAGGTTGTCAAGAATTGCGCAACTTGCAGAAAATATTCTTACAAACAAGAAAGTGAGCCTTTCATGATGAGACCCGTGCCGGAGCATGCGTGGTTTAGAGTGGGTGTCGACATTTTTCACTATGCCGGCGAAGCATTCCTGTGTGCGTATGACTCGCTATCCAATTTTCCAGAGATAGAGCCTCCGTACGACACATTGGCTGCTATGGTTATTGAAAAGCTAAGCGCGATATTTGCACGATACGGAATACCGGCGGAAGTGTGCACCGACAACGGGCCGCAGTTTGCTAGACGAGAATTTGCAGCATTCTTAAGAAAGCTTGACTTCAAGCATACCACATCGAGTCCCTTGTTTCCGCGATCAAACGGTCTGGCAGAGAAAGGAGTGCAAATAGTGAAGAGAATTCTGAAAAAAGACGAAGGAAGGAAACAATGATTTCTGGTTGGGACTTTTGAATTACAGGGCCAGCCCGTTGGACGACGGCCGGTCCCCAGGAGAGCTGCTTCAAGGTCGGCGGCTACGCACGCCCCTGCCCGATCTTAACGAGGTCCCACACATGGCCGTACAGAAACACAGCTGTGCACGCCGAACGGGTCATCCACTCAAGCCATTGGCTGAAGGGCAATTCACCCGCATACGTTGTAAGAACTGGGCAACAAAGGCCAAGGTGGTCAGCATGACGCGACCGAGTCGTACCACGTCGTCACGGAAGACGGCAACGTTTTTCGGCGTAATCGACAGCACCTGCTCGCAACTACTGAGCCCTTCCACCCCTCCGCCGAAGACGTGGCCGATGAGAACGCCGATGCACCGATAGAGCAAGCTCCACCTCTGGTCCCGCGTTCGGAGGAGCCGCAAGTGCCCAGAAGATCGACCCGAAATAGGAGAGCACCCCGTCGACTAGGCTACGATGACAATTTTGTGCGAATTCCGTAGTTACGTTCTCTCTTGATGTTTATTTTGTTTTTCCTTCAGAGAAAGGAGGATGTATCGTGTTTAGGCGCGCCTGAGCGAGCGCGCGTGCGCAGGCAGTCTACTGCGCACGCTATCTGTTTCCTTCTCTCCGCCTTGCACTGTATAAAACGAGCGCACAATAAACCAAGGCGATTCTTCGCTGGGAGACGGCTGGCATCGGTTCTTGATAAGTACGAAACAGACCGTTTCCGCGCCTCCTTCGACCACGGGCAACCTCCCTTGGGACGCACGTCCGTTGTCGCTCACCATATCGACACCGGTCATCATACTCCACTTCGTCAACCACCCTACCGCGTCTCGCAGGCTGAGCGTGACGTCATCACTCAACACGTCGACGAGATGCTGCAACGTGGTGTTATTCAGCACTCACACAGTCCTTGGGCTTCGTCAGTGGTCCTCGTACGAAAAACATTACGGCATATTCACGGGGTGAATTATGATGAATGGGCGAAGCTCCGGAGGGATTCATCGGTAAACTGTGAATCTTCCGTGTAATTCGCCCAGTCGATCATCATGTAAAGACGTGAGAAACGCTGTGTGTGTATATACACAAATCAACTTTTGTTTGTTCTTAGATGATGGATGGCTTGCGATGTCCCTTGCCTCGCGCGCTCGCACATCGGGATTCTGTCTGCGAGCGCGCGCTGCTGCCGCCTTGCGCTCTCTCCGCTGTGCAGCCTTATCCATCCGGTGACTCCGAGCGCGCGCCAACAGCGAACGGATTTTATTACAACGCTCCACCTAGCGTACGTCGCCGCACTAAATCGAACGATTGCCTTCAACCAATGACACGCGCCATATGTGACATCATTCCTCTTTTATAAGATCTCGCGTCTTTCATCAACTACAAGTACCGCTTTCTAGTTTATAACATCTTGCATCTTTTCATCATCAGCTACAAGTACCACCATCTAGTCAACACTACAAGAACTAAACGAGAGGTGGCTACATACAGGAGACGGTACCACCATCTAGTGAACACTGCAAGAACTAAACTAGAGGTGGCTACATACAGGCTACGGGGGACGCACAGCCCACGCCCTAAGGAGCTTCGCCCCTAAAAAGAATGGCTCCATCAGGTTTTGCGTGGATTATTGTCGACTGAACAACATCACATGCAAGGATGTTTATCCCCTGCCACGCATTGATGACGCCTTGGATTGCCTTGAAGGTGCGGAGTTTTTCTATTCACTGGATCTGCGCTCTGGGTATTGGCAAGTGCCAATGGCTGAACCAGACCGTCCAAAAACGGCGTTTGTGACCCCTGACGGCTTATATGAATTCAATGTAATGCCCTTCGGTCTTTGCAATGTGCCTACGACTTTTTAAAGAATGATGGACAGTGTCGTGTCCTCAGGGGACTTAAATGGCACATCTGTCTTTGCTGTTTAGACGACATAGCTGTATTCTCAGCGAATTTTGAAACTCATCTTTCCCGTCTGGAACAGTTCTCTAGTGCCTTACGGCAGCCGGGTTGCAACTAAACTTCAAGAAATGTCGTTTTAGCGCCCGCAAACTCACAATTTTCGGCCACGTCGTTTCAAAAGAAGGAATATTGCCAGGCCCTGCCAAACTGCGTGCCGTTGCCGAGTACCCCAAGCCTACTACCTTAAAGGAGCTTCGTAGTTTTGTAGGCTTGTGTTCCTATTTTCGGCGTTTCATTCGCAATTTTGCCTCTTTAATTGCCCCTTTGACTCAGCTTCTCTCCCGTGGCGCGGACCTCTCTGGCTGGAATTCTCACTGCGATGAGGCATTGACGACGCTGCGCCGGCTACTCACGTCTCCGCCAGTTCTCCGTCACTTCGATCCCAATGCACCCACTGAAATTCACACGGATGCAAGCGGTGTCGGCCTCGGAGCCATTCTCGCTCAACGCAAGGATGGCTGCGACGAGTACGTTGTCGCCTATGCCAGCCGTACCCTAACGAAGGCAGAGTCGAACTATTCCGTCACGGAAAAGGAGTGCTTGGCTATCATTTGGGCTATAGAAAAATTTCTCACTTACCTTTACGAACGCCAGTTTGATGTTGTCACAGATAAACATGTCTTATGCTGGTTAGCGTCCATGAAAGATCCTACTGGCCGCCTCGCTCGTTGGGCTTTACGCCTTCAGGAATACAATATCCGTGTTGTTTATCGCTCAGGACGCCGACATTGAGACGCCGATGCACTATCCCGTTCTCCACTGCCTCCTGACCTTGCCTGCTTATCAACTGTCATTTGCGATTCGTTATCGTTGAGCATCACTGACATGCCATCCGAACAGCGCAAGGATCCTTGGATCAATTCTTTGCTCGACGTCCTCTCTCACAGTTCGTCAGAAACGACTTCATGCTGCCTCTCTTGTCAAGCAAGGCAGTTTGCTGTCCGTGAAGGCTTGTTGTATCATCGCAATTATGTGACGGACGGCCGTAGGTGGCTCCTTGTCATCCCTCGTCATTTGCGTTCGGACATCTGCGCTGCTTTTCACGATGACCCCCAGGGTGGCCACGCTGGAGTATTTAAGACTTACTCTCGCCTTCGTCTAAGATACTACTGGCGCGGCAAGTATCGGCACGTTCGCCAGTACGTTCGGTCATTCACCACGTGTCAACGACGCAAGACGCCTTCTCACAGCACTGCTGGTCTTTGCAACCCTTAACCTGCCCAGCGAGACCATTCGACCGCGTCGGAATTGATATTTATGGTTCTCTACCCAACTCTCTTCGAGGCAACCGGTGGATTATCGTCGCCGTCGATATTTTGACACGCTACGCTTAAACATCTGCGCTGCCTGCTACCACTACGAAAGACGTCGCGTCCTTTCTTCTTCACCATCTCATTTTGCTACACGGTGCACCTCGTGAATTACTGAGTGACTGTGAACGCGTGTTTCTCTCGAACGCCGTCGACGAGCTGCTCAAGGCATGTCACACTGTCCATCGGAAATCTTCGGCATACCATCCTCAAACCAATGGCATGACGGAACGCTTTAACCGTACCCTTGGAGATATGCTTGCCATGTACGCCTCTGACGACCACACTGATTGGGACCAAGTGCTCCCTTTTGTCACGTACGCGTACAACTCTGCGCCACAAACAACCACTGGCTTTTTTTTCTTTCTCCTGTACGGACGTTAGCCATCATGCTCCAAGGACACCATTCTCCCTTACAGGCCTGATGTTTCCGAAGTGACGCCTTTTTCCGAAGCAGCTGCTTATGCCGAAGAGTGTCGTCAACTCGCTTGCTCATTTACCGCACAAGACCAATGGCGCCAGAAAACTGACCACGATTCCTCTGCGTCTGCTGTACACTATAACCCAGGAATGCTGGTTTGGCTCTGGGTGCCGTCTACCCCTCCCGGTTTTTCCCCGAAGCTTTCGTCGAAATACCATGACCCCTACCGTGTGGTGCGGCAAACATCTCCTGTCAACTGTGAAGTTGAGTCCATTGATCCACCTTCGGACCAACGCTGCCGTGGGCGTGAAACAGTACGCGTATCACGCCTGAAATCGTGCTATGACTCCCTTGTCGTATCCTTTCCCTAGGTCACCAGGTTAGCTCATTTCTGCGCGATAATCACATGCGGGGTAACGAGAGGACTACACATGGAGGATACCAACGAAGGAAATCGGCAAAAAACTCGAAACCATTAAACACCAGATCTGAAAATATTTCTTCAATCCCAACAAATTCAGTGAAAAACGATAGCTGAGTGCGCCTTGGGGTGGGGAAGATTTTATGAGTGCCTCATAAAGAGCCTGAAAAAGTTGATGCGAAAGATAATATCGAAATGTACAGCTTCGGTAGAGTAGCTATGCAATACTGCAGCAGAAGTTGAAGGAGCACTCAATAATCGACCGTTGACTTACATGTATGGAGAACCTAACAAGCCAGTACCACTAACACCGGCAGACATCATAGGCGGACTGCGACATCTTCAAGACGGACAAACAATACTGTACAACGGTGACATTGAAGACGCATGGCGAAGCAGATGCAAACTCGTGCGAGCTTGGTGGAAGAGATGGCAGCGAGAATACATCAAGGAAATAGGAGCTACGGTCAAAGCCAAGACGCAGCAAGCAAACCCACTTTCACAGGGTGACATGGTGTTGGTGAGGACAAAGCTCCAAGAACTTTTTGAAAAATGTGCCGGATTTAAAAACTCGACAGTGGGAAAGACGGAATAACAAGAGCTTGTCTCCTTTTCACAGGCAAAAAAAAACTTCTAAGAAGATCTCTGAACAACCCTATTAGGGTTGTTTCAAATAGCCCGCAAGCGCTTATCTTATTGCAACTTGGGCGAGCGGGAGCCCATAAAATATCATCATTAAACGCCAGAAGAAAAAGCGAAAAGACTGCTGCCTGGAGCGAGCGCGTGCTACTTCTCCCAATAAACCGTGTTCGTTCAAAGCAGTTCCTTGTCTCGGTCGTGTTAATACAGATTACAGAATACAGATGAACTGGCTTGCTTGGCATGGGTACAATCTAGATTCTCGCCAACCGTCCCACCATCGCCGGCAATTTGGGCGATACCAGAGTTTCACGGTATTTAAGATTGCGTCTTCGGGTGGATTGAGACAGTCAACTCGCTCGGCGTCCTCCGTGCCTGGCCAGAAAACCGAAAATACGCAATCGCCATCAACTGCCTTCGTGATGCCGCAAAGGTATGGCATGCCTGCGAAGGCGCCCGGCTGCGTTTGGGGCTGGAGTGGCGTGCTAAGCTGACTAATCGTTTCCACCCACTTTTCGACTCCAGCGGTCACGTTCCTGCCAGCGAAGTCTCTCTCACACATGACGTTCGCAAACCACACCACAACGAAGCTGCAACTCGGGCATCCGCCAACCTCCGCTTTATCGGTGGTCGAGCTCATGAAGGACGCCGCCTTTATGAACCATCGGTGCCCTCGAGACCTATGAGTAGGCACGGCGAAGCGGCAGGGAACATGCCGATAACCAAGCAATTCTTGTTCACTGTTCAGGTTTTCCTGCTAGTCAACTCAACCAGCCCGTGTCAAGCGTTTCCTGTGCATGACGCAAGATACGACAGCGTATTCTGCCAGAACTGGTCACCAACGGTTCTACATCTGATTGGACCTCGTGACCTACTTTCGACCGAGACAACACCACTGCTGGCTATAAAAAACAGCCCACAGCATTTCTTCTTCAGTGGGCACGCCGAAGCGGCAGAGAATATGCCGATAACCAAGCAATTCTTGTTCACTGTCCAGGTTTTCCTGCTAGTCAACTCAACCAGCACGTGTCAAGCACTTCCCGTGCATGACGCTAGATACGACAGCGTATTCTGCTAGAACTGGTCACCAACGGTTCTACATCTGGTTGAACCTCGTGACCTACTCTCGACCGGGACAACACCACTGCTGGCTATAAAGAACGGCCCACAGCATTTCTTCTTCAGTGGGCACAGCGAAGCGGCAGGGAACATGCCGATAACCAAGCAATTCTTGTTCACTGTCCAGGTTAGTTCAACCTATTCCAAAATACGCAGTGATGATCGTACACTCCTTGTTCTACCGTGCCCACAGACCTGTGTTCTCATTGCGTATAGTTGTTTTCATGCCTGTAAATTCGCCGTCTGTGGTGACGTAGACGAAACTCCTGGTCCAACAGTCGAAGAAATGTTTGAGCAACGAATGAAGGGTCAGTAATCAATTATAAGAGAGCTTTCTGATATCCGAAGTAGTCTGACAGACAACGAAAGTGCTGTCACTTTGTTAAATAATCGTTGGACCGAAACGGATAAGGTATTACACAATGTACGCGAAACCTCTTCGCAAATTCAGACACTACAGGATAAAATACTTTCCCTTGAGAATGTATTTGAGCAACAGATAAGCAAACTAACTGACCTTGAAGACCGCAGTCGACGATGCAATCTTGTTGTCTATGGTATTAAGGACCAGGCTGATGAAAGTGATCAAGAGTTGCGTGCGCAAGTAATCGATATTGTGTTCACAAAAATACTCAACCCAGCACATCCGTTGCAAGAATTCACCGTCTCGGGAAGCGAGTTAGGAATAGACCAGTGATCGTATATTTCCAGGATTTCCTAGAAAAGGAAGCTATCCTATGTAGTGCCAGCAAACTCAAAGGTACTAATATATTGATCAAAAACAATTTCAGTAAATCCACACTACGCAAGTGCAAACTGTTATGGCAATCCGCGAAAGCCGACAAGGCAAACGGCAAAAGTGTCTCGCTTATCTATGATAAGCTGAAGATCGATGGTGTAAGTTATACCTGGGATGACACTAGGCAACAACGCATTGCCTTGAGCACTGGTGTAACTCGTGTTAAACCCTTTCCGGGTACTGCGCACATGGCATCTGCAAACAAAGTCACACCTGCCGAGCCTTGACGGGAAGCTTGCGGTGCACCAAAACAACTAAGGATCTTAAATATGAATGCCCGAAGCATAGCAAATAAAACTGCTGAGTTAGAAAGTATCTTGTACAAATATGATCCCCATCTGACGGTCATAAGTGAAACATGGTTGCACAATAGTGTCAGCGACGACTGTATTGTACCTGACTCGCACCAAATATTCCGTCGCGACCACTCTTCTCGGGGAGGAGGAGTTGCTGTCATATTAAAAAAATTGTTCTCAGTCACTCTGCTTCCGCAGATTGATTCTCATGAAAGCCTCTTTTTGAAAGTAACTTTCTGGGGTCATGTGTTTACAGTTTGCGCAGTATACAGGCCACCATCTTCCCCACCCGAGTTTCTAACGATGCTTTTTGATTATATGAGAGCAAAAAATCTGGGCAAGACTATTGTGGCGGGTGATTTTAACATGACATCTATCAACTGGACGAGTGACCACCTTTCCCAAACAGATGGTAACCCACTTCTTGGCATAATGATGGCATGTGACTTGGACCAAGTGGTAAAGGAGGTCACCCGTTCGTCTGGTGATGGTGGCGCAATTTTGGATCTTGTATTTATCAGCAAAGCTACGTTACAGCATGATGTCTGCATGGAGGAGGGTATATCGGACCATAAGCTCGTTTTTATTACTTGTTCCGTTGAAAACTTTGCTAGAAATGCAAAGCCCAAGGCGAAAGTGATTAGTAACTTTGCCCGTGCTGACGACCAGGCAATCTTAGATGAGCTTTGGGCGTTTGCCGACAACGTATCAAATGAAAATCCTCTCTCACTACGGCTTGAATTTAAGGGGATAGTCCTCGATTGTATTCGTACCTATGTCCCTCGTAAAAAAATCAACACAAACCCAGCTAGTTTCTGGGTAGACGGGAATATCGTTCATTTAAAGCGGAAACTGAAACGGGCTAAGAAAACAAAACTACCTAGAGCTGAACTCATTCAGAGTCTTAAAACACAGCTTCCAGCAAGTTTATCTACAGCCAGGAAGAAATATTTTTTGACCACGTAGCCAAATTTTATAAAAACACAACCACAAAAGTTCTGGCGCTATCTGGGCGGCAGTAAAAAACGCTTGGAACAAATTGAAGAAAACAACTTTCTTATAACTCAACCGAGGACCATTGCTAATACAATGAACGAGTATTTCCATTCGGTCTTCTCTACCCAGACTGAAACAAACGGGCTGTTCACGAATGTGACTGATATTGATCCTGAATTTATATCTGGTGAAGGCGTTCTTGCACTTCTGCTGGATATAAATGAAAAGTCGTGAGAAGGGCCAGACCTAATTCCAAATGCTTTTTTGCGCCGTTATGCCGAGCCGATATCGCACAATTTGACCGCCATTTTTTGTTTATGCTTGCGCCACTCAGTCTCGCCTGATGATTGGTGCCTAGCTCGCGTTGTGGCTGTTTTTAAAAAAGGAAATAGCTTGAAAATGAAAAATTATCGGCCCATTTCACTAACATCAACCTGCTGCAAAATTTTGGAACACATAATCGCCTCTTTTATTAACAAATTTCAGGAAACAAACAGCGTTCTTTCCGAGTTCCAACATGGATTGCGCAAAGGCCTTTCTACCACTACTCAACTTGTTACAACCGCTCAGGAAATCGCACAAGCTTTAGATTCATCCAGCCAAATAGATTTAGTCTTTCTTGACTTCAGTAAAGCCTTTAATCGCGTACCCCATGATAAACTACTCGCTAAGCTTTTTTCTCTGGGCCTTCCTGCATTTATAATTAACTGGATCAAATCATATTCAACAAACAGAACACAGTTTGTGGAAGTCGACGGGTGCGCTTCTGAAAGACTTGATGTGACATCTGGCTGTGACATCTGGCGTTCCACGGGGCACTGTTTTGGGACCGGTTCTTTTTTCAATTTACGTCAATGACATAACATCTGCTATTGACCTGAGAGTTTCCATAAAATTGTTTGCAGACGACTGTCTTATTTTCAAGCAAATCACGGGCACCGATGACCAAGTCTTGTTAAACAGCAGTTTGACGGGAATCGGTCAGTGGTGCACTACCTGGGGTATAAGCTTGAACGCTGACAAAACAGTTCTACTTTATGTAACAATGAAAAAACAACCCTTTCAGTTTTCCTATTCAATAAATGGTGCACCAGTGGTAGAAAAAAGCCAGTACAAATACCTCGGGATAACGTTCACAAATACTCTGTCCTGGTCAAAGCACATAGAAAACATCTGCGCATCTGCCACACGCAAGTTAGGCGTTTTACGGCATAAACTCAAAGCGTCACCAACTCATTTAAAAGTACTGACCTTCAAAATGATAATACTTCCTAAACTGCGATACGCTTCGGTCGCGTGGGACCCCTTTCTTAAAAAAGATATGTACCGGCTTGAAATGATGCAAAGACGCGCTATACGCTTCATTTTCAACAAATATAGGACCACCGACTCGCCAAATTCTCTAATGCTGGCGAATAGCATTTCAACCCTGGAGGATAGACGAAAAATTGATAGGCTGAAACTGCTGCTTGCTCTTTATACTGGTTCCACAAAGGTAAATGCATCGGTATACATTCAGCCATTTCAATCGCGCCCCACGAGACATCGGCACACGCACAATTTGCTTCCGTATCGAGCCCACACAAACATTTTCAAGAATTCGTTTTTCCCACGTGCAGTATCGAATTGGAATTCGCTGCCTGAAGTGGTTTTCACATCTCAGTCTATTTGCCATTTTGAGCATGCCATATTGTCTGTACTGTAGTCTGTACTCGACTTGCTTTACTGTTTATCGCAATTGTGAATGTATAAAAGGGAGATAGACCCATCACCGTTGTTCTGAAGGTCGTATTAACCTGTGTTTAAGCTCATCTATGTATCTCTGTATAATGCACTTATCTTCTGTATTTTGTGCACATCCTTCATGTATCTCGCTTACGTGTGTTTTCCACTTAATTTTTTGTGCCTCTCCTGCTTGGTCTTTTTAAAGACCGCAGTATGTTGTAAATAAAAAAATAAAATATAAAATATAATAGAGAGCATCTCTGGCAGCTCTACTCAAGCCGCTGTACGCATGTACACTTGGCCGCTTGTCTCCTTCTCTGTGCCTGTATCAGATGTAAGTTAATCACTAGGGGGGAAGTTCAGACCACTCGTCATTCAGAGCTGTTTAAAGAGCGGGCCCAGGGTTCACCTTCACTGAGGCACCCGCACACACTAGCTCCTCTCGAGATTGACGTGCCTACAGCGAAGATGCCAGGGAAACACAAGCTACCTATTGCTGAACTCCATGATAAATTTTATGTGGAAGGCAACCTTTGTGCTCAAAATACCCGCAGCCACCACCCCAGCGTGAAAAACGCGTAGGATGCGGGGCAGACGAAAACAGCAGCCGCGAGCGGGGTTCTCCAGCAAGGATCTCGAACTCTGCGACGTTGCCTGAGACCAAGGCCACCTTCGCTCAGCTGCCAGTGACTCTCATGTACGGCCTGCCTTTTGCAAAGGAAGAGCCCGCGATACGCATCAATATGCCCGCAGACACATCGGAGCCACTTCTGCTACCCGAAAAACATTCGTTCACCCAACGCACATCTGATCACCTGACAAAGCTTTACGCAATAAGCACACAAATGTTACCCTTTCGCCCGTCATGGAGTCACCCATAAGCGTGTCATCTATTGCGAAGAAGCGTCGACTTTCTTCTGGCGCGCTGCGTGCGGCACTCACTCAACAGCACAACCGAGGCATAACGCATGGTGTATGTGTGCTAGCTTTCCACAAAAAGTACCTGCATTACCGAGTCCAACCATCGAAGTGCAGCCAGTTTTGTCCTCCGGACACACTTCTGTCTGTGCAAACGAACTTGCAGCGTGGCCAAGACAGACCACCACGATCTAGTCAGTCGCGGCCACCAGAGCCGTCATTACCAAAGTACCAAATCAAACCCACAGAGACAATCTCTGTGGGTCACAGACAACCACTGCGGCACAGCCAATGTATTCCGTCCGAACGCATTTCTGGAGTCCCTGTGCACTTTCACAGCGTGGCCGAGTGTAATGTAGTGGAACTCGGGCGTTGAGTCGAGTGAGGCCCAACGCCCGAGCCCAACGCCCGGGGAAAGAAGAGGAGAACGAAGCAGGATAAGAACAGCCATCCTACTGAACAGGCGTTGTGTCTTATTTGTCGTCAATAGACTTGTATTAGGCTTGTATTGATGACATGATTTCGAGAGTGACCATGTGAAATAAGGTACTGGACGACAAGTCAGGCCCCTTAAAGGGTAACAAAGTTTTATTTATTCAGCCTAGCACATGTTGTACTGATAGTCACTAATATTGTCACGTGCTTGACCGAGAAAAACGATGGCAGTCGAGCATGTGCCATGAAGGACTATGAAATGAATGAAAAAGAAGAACTCCCTTGTGTGTTCTTTTAAAAAGAACGACCAGCTTCTGCTGTTTCAATCTCTGTGGCAAGACCTCTGTTTTGACGTCGTGACACTGGTGCAGGTGCTGGAGCCGACAACCTGATGCAGGAAAGTCTTGCTTGGACCCGTTCACATAGTCCAGAGACTCAGCCTCTCGTCACAACTCCAATGCACCGATTCAGTCGGGGCCTACTAGGCTTAGGTCCGGAGTCTGCAACTGTTCTGTCTCTTTCTAGCATGGCAGCTCCTACTACTTTTACGGTTATCCTGCCATCGCGGACCACTCTTCCCTCGCAGGTGACTCTTGAACAATCTTGCATTCCTGAAGTTTTCCGTGGGGAACGGTACGAGGATATCGAGAACTGGCTCGAACAGTTCGAATGGGTCGCTGTATCCAACCACTGGAGCGAACAGCACAAACTTGGCCGTGCATATTTTGCTCTCGAAGATAGCGCTCGCACGTGGTACGAGAACCGCGAGGCTACATTCCAATCTTGGGAAGATTTCCGTCGAAAGCTCCTCGCTATAATTTTGAACTCGGACCAACGGGATCGCGCACAGCAACTGCTTGAGGCGGCTGTCATCGAGCGCGCACTGCAACAACAACGCCGACACTTTGACCGCCTGCTAAACCACACGGCAGTAAGTGCTGCAGCTCAAAACATTGCCGTACGCGAAAGATCCCTGTGACAAACGATTAGGGAAATACTGCGGGAGGAACTTCAGGCCCTCTGCGTTCCCCCTAACCAACCGTCTGTCGCTCATGTTGCCGAAATCATCCGCCAGGAGTTGAGGCAGGCCATTACACCACCCACGCCAAGTCCTGAGCTACATCCAGCGAGCTACGCTGAAGTGGTCCGTCGTCCTTCACCGTCATTTGTAGCGATGGCCTTCCAGCCACGACCCGCTGCCGTACCTTGGTGGCAACGGGATTCTATGAGACGACCACCAGTTCGACGAACTGATTTATGGCGCATGGCCAACCATCGACCTATTTGCTTCCACTGCGCAGAACCCGGCAACATTGCCGCTATTGCCATCATGGCGATGCCCCGCCGCGGTGGTCTAGTGGCTAAGGTACTCGGCTGCTGACCCGCAGGTCGCGGGATCAAATCCCGGCTGCGGCGGCTGCATTTCCGATGGAGGCGGAAATGTTGTAGGCCCGTGTGCTCAGATTTGGGCGCACGTTAAAGAACCCCAGGTGGTCGAAATTTCCGGAGCCCTCCACTATGGCGTCTTTCATAATCGTATGGTGGATTTGGGACGTTAAACCCCACATATCTATCAATATTGTTACGTTTGAAAGAGACTGGTAGACGTTGAAAGGGGCCGTTTATTAGGTCGTTAGAGGCAGCTCAGAAGCGGCCGACTGGTTAAAGATCCTCCTGATCCTCTTCTTCCTCTCTCGCTCTGGGCGACGAGCGCGTTCCCCGTATACGCTTCTTCGTCTTCGTGCATGTACGCCACATTCCTCTCCGCGCAGACGAAGGCCGCCGGACGAGTCAGTCAAGTTGTCGTGGCGTGTAAAGTTTCAGGCGGGCAACATGAACCACTTGAGTTTTGGCAGCTCGTCGACCACTCGCTGTGAGACGAGCTATTACATAGTTGACCTCTGTAAGTCTGTCGACAATGACAAAAGGTCTATCGTAAGTGGCCAAAAACTTTTGGCATAACCCGCGCTTGCGCATCGGAGTCCACAACCACACCAGATCACCAAGGCGATAAATCACTGGTCGATGATGAATGTCATAGCGTGCCTTAGCTTTGTCTTGCGACGCCAATGTGCGTAGTCGAGCTATGCGACGCGCCTCTTCGGCGAGGCTGCCCCGCCGCGGTGGTCTAGTGGCTAAGGTACTCGGCTACTGACCCGCAGGGCGCGGGTTCAAATCCCGGCTGCGGCGGCTGCATTTCCGATGGAGGCGGAAATGTTGTAGGCCCATGTGCTCAGATTTGGGTGCACGTTAAAGAATCCCAGGTGGTCTAAATTTCCGGAGCCCTCCACTACGGCGTCTCTCATAATCATATAGTGGTTTTGGGACGTTAAACCCCACATATCATATCATCTTCGGCGAGGCAGAGAGTCTCGGCGACAGTGACGTTGTCGTGGTCACAGAAAGGCAATATTGTGTTGATTGTGTGCCGGGGCGAACGTGCATAAAGCAAAAAGAAAGGGCTATAGCCTGTAATCTCATGCTTCGCGGTGTTGAACGCGTAAGTAATGAACAGAAGTACGTCATCCCAGTTCTTGTGGTCGCATGAGACATACATAGACAACATGTTGACAATGGTGCGGTTGGTACGCTCCGTCAGCCCATTAGTTTGGGGGTGGTATGGTGTCGAGTGACGCAGGCGGGATTCACATAAACGGAGTAGCTCCTCCACGACATCCGCTGTGAATTGTCGGCCACGATCGCTGATAATCAGGCGAGGTGGGCCGTGTCGGAGGACGACGTACTGTAACAAAAACGACGAGACTTCACTGGCAGTTGCGGAGGAGACGGCCGCCGTCTCGCAGTAGCGTGTGTGGTAGTCGACGCAAACAATTATCCATCGGTTGCCCTTAGCCGATTTTGGAAAGGGGCCCAGAAAGTCAATCCCCACTTGTTCGAAAGGTGCACTTGGAGTAGGCATCGGTTGTAGAAGACCAGCTGGACCAGTTGATGGACGTTTGTGACACTGGCATTGCATGCAGCTTGCCACATAACTCTCAACGGACTTTTGCATACCAGGCCAATAAAAGCGCTCTTTAGTCCGGTGAAGCGTCCGTGCCAAACCTAGATGTCCAGATGTAGGGTCGTCGTGCATGACACTCATAATAACGGTCCGCAGGCTCTCCGGGACCACTAGAAGGAAACGTGCGCCACTGCTGGAGAGGTTACTTTTGAACAACAGTCCATCACGCATACAGAAACGGCGTGCACTAGTGGAAGCGGATGCAGCGGCGAATAGTGGTGCTAGTTTAGCGTCCTTCTGCTGTTCCGCTCTGAAACTGGGATAGTCTGGGAACGTAGGCGACACAGACGCTACAAGCTGGTCAAGGTCATCGGATTCACAGTCCGTTGTGCTAAGTGGCATACGAGAAAGACAGTCCGCGTCAGCATGTCGACGACCACTCTTGTAAGCGACGGTAAAACTGTATTCTTGTAGCCGGAGGGCCCAGCGCGCAAGGCGGCCACAAGGGTCACGAAGGTTGACAAGCCAACACAACGAGTGGTGGTCGGTTACGACTGTGAATGGGCGTCCGTACAGGTAAGACCTAAACCGCTGAATTGCAAATAATACCGCCAGGCATTTTTGTTCCGTAACAGTGTAGTTTTGTTCCGGCCTGCTTAGGGAGCGACTTGCGTATGCGATGACGTGTTCGCGGTCGCCGTAACGTTGTACTAGCACGGCTCCAATACCTATGCCGCTAGCATCTGTATGAAGCTCTGTCGGAGCAGAAGGACTGAAGTGCTGATGGACGGGTTGTGACGTCAGCAAAACTTCAATTGACGGAATGAAGAATCGCACTCCGGAGTCCACTCAAAGGAATTGTCCTTTTGTAAGAGGCATGTGAGAGGATACGCAACGTCGGCAAACTTCGGAATAAAGCGGCGGAAGTACAAAAAAAGCCCCAGGAAACTACGAAGGTCCTTGACGGAACGCGGCGCATTGAACGCCTCAACTGCTGCTGTCTTCTGGGGGTCAGGGCGGATGCCATCCTTGTCAACGAGATGCCCGAGCACAAGCGTCTGGCGGTCTCCGAAGTGGCGTTTCTTCGAATTTAAAATTAGGCCAGCATTTCGGATGCAGTTCAAAACAGTATCCAGACGAGAGTTGTGTTCACTGAACGTGCGGCCAAAGATGACGACGTCGTCGAGGTAGCACATGCGGATGTTCCACTTCAAGCCACGCATAATGGTGTCCATAAACCTCTCGAACGTTGCCGGTGCATTGCACAGTCCAAAGGGCATCACGTTGAATTCAAAGAGCCCATCAGGGGTTACAAAGGCAGTCTTTTCCTTGTCCTCTGGGTGCATCGGAATTTGCCAATAACCGGATCGTAAGTCTACGGAGGAAAAATAAGAGGCCGAATGTAAGCAGTCGATTGCGTCCTCTATACGGGGCAGCGGGTATACGTCCTTTTTAGTCACGGCATTCAGTCGGCGATAATCGACGCAAAATCTCCAAGATCCATCTTTCTTCTTAACAAGGATTACCGTTGCTGCCCATGGACTGGCTGACTCTTGTACCACTCCCTTTTGCATCATTTGCTGCACTTGGTCGTTGATAATTTGTCTTTCTGACGGGGAAACACGATATGGTTTTTGGCGAATCGGACTTGCCGCGCCAGTGTTGATGGTATGGCACGTTCGAGACAGGGGGACAGGGATTACTTTGCCCTTCTGTGCAAAGTCAAATACCGAAGCGTGCTTCAACAGCACATTCATTAAAGTTAGGCGCTCGCTTGAGCTGAGCGACTTATTTATCATTGCCATAAGCGCCCCGTCCAAATTGTGACAACCAGTTCCGTCACGTTCTTCCGGCACGTCTGTGAGCTCGACCACTGATAAGGTCGCGTGTTCTTTGCTGACCGAAGCTAATTTCAAACCATTGGGTAGTGTCACGGGCTCAGAGGAACAATTTACAGTCCATAGGCCAGTTCGTCCGCCATCTATCGACACCACACAATGGGGAACCAACACATTCTTCTTCACGCAGTTTATGTGCATTGGTTCTACGCTCGCATCGAAGCTGTCAGAATCTGCTCCGCGACAAACAACAGGAACACGTACGGTAGACAACGCAGGTATGAACGTATCGCCACAGACACACAGCGTAGTTTGATCATTCGCTGGAGTTTCCAGAAGTTCTGACGGCATCTGGCCACTCACAAAGACTTTCCCCGTGCGACAGTCTACAGTGGCACCACATTCTCGCAAGAAGTCCATGCCGAGAATGACATCATGTGTCGACCGAGGAATAATCGGAAATTCTGTCGTTATCATAAGGCCTCCCAAAAATACTTCAGCACTACACACACCAATAGGGCGCAACGGCTCTCCACTCACTCCACAGAACGTCGAAGTTTCATCCCAGGTAAAAACAACTTTCCGCCCTAACACGTCTTTAAAGGAAGCACTCATCACGGAAATCGTTGCACCGGTGTCCACCAAGGCCATCACAGGCACATAATCCACCAAAACACGCACTCTGTTTTTAAACATACACACAGGAGGTATTTCTGTCAGTAGCACGTTTCCAGCGACCTCACCCCCATTGGCCGCGCTGGCTAGTTTTCCGGTGGCGAAGAGGGCGCTTTGCGACGCAGCGGTGAAGGAGAACGATGAGCACGAGGTCGTGGTGGGGGCGTTAAACTCCTGTCAGATGCCGGGGAGACGTTGCGGAAGTTGCTGGGCCAATAGTTGTCATCAGGTGGTATGTGGGCCGGCCGCCGGACACCATGAGGCTGTTCGAAGGGTCGTGAAAAGTCAGATGGTTGGTGATACCGAGGAGTCACCCGACGGTTGCAAAATCGCGATATGTGGCCTGGCACACCGCAGGAATAGCACACCGGCCGAGGTCGAAACGTCGGTCGCTCGTCGTTGAATCGAGCGTCATCATTTGTTCTTGTGTAACGTATGTACTGGTCAGGTACGTCGTACCGAGACGTCAGGTGTCGAGGAGGCATGCGCTGAGAGCGTCGGTCATACCGCGACGTGGGAAATCTGGTTGTCATTCTTGACTGTGGGACTGGGCTGTACTCCACAGTTGCCGCGCTCATCGTCGGTTGCCATGGGGTCAAAGGAGGCACATCCATAGCCTCGCGTGGCAGAGACAACTCGCGATGGTCAGCTGTCGAACACGACATTTCTCGGTGTGACAGTTCCTCACGAACAATCTGTCGAATGGCAGAAAAAAGGTCGAGGCCAGGATTCGTGTCCACACTGGCAACAGTTGTAACGTTAGCCAGCCGACCAAACTTGGGCGAAATTCGACGCATCTTGAGTGTTTCAAACGTTCGGCAATGCTGAATGACGTCGGACACAGAACTGAGGCTTTCTTTTCCAATTAGAAAATTATACACGTCCTCAGCGATCCCTTTGAGCAGATGCCCAACTTTTTCTTCTTCCGACATGGTAGCACAGACCACCTTGCACAACCTTAACACTTCTTCTATGTAAGTGGTGCATGTCTCACCTGGTAGCTGTGCCCGTTGCGACAGTGTTTGCTCAGCCCGCTTCTTTCTAGCAACTGAGTCGCCGAAACACACCCTGAGCTCTTCAACAAAAAGATCCCACGTCGTGAGTGCGTCCTCGTGGTTCTCGTACCATACCAGTGCGGTGTCGGTCAGGGAGAACACTACGTTGGCTAGCATAGCGGCTGCATCCCAACCGTTGGACTTGCCCACACGTTTGTACTTGGTGAGCCAGGCGTCGACATCTTCTTCGGCTTTTCCTCCGAAGGGCGGTGGAATTCGGTAGTACGGAGGCGGGCCAGACGGTGCCGTCCTGGAAACGCCTGCTTCTTCGGGCATGTCGAAGTCACTCACGGTAGATGGTGGGATACCGGCAAGTCGACGGCTTCGTCGAAGCTGTGGCAGTGATCGTTCCGTAGTTGAAGCGCTTACCCAGCTCCTCCACCACTCTGTTACGTTTGAAAGAGACTGGTAGACGTGGAAAGGGGCCGTTTATTAGGTCGTTAGAGGCAGCTCAGAAGCGGCCGACTGGTTAAAGATCCTCCTGATCCTCTTCTTCCTCTCTCGCTCTGGGCGACGAGCGCGTTCCCCGTATACGCTTCTTCGTCTTCGTGCATGTACGCCACAATATCATGCCGTCATGGTGATTCCGAGTTCGGGAACTTTTCTCGTCCCGCTTCTTTTCGCTCTTAAGACCGTCGTGCCTACGATGCCAATCAACTGTCACCTGGCCAAGCAACTCCACCGCGTCGCTGGCGATCTCCATCACCTGCGCGTTACCGTGACTTCCCTCAAGGCTACGCGGACGTCACCAGAGGCCGTTCGCCTAGCCCGCGCCGGGGAAAATAACTGCTGCGACCTCGGGGGCAAGGTTGCCAATCGTCAACACACTGAAATGTTCCCCCTATCATCGCAAGAAGGTATGACGACAACGATGACGAATACGACGGCGAATACTAATGCCGATGAAGTTGTACGTGCCGAATTTAGCGTTCTCATTGACGGACATCACGTTACAGCACTGGTCGACACTGGCACCGTGTTCTCATTCATGCGAAAAGAGGTCACCGACCGCCCTACAAAGGTCAAGACACCATTGACAGGGCCGCACATAAGGAGCGCTGGTGGTCAGCTGATGACTCTCACGGGTAAATACACCACTCGACTCCGCATCGGGGATTCTAGCTTCGTGGCCACTTTTGTCCTGTTACCAGACTGCTCTAAAGAGCTAAATTTGGGCATGAAGTTTATTCAAGATCATGGCGCTGTTATCAACATCCGTCAACGTATTGTGATGTTTTGCGCACATGCCGACAACGGCAGCGATGAACAACGCTGCCGTTTGCGAATAGCCGACGATGTGACGCTCCCACTGAGATTATGCTGCCTTGTGTCGGTGTCCAGTAGGTGGCCTTGCTATAAAGAGGTGATAGCGGAGCACATAGTCACTTTTTTGTTCACGCAAGGCATTTCCATCGCGAGGGGCATCCTGGCGCTTACTGGTGGGCAGGCAGAAGCGCTCCTCACAAACTTCAGCAACGAGCCCCGTCAAATCCAAAAGGGTACCCCAATTGCCTACTACGACGATGCAGACCAAGCCGGGGATTGTATCGCTTTGCGACCAGATGACGCGACTGTCCCCGCCTCGACAGCTTCATCGGTGAACATTTGCTCCTTGCTACTGCCCTCTGATAGGAAGCGCCTGCTTGAAATTATACACCAATTCGAAGACTGCCTTTCGCGTACGTCAAAGGTCCAGTACACGCCATTGACCAAGCACCGCATCATTACTGTATACAACACGCGAACGATTCGGCAGGACCCCTACCGTGTGGCTCCGAAAGAACGCGAGGAGATTCAGAAGCAAGTACAGAAGATGCTCGCGGGTTACGTCATATCACCTTCAAAAAGTCTTTGAGCGTCCCCCGTGGTTTTGATCAAGAAAAAAGACAGCAGCTTGCGCTTCTGTATTGATTATTGCAAGTTGAACCAAGTCACGAAAAAAGACGTATATCCACTGCCCCGCATAGACCATTCACTCGTTCGGCTGCGTCATGCTGACTATTTCTCTTCAATGGACCTCCGAAGCGGCTACTGGCAGGTAGACGTCGCCGAGAGAGATCGTGAAAAAATGGCCTTTGTGACGCCCGATGGCCTTTACGAATTTAAGGTGCTTCCTTTTGGGTTGTGACAGCGATGTCCAAATGAATGTAGTCAAGGCAAAGTTCAAATTAAAAAAAACTGTATTGTGCTAAGTTGCAGGTGAATCGGCAGTGGTTACATGTATAAGAAAACTAGACTCGGTGCAGGAGCTCGATCGGATACGTCCGACGCCACTTGCGTCTTAGCTCGCTATGCGGTGCGTTGCTCTGCGGTCCCGGCTCGAATCTCGGCTCGTTCTCCCCTCTCTAGCAATGCGTTGCTATGCGGTCCCGGCTCCCCAGCTCACTTTTTGTTTTTTGAATGTTCGTTGAACCAATGGGCAACCGCGTCGAGTGGACGTGCTCAGGGCTCGCAGTCCACGTTAACGCAGGGCAGCGTTTCCCGAGCAAGCACAGAGACGCTGCCGGAGAATTCAGCTGTGCCAACTCGAGTGCCGCTGACACGGCCCTCCCGAAAATTGCGCCTATCCTCAGGCGTGCGTGTCGTTAGATGGCGGTGGTTCCGTAACTTTTAGGAGCGGCTCCTTATATCTACGAAGCTGCTCCACGTTGACGATTTTTTGGTTGATCATGCCCGGTGTGTGGGGTACTCTTTGGATCTCGGCCCTGTTTTCTCCGACGAGGGCCGTTATCTCAAACGGACCTTCATAGCGAGGGTCTAATGTGCCTCGAGCGCTCAACTTAAGCAGGACGAGGTCCCCCGTTATGAACCTCGGAGTTCGCCGCTTCTTGTCGTATCGGACCGTTGTTTTGCGCTGACTCTGCAGTAGCCTCTCTCTTGTCTCCGCACGTCCTCTTGCCAAGTCGTGTAGTCTATGGGACTCGTCGATGTCTCCCTCGACTGAGGCGAGGTTGAGCTCTCCTGTAAGTTTTGGGTCGTAGCCGTGCATGAGTCGAAATGGGCTGTGGCCACTGTGACGATGCTTCGTGGCGTTGATTGGTAGCGTTGCTGGGGGTAGTTCCTTCTGCCTTTTGTCCTTGTTGTTTAGCATTTTGCGTAGCACCTGTTTCAATGTTCCTACCATTCGCTCAATCAGTCCATTTGATTGTGGCCAGTACGGTGGGGAGTTCTGATGAGCAATTCCCAGTCTGTGATGAAATTGGTTGGTTTTCTTGTTCACGAATCCTTTGGCTTGGTCCGTAATAATGACGCTGGGAACTCGAAATCGCGGAATCCACCGGTTTGTCATGAAGTCAAGGTAGTGCGTCGACGAAGTGCTCGGTACGGTCACGGCGTCCATGACTCTCGTGGCGTGGTCGATACACACGAGGATGTGGTCTCCCTTCTCGTTTAGCGGGCCCATGTGATCCAGGGATATCACCACCTTTGGCTCAGTAGGAATATCGCGTGGGATGAGGCAACCTTCATTACGTGTCGTGCGGGCGTTAATAGTCTGGCACGTGTGGCAGGAGTCAACATACTCGCGTATGTCCTTTCTCATCGATGGCCACCAGTACTTTCCCTAGATCAGGTCTCTTGTCTTCTCGACGCCTAGGTGGCCGTTGTTGTCGTGAAAAACGATCATCACACTGCTTCGGAGGGCAGCGGGAACGATCACCCTCCGACGGACCCGTCCTCCCTCGAGAGATTTCTTCACCAGTATGTTGTTTTCGATCTCGTAGTCTGAAGATTTGTGCTTGGCCTCCTCCCGAAATCTTTTGCAGTGAGTATCCCTCTCCTGAAACTCGCGTAGGCGACTGTGTTTGCCGACCACTACTGCGTATCAGTGGAGGTGTCGGGTTGAAACGCCCTGATCGAAAGCCTCTGCAGATTCCGACTGCCCCGAGAGTGCGTCAGCAGTGGAGTTCTGGCGTCCTGGCTTGTGCTTGACGTCGAAGTTGTACTCTGCTAAGTCGAGCGTCCACCTCGCAAATCTGCGGTTGCTGGCTCTCTTCTGGACGAGGTATGACAAGCTGAAGTTGTCCGTGAACACTGTAAAACGAGGGCCTCCTCTCAAATAGACCGAAAACTTCTCAGTGATCGCCCAGTGGAGCGCCATGCACTCGAGCATATTAGAGTGTAGACCACGATCGTGCTCGTTTAGTGATCTTCTTGCGTACTCTACGATTCGCTACTTTCCGTCTTGAGTTTGAGAAAGCACCGCACCAAGCCCGGTTTGCGAAGCGTCGACGTGAACGTTAGTCGGGCAGTCTGGGCGGAAGCTCGCCAAAATCGGCGGGTTCTTCAAGGCGTGTTTTTTGGCGTTGACGGTTGCTTCATGAGCGTCAGTTCATATGAAAGGAACGTCCTTCGCCAGAAGGTGCCGTAGCTTGTGCGTGACCTTCGCAAACTCCGGTATGAACTTTCTGTAGTGATTAGCGAACTGCAGGAAGGAATACAGCTTCTTTGCGTTGCGATGCGGCTCGAACTTCTCGACATCGGCAACTCTGGACTCGTCCAGTGTTCATCCTTCGGCGAAGATCACGTAACCCAGGAAAGATACTTTGTCTTGAATCAACTGGCATTTCCGGAGATCTATCTTCAAGCCGTTGATCACGACTCTCCTGAGTGCTTCGTCCAGCAAATTCAAAGCCTCCCTCACTGTTGTGGCTCCCTGCCCGACATCGTCCATGTACGTAGCTGTCCTAGGTAAGCCATCGAACGTGCGACGCATGACTCTTTGCATGGTCTGAAGGGCCTTGCAAAACCCAAAGGCCATTTGAAGGTATTCGTACTTTCCGTCTGGAGTGACAAATGCGGTCTTGTGTACGTCGTCCGGCTTCATTCGTATAGTCAGAAATGCCATTTTCACGTCCAACACAGTGAAGTAAGCTGATCCGTCGCGCATGACATCGCCAATAACGTCTTCCATGACGGGCACTGGATAAGAAGGGTTGATGGTTTTCTCGTTGAGCTTGCGATAGTGGTGTACCATTCTTCGTGGAGTCGTCGGGTTGTGCGCTTGGTCAACGACTATCATTGGAGCACCGTACTCGCTTTCGCTCGGCGTTATGATGCCCTTGGAGAGGTAGTCATTCACCTGTTCTCGGATGAACTTGCGATCAGCCGGTGAGCACCTGTACGGCCTCGATGACACTGGTATATTGTCTCTGAGTTCGATGCTGTGATCGGTGTGAAGACACACGCCCAAAGTGTCGCCTTTGGAAGTGAACGCTTGGTGATGCCTTAACAGAATGAAGTTGTTCACTCTCTGCCTCGGTGGCATCCTTCGTTATCTTCTGTGTGGCGTCTTCGACTAGACCCGTGAAGTCTTCTTCGGGTGCGGGACATTTCGTGTTGAGGCGCACATACCCTTCGTCTTTGGAAACACTATCGTCTGATTGCCGGCAGAACGTTGCAATAAGCGTTTCCCCGGTGTGGTGTGCCTTGTTTCGGGGGTGGTACTTCGGACGATGAAAATTTTCGGGAGGGCTTGACTGGAACGATAGTCACATCGTTTGACGTGTGGAACGTTACGTCGACGTTCCCGACTCGTCGCCAGTCTGATCTCAGAATCAGGTCGATGCCGCTGGGCAGTTCCGTTACCACGACTTCTTCGAGTCGCACATTCGTGGTGCCCAGTGTCACATCAAGCGTTGCAGCGAGAGTTGGACATATGCTGCGGTTGAGGACTTCAATGTTCTCGCACGATACCCATGCATGCGTGGGAATGTGGTCCGTCAAGGCATTGGCACTCATGATGGATAAGTTGGCGCCACTGTCAATGCACACGCGGACGGGTCTGTTGTTAGCAGTACCAGACACTATTGATAATGTGCCGCCCGTCGAATGCAAAAAACAGTTCGCTTGCCTAGGTGACGTAGTCCCTGTTTCGTGGCTGCTATTGTCCCTCTCCGCTCGTTTCTCGTCCGCTCTGATCGTTGCTGGCGTTTTCGGCTTTCTACAATCACGGGACAGGTGACCGATGTCGCCGCAGTTGAAGCTCGAACGAGCAGAGATGGGCCGCGGGTGGGGAGCTCCCGAGAAATCGCTGCGCGGGTTGGCCTTCGGCAAGTTGGCAGAGCTGCTGGCTGGCACCCGCTGGTTCGAACCCTGACCACGGCTCACTGTAGACGATGACGGTTTCTTGTCGTTCTCGGCACACATGGTCGTACGACGCCTCGCGTCGAGCAAATCCGCTCTGTCAATGAGTTCGGTTACTGTGCCACACAGCTGCGCTGTGAGTGGGTTGGCCCATGTGTCGTCCTCGATGCAGTTGAGAATGAGGGAAATTCGTTCTTCCTCTGCTAAACGGTATGGCGCCTTGTTCGGAATGGCGTTCTTCGAGTACATGTACTCGACGATGGTCTCGTGGCTCTGAAGGCGTCGCTTCGTCTGCAGTTCGAGGAACTCCTGCATTGTCAGCTTTCGTTTGAATCGGAGAATGAGCGCTTCTTTCCATTTCTCCCAGGTGTCATACTGTGAGCCGTAGGCGCTGTGCCAATCCTTGGCAGATCCCGTAAACCGGCTTGCTGCTGTCACCAACGTCAGCGATGGCGTCCAGTGGGCGAGCGCTGCGATTCTCTCCACTTGCGTAATCCATTTGTGAGCACTTTGTTGCGGTGCCCCATCGAACAAGGGGATTGAGGATGACGTGTCACTCGTGGAATGAATCTGAATTGGGCTCGTCGTCGCTGGACTTCTCGACAGCGTGTTGGCGAGCAGGGCTTGTGTGTTCACGAGCGCAGCGAGGATCTGGGCCATGGAAGGTTCTCCCTCGTGCGTTGAAACGGTCGGCGCGGCGGGGCGTGCCGCGTCTTGGTTGGTGCCGTCGTTCAGTGACGGTGGCCGCGTCGAACCCGAGGACATCGTTATGTCAGCAGGGACGAAATGGTGCAGCCCGAGGGTTGAAGTCGTCACCCATTCCGTTGGCAGTGAAGCGTTCTGATGGGCTTCGTGCAATGTCTCACGTTCCCTCGTAGTCACACGGTTAAGCTGGGCTCGCAGGCTGCTGAGTTCAGCGCAAAGCCTCGCGTTGTCGGCGGACAGTGTCTCCAGGTGCGCCTGCCGGTCGTCGTCGTAGGCAGCCTGGTCCTTCGTTAACGAGTCCGTCGGCTCTAGAGCTTGGCGAGTGATGTTGTCGCGGATGATTCTTGCGATGAGATCGTCCTTTCGTCCGGAGCACCGTAGACCTCGTGCTCTCAGCTCGTCGATGAGTTGCTTTTTCGTTGCATTGGCCATCGTGCTTTGGTCGAGGGTCGTGAACACGCTTTCGACGATGGTCGTTTCGGAGTCCCGAGACGATGTACGGCGAGGCGTCGCGCCTTCTCGTGGCGTCGTTTCCTCCTCCGCATGCAGCTCGGTCGATTCACATCCTGTCGGCTGCGCCATGTCAGCGATGTCCGAATGAATGTAGTCAAGGCAAGGTTCAAATTTTAAGAAAAACTGTATTGTGCTAAGTTACAGGTGATTCGGCAGTGGTTACAAGTATAAGGAAACAGGACTCGGTGCAGGAGCCCAATCGGATACGTCCGACGCCACTCGCGTCTTGGCTCGCTCTGCGGTGCATTGCTCTGCGGTCTCGGCTCGAATCTCGGCTTGTTCTCCCCTCTCTGGCAATGCGTTGCTATGCGGTTCCGGCTCGACAGCTCACTTTTTGTTTTTTGAATATTCGTTGAACCAATGGGCAACCGCGTCGAGTGGACGCGCTCAGGGCTCGGAGTCCACGTTAACGCAGGGCAGCGTTTCCCGAGCAAGCACAGAGACGCTGCCGGAGAAGGAGGCGCTGCCGGAGAATGAGACGCTGCTGGAGAATTCAGCTGTGCCACCTGGAGTGCCGCTGACAGTTGTGCTGGGCACCAGCGATTTTTTAGCGTCTCATGGACACCGTACTATCAGGCCTGAAGTGGCAAACATGCTTGGATCTGGAAGATGCCATTGTATTCTCAGCAACATTCGAGGAACATCTCAGCCATTTATTCACCATCCTTCAAGCCATACGTTCGGCCGCCCTTACTTCAAAAGCGGAAAAGTGTCATTTTGGTTTAAACGAACTCAGCTTCCTAGGCCACGTCGTCAGTAACGAGGGTGTTCGATCTGACCCGGTCAAAATAGACGCCGTAGCGCAATTTCCTGCATCACTTGACAAAAAGGCCGTGAGGCGCTTTTTAGGGTTGTGTGCCTATTACCGGCGATTTATCGAGGCCTTTTCGTCTATTGCGGCGCCATTGACACGACTTGCATGTGAGGGCGTCCCCTTCTCTTGGGGTGAACGAGAGCAAATGGCATTCAATGAACTACGACAACGCCTGCAAACACCTCCAGTCCTTGCGCACTTCGACCAGGAAGCCCCTACAGTACTACACACTGACGCTAGCAATGTAGGTCTCGGTGCCGTTCTGGTACAGTGGCAAGACGGCTGTGAAAGAGTAAAAGCCTACGCCAGCAGAATTCTCTCTCGCGCGGAGGAGAACAACTCGACTACCGAGAAGGAGTGTCTCGCCGTGGTGTGGGCGGTCATCAAATTTCGTCCATATTTGTACGGCTGCTCCTTCAAGGTTGTTAGCGACCATCACTTTTTGTGCTGGCTCACCAACCTTAAAGATCCATCTGGCCGCTTCACGCGCTGGAGTCTAAGGCTAAAGAGTTTGACATGACCATCATCTATAAATCTGGGAAGAGGCACACCGACGCCGACTGTCTCTCATGGTCGCCAGTGGAGATTGTTTCTCGTGATGACGAAATTATCGACACGGTATTCTTGGGAGTTGTCGACACGGCCACTATTGCACGAGAGCAGCGCAGTGACCCCGAGCTGTTACCACTCATTGAATGTTTAGAAGGACGACGCAAAGACGTAACGCGGTTATTTGCCAGAGGAATGCCAACTTTTTGCTTGCGAAAAAATGTTCTCTATAAGAAAAACTTCTCACCAACCGGACACCCACACTTGCTCGTCGTGCCTGCCTCTTTTCGAGAAGAAATTATTTAAGCGTGCCATAATGAAGCAACTTCTGGTCATCCAGGTCACACCCAAACATTATGCCGACTACAATGCAAGTACTACTGGTCAAAGTAACCTGCTGCTGTTAACCATCAAGTGCGAACTTGCACCGACTGCCAAAGCCGCGAAGCGCCGCCCAGCAAGCCAGCCGGTCTTTTACATCCAGTCGACGCCCCAGCGAAGCCGTTCACCCAAATCGGTATGAATTTCCTGCGCCCCTTTCCAACTTCCACAACAGGGAACAGATGGATAATTGTGGCCACCGATAACCTCTCCCGTTATGCGGAGACTAAAGCTATGCAGCGCGGCACAGCAGCAGAAGCCACTCAGTTCTACATCGAAAACATCGTCCTTCGGCATGGCGCTCCGACAGCAGTGATCACCGACAGAGGACCTGCCTTCACCACAGAGCTTTTAGAGTCGGTTCTCAGACTCAGCGGTACAGCTCACCAGAGTTCAGTTCAGTTCAGTTTATTACCTTAAAGGTCCCCTTTCTAGGAGGGGCATTACATAAGGGGTGGGCTTTTATTTAGGTTAACAACAAGCAGTAAGAGTTGTTTTAGCATTGAAGATGATCAATAATACGGTCTTGAAAGGGAGATGATGAGGCATTGTTGGCGATGTCCCTGGGGAGGCCGTTCTAGTCCGTCGCTGCTCGAAAAAAGAACGAGGCAGAAAAAGCAGTGGTGCGCGATGATGGGCGGGAAACCTGAAATGGATGACTGGTTCGATGAGATATGCGTGCTGCGGCTACTATATAAGGTGGCTGATTGAGGGAAGAACGAAATATTTTGTGATAAAGCACGAGATTTGCAGTGCGGCGGCGCAGAGAAAGGGGTGGCAGTCCAGATTTTGCTTTCAAAGATGAACTACTTATATCATTCCCTCCAAGCATTAAATGTTCGTCGTCACGTGTCCTTGTTATGCCTATTTCATAAGTACGTCTACAGTAACAAAACATCGTCGTTGCACCTTCAACGCCCGCTCTACACGTCACGCAGATTACATAACCATCTCAGCTTCACTCGCATTTTTGGGAACACGAACGCGTTCAACACATCCGCACTACCACAAGCCATCCGCATGTGGAATGATCTTCCCGACGATATCGCCTCTGATAGCAACCCCAACACGTTTCGGCAAAAAGTTCAGACGCATTTCCTTAATATTTCATCTTGACGTTCTTTTACTTCTTTTCCGAGGGTTTTTATGTTACGGAGTGTTCTTATATACTTCATCGCCATGTTTACGTATTGCTGACTTATTGCTTTGTTAATTTTTTTTTGTTATTACTAACCGACATTGTACCGTTTTTATTTTGAAATTTACATGCGATTTTTCACTGTAACCCCCCTTACTCAATGCCTTCTGGCCTGTAAGGTATTTTCAATAAATAAATAAATATGAGTAAGATGAGTGAATGAATCTGGCAGCACGGTTTTGTACCGCTTCTAATGCGTTGATTAAATATGCTTGATGTGGGCTCCATGTGGCAGATCTATATTCTAATTTCGGTCTGATTAAAGATTTGTACGCAAGTAATTTTACATGTAGGGGGGCTAGGCGGAGGTGGCGTTTGAGAAAACTAAGTGCTTTATTAGTTGCTGAAACTACATTAGCGATGTGGGTACGCCATGATAAATCATCAGACAAGGTTATTCCAAGATCTTTATCAGATGGTACTGATTCAATTGCGGTGTTAACGGTGGAATACTGGAAGCGATATGGGCTGTGGCGACGAGAAAAGGACACAAATTTACATTTAGAAGGATTAAGGATCATTAACCATGTGTTACACCAATTAGGCACGTTGTTAAGATTGCTTTGGAGATACAGGTGATCATGCTGGTTACTGATAGTGTGATAAATGGCACAGTCGTCCGCGAACATGCGAATGCTGCAGGATACGTGGTCGGGCAAGTCCTTATATGTGAAACGGTCTGGTGTAAGGTTATCCTCGCTAATGGCTCCGCAATGGCTATCGGGTCGTTTTACAGGCCACCTTCACAGAAAGGCCCCGAGTCATTGTTTCAGCTTAGCAATATTTTACTAGCTCTAGATGCAATGCGTGTTATTTTGGCGGGCGATTTTAATTTGCCAAACATCGAATGGGTCCATCTTCAGCCTAAATCTAACACGTCGTCGCTTCTGTACTCTGCTTTTTGTGAAATGATTAACGCTCATTCGCTATTTCAATTTGTATCTCGTCCTACCAGACTAGGTTCCTCTTGCAATAATGTGCTTGATTTAATTTTTTGCAATGACCAAACTCTAATCTCTTCTGTCACAACAATACCAGGTATAAGCGACCACGAAGTCGTTGTTGGAACAATGAGTTGCGATATCGTGCGCCGCCCGAATCTGTTACCGCGAAAAGTGTTTTATTATAATCGTGGAGATTATGTCTCTCTTTCTCGAGAGCTAGATCAGTTTTTACCGGAGTTCAGACAACATGCTACCAACCTGGATTTGAATACTACATGGCACTTGTTCAAAACTAAACTTTTATCACTGATACGCACTAATGTTCCGTCACGGGTGCTTTCCTCAAAGCGTAGAACTAGTAAGCCCTGGATGAACAGCAGCCTCAAGGCCTTGATTAATCGCAGGCACCGCGTGTATCGAAAGTACCGCCAGACACCACAACGCGAGCTACATGAAACGTTAAAACAACTAAACAAGAGTGTTGCTAAACAGATGCGCTGCGCTGAACTTGAGCATCTGGGTCGCCTAACTGTAGGATCAAAAATAACCCGAAAGAAGTATGGAAGTACGTTAAAAGCAAGCAGGCTGTGAAGGAAACGATTCCAGATGTTATAGATGACCTCAACTTCAGTGCAGATTTAAAGGGCAAAGCATAGAGATTCAATTTTTATTTTCAGTCTGTTTTCACCCAATCAGTTTGCCTACCCAGCGGCCCTCAGTTAGTCAGAATAAATTCAGAAATGATTGAAATATGTTTTACTGAACCTGGAGTCTTAGCTCTGCTGCAAAAAATTAAGGTAAATGCGGCACCTGGTCCTGATGCTATTCCTAATTATGTTTTAAAAAACTGTGCTGCCTCACTTGTACCATTTCTAGTCTTGCTCTTCGAAAAATCAATGGCGCTTGGCTGTTTACCTGACGACTGGAAAAGTGCCAACGTTGCCCCTATCTTCAAAGCTGGAGACAAAACGCGAACAAAAAAGTACAGACCGATCTCGCTAACTTGTGTAATATGTAAATTGCTGGAACACATTATCTATACCAATTTAATCTCCCATCTTCAAGATAATAACTTTTTATGCACTACGCAACACGGTTTCAGAAAAGGGTTGTCCTGCGATACTCAACTAATTGAATTTAGTCATGATATAGCTGCCTCGATCGACAATGGATGCCAAGTGGACAGTGTATTTTTAGATTTTCAGAAAGCCTTTGATTCTGTATCACACAATTTATTATTACTTAAACTGTCTGCTCTAAATATCCCTCCCTCTTTGTTGAAGTAGCTTGAAGCGTATCTTGTTGGTAGAAAACAGCGGGTTGTTCTCGAGGGAGTGAATTCATCTGAAGTCGATGTCTTATCAGGGGTCCCCCAGGGATCTGTTCTGGGACCCCTTCTTTTTTGATATTTATAAATGATATAACCCAACAAGTATCCAGCCGCATGCGCACGTATGCAGATGACTGCTGCATATATCGTGACGTCACGTCTGCTCAAGATTCTGCTCAACTACAAAGTGATCTAAATGCTGTGTTATCATGGTGCACCACATGTAACATGACACTTAACTGTTCAAAATGTAATACCGTTCGCTTCACAAACAAAAAGAACATTCTAAATACGAATTACTTTCTTAGAGACAATCGTTTGGAAGTTGTGTCTAAATATAAGTACCTAGGCGTTCTCTTTACGAGCAACCTATCCTAGAACGACCACATTGAATACGTCGGTGCTAAAGCGAGCCGTGTATTGAACTTCCTGAAGCGTAACTTTAAACAGGCCCCACCTAAACTAAAGGAAACGCTCTATCTTTCTAACGTTCGCTCAATTTTAGAGTACGGTTGTGTGGCTTGGGATCCAGACACTAAAATATGTACAAATGCGCTAGAAAGGGTTCAGAAACGAGCAGCGCGTTTTGTGTCTTGTAACTATGATTTCACTAACCGCTCTTCGTACATTCGTAAACATTTGGGTTGGCCTCTCCTGCAGGACAGGCGCAAATTCTTAAGATTAAATCTATTTCATAATATTTATATTGGTAGCACTGGTTTAAATAAAGACGTGTACATTAAAGATCCCACTTATGTATTCTCTCGCCTAGATCACTCCCGCAAAGTTCGCGAATACCGTTGTCGCATAAATACTTACAAAACTCCTTCTTCCCGAAAACCACACACGAATGGAACAACCTCCCAGAATATATTGTATCCACTTCGCCACCCTCATTTCAAAATGCTCTGTCACAATTTTTGTTGAAATGAAAGATGCCAATTTCTGTCTGCATTTCTGTTTGTGTTTTACTTTTCCTTGATTGCCTCATGTTCCCGAGAATGTGTACACACTGTATAAGCTGAGCATGCTTACTTGTTTTGTTATCGGTATTCATACCCTGTATCAATTTCAAGTTTTATGTCTCCTCCCCCCTATTGTATTGCCCAAACTGGGCGCTGTAGGTACTCGAATAAATAAATAGATAAATAAATTATATATATTAGGAAAAAAAGGGGACCAAGGACAGATCCTTGGGGAACGCCTGATGTGACTGGGAAAGAGTTAGATAGGTGGTCATTAACAAAGACTCACTGAGAACGGTTAGTGAGAAACTGCTCATTCCAACGAAGGATGTTAGGGTCTAGGTGCAGGTGTGAAAGTTTTAGCAAAAGGCGGCGGTGAGGAACTTTATCGAACGCTTTCACAAAAATTACGTCAGTCTGCTTGTTACGGTCTAGGTTAGTGGGAAGTCGTGAAAAAAGAGCACTAATTGTGTTTCGCAGGAGTGACCTTTGCGAAATCCGTGTTGTGTTCGATGAAAAAATTACATGAGTCCAAGAAACTTGCGATTTGAGAGTAAATGACGTGTTCCATGATTTTACAGGGTACACTAGTTAATGAAATGGGGCGGTAGTTCAAGGGTGAGTCTCTGTTACCTGATTTGTACACTGGAATGACCTTCCCCGTTTTCCAGTCATCTGGAATGATTCCTGAGGCGAGTGACTGTGAAAAAATCAAAGATATATAGGTGGCACAAATTGATTTACCATTCTTCAGTAGCTTAGAATTAATTGAGTCTATACCGGCTGATGATGAAAGCTTCATGTTATCGATTACGGATGCAATGCCGTCTTCGAAAAACGAGATAGTTGGCATGAATGCTTCGATGTTAACTGATGGTGACTGTGAAGGTGCGTCAAGTTCTTGAGTAAAGACAGATGCGAATGCGGTGTTAAATATTTTCTCGCATTCATGGTCTGTCCATGTTTCATGCGCGTCATTAGTCAGTGTTACGTCGTGAGTCTGCTTTGGATTTAAAAGTTGCCAAAATTTTCTGCGGTTGCTGGTTAGTAGCTTTGGTAAGTCATCGTGATAAAATGTATGCTTGGCGTTCCGGATCTCAACTAGATATGATTTTTCAACTTCGAAGTATTTATCCCAGTCACTCCGCGTGTCACGGCGTTTGGCCGAACGGAAGAGCCGTTTCTTTTTATTTTCCAGCCGTTTTGAACGTACAGAAAACCATCGCCTATTGTGATGAGTATGAAAGGTAACCCTCAGAATTAACATATTAGAGAGCACACTTAATTTATTTTTGAATATTGACCAGTTTTCATGTACTATGCGAGTGGCAAACACTGATTTGTAGTCAGAAAAAAAAAGTGTTAAGGTCTTCAGTTATTGCATCGCAGTTTCCCCGGTCGCAAAAGCATATTGTTTTTGCGGATGTGTACTTTGGAGCAGAACTGAATGAAAATAGTCATGTATAATTTTATGGTCGCTGATTTCTGGGAGATAACTGATACATGAAAGGTTCTCAGGACTGTTAGTTAGTATTAGGTCTAGGATGTTTGCTGTTTCTTGCGTAACGCGTGTTGGTACCGAGACTAACTGACTCAGGTTAAAATTTAAACATACGTCAATGAAGTTTTTAGCCTCTGCATGCCATAATAATGAGGAAAGACCTAGGTTATGCCATTCGATGTTGGGGTAATTGAAGTCACTAAAGAGAAGGATGCGAGCATTGGGGTAAGTGGCAACAAGTTGCCTTAGGCTATTGTTTAGGTGCCTACAGAAGTCTGGTTTAGTATGCGGTGGCCTATAACAAACGCCAAGAAGTACTGTTAAGGGAGGAGCGTGACAAATGAGCCATAATGATTCAATGTCGGATGTGACGTGTACAACAGAACATAATATACCTTGGTGAATTGCGACCAGAACACCACCCCCTCGAGTACACTTTCAGTCGCTACGATACACGCGGAATTCGGGTAAGTCAGTCAGAATTTCAGCGTCCGAAACGTTATCGTTGGCTGCTTAGGTGCAGTCACAGAGCCCACGGGGCGGTGCTGGCGGCGGGTGCGCTTTTATATGCAGCGGAGCTGTTGACGTCGATGATGATGTGGCCGTCCACAATGCTTTGGCCTCCGGTAGCCACTGCTCCCCTGGCGGCACGGTCGTCCCGGGTCGGCTGTTGACGAGCGACAGGTGGTAGCATCCCGACGCCGCTGCGAAGCACGGCAGTGCGCACCCCGATGACGCACCAGCAAAGATGCGCACCGAGGTCAGCAGTAGCTGGCTGGTGATCATGCTGAAGATCGTCTGCATCGCAAAGATTAGCGGGTTAGATGGCTGCGTTGAGGTGCAGTCACAGAGCCCACGGAGAACAACTGCATACTATCCGCAGAAAAACGGACTGACGGAGCGCCTCAATAGGATTATCACAGACATGATCAGCATATACGTTGACACGGAACGTAAAAAGTGGGATCAGATATTGCCATACGTGACCTTTGCGTATAATACCGCTCGACAAGCAACCACTGGCACTGGCAAGAAACCATGACACCGTTCAGTCTGATCTATGGCCGCGAAGCCACAACAACGTTGGACGCCATGTTGCCGCATGAGTATGACGACATCCATGTAGACGCTGAAGAATTGATTCAGCGCGCTGAAGAAGCCAGACAGCTTGCGCTTGTGCGCATCTGTTATCAACAGCATCAAGATGCACAATGGCACGACCCCCGACACAAGTTTAATAGCTACACACCAGGCGACAAGGTCTGGGTCTGGATTCCGATACGTCGACGTAGACTGTCTGAAAAACTGCTAAGACGGTACTTTGGCCCATACAATGTCACGCGACGATTGAACGACGTGAACTACGAAGTTGTTCCCGACATTAACTGTAGTTCTAAGCGCCAAAAGCATTTACCCGAAGTCGTGCATGCCGTGCGTATGAAACCGTATTGATTGAGGTAATAAGCTCCCGGTTACTGTGTTGGCGCGACCACTTTACACGCCTGGTAGAGCGCCTAAGTTGCACATCGGGACGATGCCTCTTTCGGAGGGAGGCAAATGTCACGTACTTGATCAAGAAAGACGATGGCTGTCGTGCATGTGCCATGAAGGACTATGAAATAGATGAAAAAGAAGAATTCGCTCTCTCAGTCTATTACTTTCTGTGTTAGTTTTTTCGCCTCGCGCTACATAAATTTCTTTCAAATGCATCACCAACAAGCCCACATTGCCATTGTCGCTTGCACGTTCTTTTCAAAAGACCGACCTGCTTCTGCTGTCTCAATCTCTGCAGCAAAACTTCTGTTTTGACGTCGTGACAATATGTCGGTGGTGCTTCACCACTACACTCGAAGAACCAAGGGCGCCGGACACTCTCTTAGGACGACTATTTTCTTGTCCTACATCTGTCCCAGAGTAACTTCCCTATTTTTGTAGAAGAGTTAAGTGATGCCCCCAGAAAGCGTCGAAGTACTCCACCTCTATAGAGTAACCTTGATTGATATGTGGGGTTTAACGTCCCGAAATTTTCATGTGGTTATGAGAGAGGCTGAAGTGGATGACTTAAGTGTGACCACGTGGGGATTTTTAACGTGCACCCAAAATATGAGCAGACGGGCCTATAGCTAGAATTTTCGCCTCCATTGCAAATGCAGCCGGCGCAGCCGGGATTCGATCCCACGATATGCGGATCAACATGGAGCACCTTAGCCAGTAAACCACCGCGGAGGGGTAACAGAATAACTTAACTCTGGCTGGAGCGGAATAGCTTGAACCGACGGAAGGTAGTAGTAGCACACCTCACTAAAGATAAATAGAAAACTAGGGCAAATTTAAAACTTTTGAATTCCTTTTTACAATTTTCGTCGCCCGCAGACCATAATGATGAATAAGTACAAACACAAGAGTGAGAAAAAGAAAAAAAACATTAAAAATGTGCGAGTTAGGCCAAAACCCACAACTTCAAGGCATTCATAAAATCGTGTGGCCCACACGCTACCGCTGCACCAAGCTGCTTCTTTTTTAATCAGATAACCCTAACATCGGTGGTGGTGGTAAAAACATTTATCTAACAAAAAAACAGGAGCTATGCAGCGACCACCTCATAAGAAGACGGCCCCCACAACGAGTAGGTAGGGATCCCTAGTACGGGACCCCATTGGCGACGGCTGCTGCCTTGGCTCGTCGAACCAAGGCCTCCTGGGCCTGAAGGTTAGAGCAGCCCAAGCAGGGTCGCCTCCCACTTCTCCCGGGTAGGTTTGGGTATAGGGGGTACAGCAGGGTTACACGGGCAGGCCCACGTCATATGGTAGGTGTCCGAAGACACCTCCCCATAGTGTGAGCAGCTGCCAGAAATGGCGGGATCGAAATGTTTGAGGGCTGCCGGGCACAGCATAGTGTTCGTGAAGAGTCTGAGTAAAAGCTGCTCCTCCGCTTTATTTAGGCATTCGCGGGGGAGTGGATAGAGGTTCTGATCAAATTGGTAATAGTCCACAATTTCGCAAAACAAGTATACCAGGTTGAATTCAAGGTCTTCCTGATCGGGGGAGGTAAGTAGGAATGCCCGGTGAGAGAGCGCGTGGGCGGCGATGTCGGCTGCCTCATTCAACGCCACCTAGAAAAAAAATCAGGCCCACTCACTCTTCCAGCTGTGGGCTGTGACGTCTATCATTCTTGACCGTCATGTTTGACCGCACAGACGTGCCTATGCCTGCTCATTCTGTTGGAACAGCTGCATTAGTAAGCCTCACGAACCCTTCCGCGTTCTGCTGGTGGTGCTGTTGGCGAGTGAACAAAAGCGTGTCTGTGTCTGTGAACTGCGGCATGGATGTGTGAGGCGCTTTGTGCACAGGATATTCACGTAGTGTACAGCTGCAAACCAGCACGATGGGACAGTGTAGCGTGCCCAACTGTCGCGGCAGCTATCACAACGGACCGAAGGATCGCGTCTTCTCCGTTCCAAAGGACGACCGAAGAGTGAAATGGGAGCGTGCCGTTTGTCGAGACGACATCCCTTCTATCCGTGATCCGAAGGTGTGTGCACATCTATGATGCATGCTTCTGAGTCATTCCTAAGGGCTGTCACGTTATTGCCCCACAGTAATGATCTTGTGTGCACTTCTGAGCAGACTTAGGGTAAGCCTTTGCATTAGAGAATTTTTAGCTAAGCGTCGCTGACGCTCACCACCACGATGATGTAGCCTCCCGAGAAAATGATGAAAACAGCATAGATTTGAGTTTTAGACGAGCGCGTCTTGCCGCGACGCCGTCAGCGTGGCTGCAAAAGGACGGCGTAAAGCAGATGCACCTTCACGCTCCACTCAATCGAATTCATAGGCGGTGCGAGAAATGCGTTCTACGTTACGCCACTCGCACCTCGCACTCGTCGAAATAAAGCAGTAAACGCACGTAGCAGTACATCCACAAAATAAGCGTTTTCCCTTCAGTGTCAATATTATTTCGCTAGCCAGCACGGCGAGCTTCTTGTAACGCCCTTGATTACTTGATTGAGAAACGGGAAGGTGTGCTAGTGTGTTGAGTCGTGCATCTGATTTGTACATAATATTTCTTACCGCTAGTTGGCACCTGTTCGCGGTACTATGCGCCATTCTCGCCGGAACGTTTGCCTAGTTTGTTTCCTTGAAATATCTGCTACTGCTAGACAGCTAAATTTAGATGCCAGTAGACACTTCAATGCCTTCTTTGTTTTATGACGTAGTAAATAAAGGGCGTGCGAAACAAAACGCCTGTGATAAAGCGCTGCTTTCTTACATGGTTTTTAGGTGTGCGAGCTTCATTTCAAGCCGCAGTACCTTAGGACGACAACAAAATACACGGATACAAGAACCGGCGGGATAACAGAAGCTCCCATGGGTGCTACTCGGCTCATTTCGGACGCACTACCGATAATAATTCCCAATGCCCTAAGTTATTTGGGCACCTATGCACCAGTGCGAGAGGGGCCAGACCAAAAGAAAAAAACGCCTATAAGCATCCCATCTAGAAAAAGTCATTCGACAGTCGATAGCACTGCATGAGGAAGATGAGTACCGCAATAAGCTGTCGTCGTATGAGGACCTCGTATCGCACCTGTAGGGTCTCGGCCTCTCCCCCTACTGGGCCATAGTAAAAGCAGAGAATGCTGTGCTGTTTGTTTACATAGGTGGCCAAGATCCACCAGTCGTTGAAAGGTCTGTCATTGTTAGTAGGAACATGAAAATTACGGCCTTCTGGAAGAAAGTGAAAGAGCCTGCCAAAGTCCTCCTCATTCCTGCTACGGTGGACGATCTGCGCAGCCTTCGCATCATAATAGACCATATGAGTAGTTTCAAGGCTCCAGACGTTTGCGACAAGGAGGAAAAAGTGAAGGCAACCTTCAGCTTGCTTTTCTCTTTGCTCGATGACCTCAGGTCGGGTGATCTTTTGCTGCAAGAGAAAACAGAAGCACTTGATTTCATAAAGGAGCGGCTTGACCTACTGCACAGAAAGGACCGCTCATTGCAATAATTTGCAGAACTTTTAATATTCTCCAGTATTCTACACACTATTTCCCCACACGCCTACCGATTCATTCGCGGTGCTGGCAAGATAGCACTGCCACATTGATCTACGCTCATGCGAATTTGCTCGCAATATAACATGAACCCTGCTAATGAGCAGACCGACGAGGGGTTCTTGCGTTATGTGAAGAAGCGGTCAAGCCTTCTCAAACCAGAAAAAAAAGTGTCTCGTTGCCGCTCCACCGTGCAGTGGGCACGGTGGAGCGGCAACGATGCGGTCGCTCAGAAATCCGATTTTGCTTTTTGTGCAGTTAGTCGCCTGGTTTGGAACATTACCACCGCGTGCGAATCCAGCGCGTGCCAACTACTCTTCACCGGTGTTGCTGGCGGCCCCGATCTGGATGAACACGCCCCTGCGTCATCTGCCACTATCTGACGGTGGCATCCTTTCCATCGTCACCTGGTCCACAACACTGCGGGCGACTGCAGCGACGCAAGAGCATATAAAGACCACGGAATTCTCCTGTTCCTTCAGTGGGCACGGTGGAGCGGCAACGATGCGGTCGCTCAGAAATCCGATTTTGCTTTTTGTGCAGTTAGTCGCCTGGTTTGGAACATTACCACCGCGTGCGAATCCAGCGCGTGCCAACTACTCTTCACCGGTGTTGCTGGCGGCCCCGATCTGGATGAACACGCCCCTGCGTCATCTGCCACTATCTGACGGTGGCATCCTTTCCATCGTCACCTGGTCCACAACACTGCGGGCGACTGCAGCGACGCAAGAGCATATAAAGACCACGGAATTCTCCTGTTCCTTCAGTGGGCACGGTGGAGCGGCAACGATGCGGTCGCTCAGAAATCCGATTTTGCTTTTTGTGCAGGTCAGTAAACCTCCTTCTCTCTACTGTAAGCGAACCAGTAACGTCTGTCTGCTGCTCCTACCGTGCCCAAGTGTCATATTTGAATGTGTGTGCGAATGCGTGCATGTCACAAAGCTTCTACTATGTTGTGGAGACGTTGAACTAAACCCTGGCCCTGCAAATACTAACAAAGAAATACTAGACGCGATCGCTAAGCTATCTGAAAAAGGTGATCACCGTCACGATGAGCTAATGGAAGCTCTTGCCGACCTAAAGACTAAACAGGAGGCATTAGCGCAAACTGTTGCTGATTTAACGGAAAGGTTGTCGGCGGTGGAAGCTTTCGTCGAGTCATGCGACGGTTCTGCAGTAGTCAGTGATGTGCCACGTCTAATCGCTGAAACTGTCAAGGTGCAAGGCCAGACACTCAGTGCCCGACTGGACGATCTTGAAGACAGGTCCAGACGAGAGAACGTATTGTTTTTTGGTATATCGGACAGCCCTAATGAGACGTGGGCTCAGTCTGAAGGCCATGTTCGTGATCTACTCTCCCGACACCTTGACATGCACATTTCTGACTCCGAAGTTTCCCGAGCACATAGGTTAGGAAGTTACGCCGCTAAAAAAGCTCGGCCAATTATCGTCAAATTTTCGTCATTTAAGGTTAGAGATGCTATCCTGATGCAGAGACAAAAATTCAAAGGAACTGGTGTATCAGCTAGCGAAGATTTTTGCAAAAGCACGCGAAACTCAAGGAAGAAATTAATGGAATTTGCTAAGGCAGCCGGGCAACCGTATTTGCTACGCGTTAACAAACTGGTCATGAACAAGAAAACTTACGTTTACTGCGCAGAAAGCGACAGCGTTCGCGAAATCAATTCACCCCAAGCTAAGGACAAAGAACCCTCTCTACCTGCACGTGCTGACACTTCTAGCACCTCATAGCTACGCCCGTCTCGTTGCTGCGCAGGAAACGCTTCTTTTTTCTTTTCTAATGTGCGCAGCGTCCTGAATAAACGCGTCGAACTGTCTTCTGCTATTGATTCCTGTTCCGCTGATATTGTTGGTCTGACAGAGACTTGGCTTTCTACAAAAGTAAGAAATGAAGAAATATTGGATTGTGAGAGGCACTACAAATTTTACCGATGCGACCGCGATTACCGGTCTGGTGGGGGTGTTCTGCTGGCGGTTGCCGATAATCTTGCCTCTCATATTATTCCTGTTATGTCTTCACTTGAACTTGTTTGTGTTCGCGTGCTCATTGATTCTCGCGAAATAATATTTTGTATTTGCTATCGATCACCAACTGCATCATCATCCTTTTGCAATGACTTGCATGATGTTGTCAATCAGCTGTTCGTCAGATACCCGAGATCACCTTTGTTCATTCTTGGCGATTTCAACTTTCCCGACATCATGTGGGAAAGAGACCCGGTTACCTTAAAGCACAACTCAGGTGAAAGTAGGGAATTTTTGAATTTTTGTCACGACTTCAACTTTACCCAGCTTGTTGACTTTCCTACTCGCGTTACTCCCACTTCCGCTAGCGTATTAGATCTAGTACTTACCAGTACACCTGACCTAGCTTCACCCTTCACTCATCTACCGGGAATTAGCGACCATTGCATAATCCACTTCACAATAAAAGCACGGGTTTCCATCAAGAAAAGAACAAAAATTATCCAAGACTATAGCAAAGCGGACTTTCATGGAATGAATACAGAGTTACAATCTTTTGTTGACCTATTCTTTGCTGGTTTTGAGCAGCGATCTGTTGAACAGAACTGGCTAGACTATAAGAACAAACTGCTAGCCCTAATTGACCGATTTGTACCTAAGAGAAAAGTTTCATCGAATCCTCGTTCTCCGTGGTTCAATAACACGTTGAAACGCATGCGCAATAAAAAGAAGCGGCTATTCAGACGCGCCAAATCAACAGCCAGAACAGACCATTGGTCTTTTTATCAGACATTTAACAGAGAATTCTGTACTGCGCTTTCGAAAGCCAAAAAAGTATTTTTCGATGAAACTCTTCCTTCGCTGCTGCGCTCTAATCCACGTAAGTTTTGGAGCATCATTAGCGGAACTACAACGCGACATATCCAATTAATACAGTCTGATGTCCCAGTCGCTCTTAGCGAGTGCTGCAACGTTCTGAGTAATGTATTTGCTGCACACTTTCAGAACAGCATCCCAACTATATTTCCACAGTTAACAAGCACCGATTTCTTGCCAATGGACCCTATTATCATTGATGCAGTTGGTGTCGAAAAACTTGTTGGAAACTTGACAGTGTCATCATCAGCTGGTCCAGATTGCATTTCGTCAAAAATGTTGAAGTGTACTCAAGTCTATTCTTCTTTAATATTGTCAAAACTTTTTGAACAGTCATTACAGACGTCCACACTGCCATCTGACTGGAAGACTGGGAAGGTGGTCCCTGTGCATAAATCTGGTGATGTACATTCCCCCAATAACTACCGTCCCATATCGTTAACATCCATTCCAGTGAAAATCTTAGAGCATGTCATTTACTCGCACCTCATTGAATTCCTTGAATCTAATTCCTTCTTTAGCATTTATCAGCATGGCTTCCGTAAGACAGTTTCATGCGAAACACAGTTGCTGTGTTTTACTAACGACTTGTTTATTAACGCAGATCTTGAATTTGATACTGACTGCATATACTTAGATTTCGCTAAAGCATTTGACTCCGTTTCACACGCACTAATCATTTTCAAACTTACTCAGCTTAACATCGACCCCAATGTACTTACATGGATTAAAGAATTCCTCTCTAACCGCAGCCAGTACGTGACAGCTAATAATTTTTGTTCACCTAATTCCGCAGTATCATCTGGTGTACCGCAAGGGTCCGTTTTAGGGCCACTCCTTTTCTTAATTTACATTAATGATCTTCCTTCTTGTGTTTCTTCTTCTACTGTCCGACTCTTTGCAGACGACTGCGTCCTCTACCAGAAAATAACCAGTCATGTCGATCACCTTAACCTTCAACGCGACCTAGATAGCATATTCGCATGGTGTAACACATGGTTCATGACACTTAACATATCTAAATGCAAGAGCATGCAAGTTTCACGTCGCACTACCACCCACTGTCCGCGTACTTATTCCCTCAATAACATTCCATTACCATCTGTTGACAATTACAAATACCTTGGTGTTCACATATCTTCTAATCTTTCCTGGAATAAACACACAGAATATGTGATTAACAACGCTAACCGCATGCTTGGTTATCTGCGCCGTAACTTTTCCTCTGCGCCATCGTCACTCAAGTTAACACTGTATAAAACATTGGTCAGACCAAAATTAGAGTACGCATGCGCCATATGGGACCCAACTCATGCCATTCTCATTCAATCTCTCGAAACCACTCAGAATCGCGCAGCACGTTTCATTTTATCGAATTATTCACGTCATTCCAGTGTCACATCCATGAAGAGCACCCTAAACTTGCCTGATCTTTCATTGCGCCGCACATTGTCTCGCCTTAACCTTTTTCACAAAATCTATCATTATAACAGCCATTTGAAGGACGCCCTGTTTCATCCACCTCGCTTCATATCACCAAGGATGGATCATCGCTTTAAGGTGGGCCTACCATCCTGTCGCACCAGACTATATAATGATTCATTCGTGCCAAGGACAAGCGCCGCCTGGAACCACCTTCCCGCCTCCATCGCCTGTATAACGGACCAAAAAGACTTCAAGCTCGCCATACATGATGCCCTGTAGAATTTTTCTTTTTTTCCTGTTTTCTGTTTTTTTTTAACTTTTTAACTGCACTTACGATTGTTCAAACCACTCCTTTCTGTAGTGCCTTCGGGCCTTGAAAGTACCTTTAATAAATAAATAAATAAATAATGGACGAGATTCATATTCAGTCGTACTTTGAATGCAAAGGTGGCTCACTGACCGGGGCAGCTTCTAATTCCTCCGAAGCGGCCAAAACTGCGCATGTTTTTATGATTCAGTCGTTGCCGTCAGCGCACAAGGATGTTGCTCACATTCTGCCAGTAGCCAACTTGAAGCAGTTCAACTGCACGCAGGCCTGACAAAAACAATTTTAGAGCTTGAAAATGCAGGCCTTAGTGTAATCGCAGTAATAACAGATAATTCCATGAACAAAAAAGTGATGTCCTTGTTTTCTGAAACACGGACAGTTGATATTGTGTACCCTCTCCCAGTGGACAAAGCAAGACCCATTTTTTATGTAGTAGACCCCGTTCACCTTCTGAAGTGCATCAGAAACAACTGGTTGAACCAAAAAAATTCAGGAACGTGTATTTTTTAACCTGGAACTTTCAGCACACCATCGTTAGTACGGGTTAACGGAGCATCTTTCAAAGCTATTCGAGACTTGCACGCTTCGGAGCAACACAGCGTTACAAAGTTTGGTTATGGATTCAGCTACTAGGACTTGCACGCATCCAACAGTGAGCGGCAGAGTTTGAAGCTTGTTTTAAAGATTTTCAGTTCATTTGTGGTAGAGGCTCTAAAAATGCGCGGAGACGAGCTCAATTTGAACTACGCTGAAGGGACAGCGCACTTCATTGACCTAATTTTGAAGTGGTGGCATGTGCTCAACGTGAAAAGCCCCTCCAAGGGCTGTCGCCTAAGAGATCCTCTCCAGGACCTAGTCAGAAGTTTGACTGGCAAGCAGAAAGAATTCATTAATAATTTCCTGGATTGTTTGGACATATGACGAGACATCAAGATGGATACAGGCGCACTATCCATGGAAACGCACTCAGCATTGCGGCTGACTTGTTATGCGCTTGTAGAGCTGTGCCGTTACTGCCTTGAAGAATGTTGACTAGGTGTTGCTAAGGAAATTTCAAAGATACAGTCTTGAGGAAAGGTTCGGACAGTACCGGCGGCGCTCAGGCACAAATTATCACATCTCAATACAGCAAGTGTTCGAGCCGGAGAAAAAAATGAGGCTACAGGACAGTTTGGTATTTCCAGATATGCAAGAATTACAGAAGCCATGTGTTGTGCCACTTGATGGGGCTCAGTTGACAGAGGAGTGCAGTATAAAAATATCAGACCGTGACAAAACAAATGAGGGGTCAATTTCGCCAGTAATCACGTACATCGCTGGCTTTTGAGCCCATGCTGCCTTAACAAAGCTGCCTTGTGAGTATTGTGCCAAGAATATTATAACCCAGGACCAGGAAATTCAACTTGAGAGCAATCGGTTAATTGAAAACCTTTCGAGAAGTGCTCTGAAGTTTTCCAAGCCGGCTGTCGTTAATGCAGTCTTGCATGCCCATATTGTACTTGAACAGTTTACAAAAAAAAAAAGAGAATGCAACGCGTTTTCATGCAACGCCAAATTAGAGGGGACTTCTTGAGGCTGTCACAAGACACTTTTGTGAAAATAAAGATTTCGATGTCTGTTTTAATGACCATCACTCGGACATTGTGTTAAATAAAATACTTGTGGCAGCAGCGAACACTCTCCTCAATAACTATGTGTCTATAAAAGCAGATGTTCTGAAGAGCACAAAAGCGCAGGCACAACAGAGAAAAGTGCAAAAATTCAGTAAATGAGTATTACCAGTCTCGGTGCATCTTCTGGAACAGTGCGCCTTGTATGTGTGTGCCTGTGTGTGTCGTGTATGTGTCTGAATAAAGCATAAAAAATTAATAAAATTTATTTCATTTATTTTATCAACTCAATGCGCCATCAAACTTTTTTTCACATCAGTCGCAGTTCTATAGCATATAATCTTCTTAAATGGAATAATAAATGGCTTCCAGACACTCGTCAAAAACGCAAAAGCGTAATGCATTCCTAAAACTAACGCCAATCGCGACGCTAAAGGTAAAATGAAGTTGTCGCACACGCAGAAAAGGCGCCGCGAACGCTTCATCTTCTCACGGGAGACGCTAGTGGCAATGCATGCAGTGATTCAGCCTCCCGTGCCCTCACTCGCTCGGTCAAGACGCGTGACGTCACGGCGGCAGTGTGAGGGCCTGATTTTTTTTCTAGGTGGCGTTGCCTCATTCCCTTGCAGTCAACGTTGACGACAGGAACGCGTGTTCCGCCACAGTCTGCTGCCACCATGGAGTACACAGTCACAGACACAGAGCTTCAGCCCTCTGCGTTTATTCCGGATGAGTAGAAAGAAGTACTCAATGCATGACAGAAGCACCGTACGCAGAAATCTAAGACCGACGCACTTTTCCAAGCGGAAAACGCCAGCGTCGCTGCCCAGCTACAACTCGTCTACCAAGACTTCGTCAAGACGCCAGTGGAGAAAATAGGCACCAAAGCGTTCGCGGCAAGCCTCAGACGCGGCCCGATATGACAGTTACTGACGGATGATGCCAAGGTTGTTTATCGCCCAAACGCGGGCATCAACATGACAGCGATCACAGATGGAGGATTGCGGGCCGCGTTGCTGGACAGTAGCAGCCTTGTGGAGTCCTGCATCCTCACACGCACCAATCTAGTAAAGAATGTTTTCACAGTGTCAACGGCTTGCCATGAGAGAGCGGCCAAGTACGCACAGATAAGGCTGATCACTCTCCGCGGCAAGACAATTGCAGTCAACGCCTACATCACACCCTCAGATGGAGCCATCTAAGGCACTATCTCTCGAGCATGTAATAGAGAATCGCCTTAGGTTATCTCCGGGCTGTCATGCATTGTTGCAAGCGAGAAATTATTTCGACCTTGCAATATTACGGATCTTGTACTTTTCTTTCATCCACTGTCATCTGTCCTACTGTATCGATTCGTGGGGTTGGACCTACACTACAGACCTGGAGCCTTTACGAAAACTACGGAAGCGCTCACTAAGAATAATAACGCACTCAAGCCACGATCATCCCAGCGCAGCCTTGTTTAGTAAACTACAAATTTTACCAATGGACAGTTTGCGTCAACAGAGAACAGCCATTGCCATTAATAATATCATAAGGTATAACCGTCCTGTTCATTCGTCGATTCTTTGCTTCTCATCTTGCCCTACGAGGAATACTGCTGCCGGTAATTTTAACCTTCCTCCAACTAACAACGTCTATGGAGAACGGCGTCTGGAGTTCGTCGGTACCAAAATCTGGAATAGATTGCTCCAGGATATAAAATCGGCTGTTAACTTTCCTCTGAAAATAAAAAAAACACTTCCTTGCAATCCTTAATGTGTCTCTGTAACCCCATGAATAGTAACAAAATCGCTCAATCCTTGTATATAAGCCCCACTACATCCTGTGAAAGTTTAATGCTTAGTTAGTATTACTCGTTGCCTTTCTTTTGTTTGTGTATAAAAATTACATGTTTCTGTTATCTTACCCAAGTTCGAGTATCTGAATATATATGTCTGTACAATGCCTAACCTTTTTTTACTATATCCGCAATGTTTAGCATCTTGTATCTTGGTTCAATGCCTTGTTCTATTATTTTGCTACATGTGCTATTGTTGCCTTGTGTGATCGTTTGGATACTGTGCCATATTGTATCGCATCATTGGACTCTATTCTAGCCTTTGGCTATGGGTCCAAACAGTTTTTTGATCTATCATTTTGGAATTGAAAATAAAGTGAAATAAAGTGAATTGAGATTCTGCAGGAACTACGGCAATCTAATCCGCTGCTCTCCAACGTGCAGGCTCGGGACATGGGCCTCACATCAAAATGAGAGCTGATCGACTTCATGTCCGACACTTATCAAGTGTCAGTCAAGTTTTTCGGCTCAGTCTTTAGAGTCTACTCCTTCAGGCTCAAAGTGGAGGCTTGTACGAACTGCCGACAGACGGGGCATTGAAGAGACGTCTGCACAAAACCCACGCGCTATTAATGCCTCGGCTGCGAACAGCAACACCCGGCCGACCAGCAGTGCTCCCCCAATTGCATTGCCTGCGGCGGAGCTCACAAGACCGGCGACAGACTTTGCCACTGTCGATACCAACGTGGCAAGAACCAGTGGGGAAGAAATACCTCACCACATCAGCCCCGGGAGGCGCCGGACATTCACTTCAACCAGGTTTCGTTTCCTTCATTAAATTCGGCAACCGATGGACAAACCGGAAGTAGGAATCCTGAACAACATACACCCCAAGTAGTGCCAACGGTGAACCAAGACCCCGCAAAAGGTGAGCTGTGCAAGTGGCGCCTCCCATGGCTCCAGTAGTCGTTCAGATTACAGAGATCTCTACTATCAGTCCACTATAGACCATCTCACCAAAGAAAATTAGGATCTGAAACAACAAATTTTATTAATCCTCGAACGCTTAAATGCACTCACACACACAAAATTTGCCCAACCCACTAAGTGCCAAGAACCAGTAGAAATTCGTGACTCTCTTCCCGCAGACGCAGGTGATCTTTCAGACCCAAATCAATCCCTAGATGATGACCATTCACCCAAGAAAAAGCGTCCTCTAGAAATCACGCACGATGTGTCCGACGCATCAGGTCAAGCTCTAGAGGAGCATAATAATAAAGTAGAACAAAGAGCGGATCTCTGATTCACACAAATTGCGGAACGATTTCCTCGTCGGGAACAGGTGAGTACAGACCTAACGACTAAACTTTTCGCCCCCAAGCCCCCGTCATTACCTCTTCCCGCCTGATGATGGCTTCTCGCCCCCCGATAAGCCCTTGTTCCCTCAACCATGAAGGATTTGGTGATGGAATCGCAGAGGCCTACAGCGCAAAAACGATAACTTATTCCTCCACCTGCAGCAGGCGACGCCAGTGCCAGATGTCATCGCAATACAGGAACCAAACAAACAATGCCATTCAACAGGATATCGTGCTACACAACCACAATTTTCTCCCACCCTATGGTTCACCACTTAAATTCATCGTAACATTTCACATGTTACCCATGCCCTCTCCAAAATATATTCTGACTGCGTTCCTCTTGAGCTTCTGCCACACATTTTCGATCTAGCAATTTATTTATTTTGAATATCTACAACCACCACCGGAGAAAAGCAGCGGACACGTTGCGCACGCTTGCACGAGCCCTCTCTGTCGCAGGCACCGTGCCTATAATCATAGTAGGGGATTTTGATGCCTGACATGTGGAATGGGGCTTCTTTCGTCAACGGACGACAACGTTGCAACTTCATAAAACACCAGCTGTTCCTTGCGATGGATACCACGCAAGCTACCCGCATAAGAAACAGTGTTAGCGGGGACCCGTGCCCAGATTTAACGCTTGTTAAGAACATCACTCAGCTACAATGGGAGAACACTGGCCTCACCCTAGGCAGTGATCACTGTTTAACTGACGTCAATCTTCAGGCCGGTAATTTTAGACCGTGGTGCAAGCTCAAACCTATTGTAGACTGGAATAATTTTAGAAAACTTTGAGCACTGAAACAGGGCACCTCCATTTCAGACTATGATACATGGGTCGCAGATCTACAAAAATATCTGAAATTAGCGACTAAGCAAGCAGCAACTGAGCATGAAATGAGCCGGTGGGTAGCAGTTTGATGCAGTTATGGGAGGCTTGCCAGAGTATGGAAAGACGCTGGCTTAAGTAAAAGCACTACCGCACATTGCGGTGTCGCATGTCGACGACTCCGTACATCATCACAGAGCACGCCAGTAATATTGTCTCGCAACAATCGACGCAGTTATATAATCGGCTTGGTGGAAGCCTTCACTTTAAGAAAACATGGTCTTTTCTACGTAACCTATTAGAACGATCAAAATAGAAGGCTGAAACTAGCAAACTTATAACACGACTAATTGAACTAACGATGAAGTACAGACAGGACATATTGCAAATCCTAATTCAAACCTACTTTCCGCAGCATACGACCGAGTTCATGTCCGAATATAAGGGCCTTCCCAGCCAACACTCTAAGCCAAAACGGAGCAACAGGGGTATAGGGGTTGCTCCTTTCAGGGAGCAATTGCATTGCCACTCCCATTACTCTCCTAAAAGGAGTAACTGCAGAGGGAGGAACCGTTGCTCTCCTTTCAGTTCCTCCTTCGGGGGATGAACAGTTACTCCCTCCAGTTCCTCCCTGCAGACCAACAGTTACTCCCACCAGTTGCTCCCTGCCGACCAACCATTACTCCCACCAGTTGCTCTTCTAAGAGCAACAGTTACTCTTCACTGTTCCTCCCACGTGTTCGCAGTTACTCTCTGAAAACCAACTGCACATGCTTCCAGTTACTCATTCGGGGAAATGAGTATTTATCTCGAGTATGCTTGTCACACGCTTAACACATGGCGAGAGCTCCTTGGAAGAGCACTGCTTGGGTGCTTCTAACACAAAAAGTGGACAATATTGAAAGGAAAATAAATGCTTTATTGTTCTTTTTATGAGGCGACGTGTGACCACACGTAAAAGTAGACTTCACCACACCACAGCCAGCACTAAACAAACACCATAATACATCAAAGGTTTTCTGCGTCATCCGTGGAAAAACAATCTTGAATTTCTAGCATAGGGCAGTCTTTGTCATCATTGGTGAGAGAAGGGCAACTTCTCCAATTCTGAAGAATTCAAGTTTCGCAGCTGGTGTTTCCATCAGGCTAGCGCAGCAGAACGTCACCGCAGGCATATGTGAAGCATCTCATTGCTGCAAGAAAAAAAAATAGAAGTGTGAGGTTAAACATGCCAGAATCAATTCATAACAATGAGTCACACACACTGCAGCAGCGCTTACATTCTAGGATGTCTACTGCAAAACGAAATGTGAAAAAAAAGGAAGGTTCGGCCAAACGTTACTTGGCAAGCCATATAAATGCTGATGTGGTAGACGCTCTTCACATGATGTCTCAGACAGCAATACTCTGGAAGAAAATGTGCAGCACCTCAACAAGGCATATTTGTAGCAGTTAAAGATACCCTTAGGTTCAGTTAACTTGTTTCCTATACACAGCTGAGTGACATTTCTATGAGCCCATTCACCAATGGGCATTCTAAATGAGGTCATGTGTGTGGCAAATAACACGTACTGTCCGCTCATGTTAAAATGCTTATTTAGCTCGTGCACATAGTTGCTCTCGATTCTACTGTTCTATCATACGCTGCTGCGTCTTGAATTGTGCAATACCTGTAGGCACAAGCCAAGCATGCGAAGCCTGCTTGAAAGCAACCATTTGCAGAGGCTACATGATAATCTTCAGTATATTTCTTTGTACTTGACGCAAACGGCTGGACAAAACTATAGACAAATAAATGTCGACCGTGCTACCTTCAAAAAATGCTTTAAATTTAGAAAACTAGGGTGCATTTGTTCACTCGGTTGACGAGTCACAGCCACGAGATATGTAAACGAAGCAATATATCTTAAGGCATGCACAGATATTCTGATTCTTTGTTTGACAGTGTCACAGATAGCTTGCCAATACATATATATTTGAGAGCAACAAGATGTGAAGCTTTTATTAGTTCAACGTCTTGTTGGTTCACAGCCAAACAGGTTACTGCTTGTTAGACAAATTGGAATAAGCACACCATGGTTTCCAAAAAAAAAAAATCATTATTAGAAGTTAGCTCCCGGTGTGAATGTCTGCCTCTTTATTTTGTACTGCCTTCTACATGTGCCACAAATACATTTGTTGAGGATGTGCTACCAGTCAAGCCAAGATCGCATACTTGGTCAATGTGATGGAAATACAAACATTAGAAACACTGCCACCTCTAGTAAGAGCATAACACTTCAGTATCTTGGACTAGCAAAGAGGTGCACAAGAAAGTTAAGCCCACTCTTGCGGAACTTTGAACGCGAATATTTCAGAGTGGGGGAGGTCAACATGCTGTGGCACTTTTAAACCCACGAAACATCTGCAGAAAACAGGGTAAAGGCAAGTCAAGAAACGCTGTTATGAAGGCCTGCGCATGGACAGCTTTGTGAATCTAGGCCCAAGTGTTATGCTTTGTGCAAGCCGAAATCCATGTAAATAGGGAAAGCATACTTTTAAAAGCACCAGCGTAAACAAATCTTGGCAGTTGGCTTTTTAGTACAAACAGCAATCTCTGCAATGAAAACATAAACTTTTTATCTTAACGGTAACAGTGTGAGCACACACACGGGCCAGCGGAGCCATGTCGAATTGTCAGTGCCAGTGTAACCATGTGGCATAATGAACTATTCTCTGGCCAACACATGCACAGTTTGCCCCTAAAAAGCGATGCTTTCATATACGTAGTACAAAAAGTCTGCACTTACCAAAATTCACTTGCTTTCTGTACTTTAGCATCGTTGGGAGCATCTTTATCTGCAGTATAACCAAACTTTGTGTCATATCCCTGAAAAAAAAGTAAAAGACATGCGTCAAATATTGTTTCATTTGGTAGCAGTGAAGTCAGGTTAAGAACAGCCAAGTGGGAATCAGCCTAATTATGTGCATGCGGCAAATCCCAAACGGCGTTATTGAGGTTGTCGAAATTTTCGTCGATTGGTATTAACGTCGATATGTGACTTCAACGGCATGCCAAGTTTTCACAGCGCATAAAGATTTCATGATGCAGAATAATGACAGCGCTAACGAGAACATACAGCATTTATGATTGTCTTTCACAATATTCAGTTTTGCTAAGGTTTTGCATCACTAAAGAAATCTGAAAATTTGGGTCATTCCTCCTGCAATTGTTCTGTCAATATGTAAACTGCTCGCTTGATGGTGCGCTTATAAAATAGTACGTTCAGCGCAGAGGTGAAGCAAGTGACGCAGTGATGTGGGCAGATTTTTTTTTTTTTTAGGCGTGCGGGGAGGGGGGGGGGGGGTCCGCTTATCTGAATAGGCCGGGCAAGCGAATATGGTCGTCAATTTGGGCTCCCTACGCCCGGCCTAAAAAAATTCTGTGCGCAACCACCTGGCTATGCCAGTGAAGTGATGCGACAATGATTTGTTCACTTACTGATTTACATACACTTTACATCTCTAAAAAATGCGGCCCAAGGCCCCAACACTCAGCCGTTAACATTACATAAAGCCAATGGTAGAAAAGTGCCAGTATGAATGCAGCTACAACCCCGCCCCAATGTTTTTTCAAGCGAGGTAGTGTTGCGGAAATGAACTTTTAACTGCAAAAGTACACTGGCACTACAGTGGTGACAGGGGAAGCAAGAGGGTATGCAGGCGGTAATAGAGGTAATTTAGTCCGACTAGGCTAGCAATGGATACGGTGAATAAGAGCAAATCATTTCTCTTTCAATAGCGCAACCACTCAACAATGTATTGTAAGAGCATTAAATGTTGCTGGAAATGCCACTCACCTGCACGCTGATGCATGCACAGTCCTTTGTCCGACGAGCGAACAGGCTTGCAGATAGCTGAAGACGTGTTTACGATGTGTTTGTTCCACCCAGCAGCAAAATCCACAACTACTTCGCGCTCAATAAAGATAAATATACACTAACCTTCATCACGAATAAGTAGAAACGCAAATCTGCGACACACACACACGATCAAAACATCGCTCACAAGCTAGCACGTCCATGTGCTCGCCAACCACAGACCATATGAAAATGAGTAAGTAGTGCGAACGCGAACCTAGTTGCGCCGAAAAAAAAAAAAAAACGTCGAGCAGTGGCAGCACAGGCGTCAGCGCAAAAATTTCAGTGTGTTCTCCTAATACAATTATAAAAAAAAACTGAGGTACATTAAAACTCATAAATAAATATAAAAAGTTGAGTGTAATTTTTATTTAGTGCTAGTCAACATAAACACCGAATAAAAATTACTTTGTAACTTACATCGTTTGCTACGCTAGCGCCACACTTGTCGTGCGGGCGCAGATGGCGCAGATTTGTCATTCTGCCCTCAAACTACACGGTGAAGCGTGCTACTAAGTGTATGGCTGATGAGAAGCGCGTCTGGGTCAACTTTTTTTTTTTTTTTCTCCGATATATATATGGGCGGGGGGGGGGGGGGGGGCTCCTTATGCACGTGTTTCGGTGCTTGATCGACTTTGACGCCCTTACTTCGCGGACGAACGGCGTGTCTAGGCTTTTTTTATCGTTGTTTTGCACGTGTTTCGGCGTTCGGTCCGCTTTGACGTGCCAACTGTCCATTCTGCTGCTGCGTGTGTTAGGTATTTGCCGTACTGTATTCTCAGGCCTTCTGTGTTCAGCCAGCGCTGCTATCTTATTATCTACGGATGCTAAAATAAATCACTGTTTTGGTTTGGTGAAGTTTGGCACACAGAACCAACAATAATCTGGCCCATGAATATCAATGTGGGCGGCATGCATATTTGTGTGCGGTGTCCTGCCGGGGAGTAACCGTTGCGTGACGAGAGCATTTACAGCGGTTCCTCCTTCCGTTGCTCCCTTACAAACTTTAGATGAATACAGTTGCTCCCCATTCTCGAACAAGTCGGCCATCTTGTTCCGCTTGGTCTTTTCGGAGAGTAACAGTCGGTCTGAAGGAGTAAAAACAGCCGTTGCTCCCATTTTGGCCATTTTTGGCTTAGAGTGAAGATTTAAACCGTCCCATAATGGGAGCAGAGTTTTGCGCGGCATTATATCAGCTGTGCAACACCTCAGATCTAAGACCAGATCGTGTCACCAATAAATCTATACGCAACCTAGACGCAGGCTCACTTAGGGTTCTCACTGAGTATTTCAACCAGCACTGGGAAGAAAGCAGCTGCCTTCCCAGTGGAAACATGACAAGGTAACATTCATCCCAAAGCCAGGCAAACCACTCAGCCTAGCTAACTTGCGCCCTATAGGCCTCACTTCATGTGTCGGCCAACCTATGGATCACATCATCCTCAATTGCCTTAACAGATTCATGTAGACGAATCACCTCTTCCCTCCCAGTATGTTTGAATTCAGGGCAGGGCTCTCCTCCCAAGATGTGATGCTCCAGCTCAAAGAGAAGTACTAAGGATGACTTTACACATCTTTCAAAAGCAATATTCACACTTGACTTGGCTAAAGCATTTGACAATGTCCGACATGCGGCTATTCTGAAGAATGAACCTGCGTGCGCTCAACGTGAGTTCCCGCACTTAGAAATATGTTGCGACCTTTTTAATGAACAGAACCACCGAGATACATCTAGGATCGGTTAAATCTCCAACCTTCACCCTCGGAAGTAGGGGCACTCCGCAAGGGGTCATACTCTCTCCTTTCCTCTTTATTGTAACCCTGATACCCATCGCGAAAAGATTAGCTACCATACCAGGCCTACAACACGCACTGTACGCCGATGACATCACATTTTGGACCACCACGGGCAACTGTGCCACAATCGAATACACCCTCCAGAGAGCAGCACTAACAGTACAAGAATAAGCATGAAGCGTTGCCCTCAGCTGCTCAGCTCCTAAATCTTAACTCCTTCTCATTCGTCCCACGGATCCTTTTCCTCTAGAGATATTCGCATACATGGATGATCGACTCCTCCCTCAGGTAAGCAATATCAAAGTTCTAGGCCATCACATTTCTAATAACGGCTCCAAATCCATAAGCAAAGGTACTATACGGCGCTTAGTGCAGAATATATCAGCCCTCATGAAGAGGATTTCTAATCGCCACACAGGCATGCGCGAAGCGGACACACGCCGCCTTGTCCAAGCATTCTGCCGGTGTAAAATTACTTATTCCTTCTCCTATCTTTCCCTTTCATCTGAAGAGAGGGATCAGATAGAACACCTCATTCGTACAGCATTTAAAACTGCTTTGCACCTGCCTAAAGGTACCGCTACGAGAAATCTCCAGTTGGGGGTGCAAAGCACCATTGATGAACTAATCGAAGCGGACCTCATCAGCCACTATGCCCAACTTTCGCAATCCGAAACAAGAAGGCTGCTGCTTCAGTGCCTCAAACTCAACCTCACTGGATGCCCTACCTCCACAAAATCTCCTCCAGAATACATTAGCGACAGTCTTTTGATGCCGCCATTGCCTAAAAATACCCACCCCCTCCATAATCCCACCGGTGAATAGCCACAGCTAGATTGCTTCATAAGCGCTACGCATCGTCGACTCCGGTCGCTTATGTCGATGCCATAAAAAACGCCCATCGTCCTCTATTTGTGGCGGCAGAATTAGGCAATGCCCATAACTTACTGTGTAGCGCCACCTTCGACCGAGTGGCTCGACCAATCAACGCGGAAGACGCAGCGATTGCGTTAGCGATTGCTCACACCCAGACGGAGTATATCTTCTCAAACTCAAGAACGGCCATTAGTAATTTTGATATGCGTTGAATTCATACACCTCCACATCGTATCCTATGATTGCTCCCTCCACTTCAACGAATAATCACCATTTTGTGGATTCCCGCGCATTGTGGCCATGTCGGTAATACAGCCGTTCATGAGCAAGCCCGAGCACTCGTCAACCGGGCAGTGGACGGTCTGCCTTCCTTTCGCAGTGCGCGTGAGTGCTTATTCACCTACCATGAGATTACATTACCGCAATTGCTGCATAATCTACCCACCAGCACAATAAATAACTATCACAGACTAAGCATATCGTTTGGCGCCGACTCCAAACAGGCACCTTGATTTTTTCCTTCATACAATATAAAATTCACCCACATGATACCTTATCTCATTGTCGCCTCTGCTCGAGTCCCCGAGCCGACTTTAATTATACATATAGAACTTGTCGAAACATCCTAAATCCCCCCTTTGCGGGGGCTGAGCGACAGAAGCAATGGGAGGCTGCTCTGCGTAGCTCACACCCGGACGACCAACTTCGGATCGTACGCTGGGCCATAGGGGTCTCCGAAGCGCACATACTTTCGGCCACCTAGAGCAGCCTGAGGGCTCATCGTCTTCTTCTTCCCTGACCCCATCCCCCTTCCTCACCTGACCCATTTTGGCGTCATTAAAGTTGTTTTCTGCTCCTCCCACTTCCATCACGGGAAACCTAAAGACATCACGTGGCAATATGTTGGCGTAAGGTAACGTGACTTATATGTGGAGTTTGGTGTCTCAAGACCACCATATGATTGTGAAAGACGCCGTAGTGGAGGTCTCTGGAAATCTCTAAAACCTGACGTTTTTTTAACTTCCACCTCAATGTGAGCCCACGGACCTAGAGCATTTTCGCCTCCTTCGAAAATGCAGCCGCCGCAGCCGGGATTCGTTCACGCGACGAGCGGGTCAACAGCCGAGTGCTTTAGCCACTATACCACCGCAGATGGGTGGCATAAAATAACAAACACTGCACGAGTTAATTACAAATTACCCTGCAGACTTCGTTGGAAGACATCTCAAAATAGAATGACGTCGTTGCAGCTCACGCAACAAAGCTCTATTCTTTGAGGTGCAGTGACAATTTTCATTGAAGGGAACACGGGAACGCGTTGTCTGCGTGCTCCGGCGGCTGCTGGCAGCGCGTTCAAGCAAGAGCGAGAGCGACCACAGTCTCTTTCTGCGTCTCACGGTGAGGAAAAGAACAATTCGTTGCTGATATCGAACCAGTGGCAAGATTGCGACCCTCTCCCCACTTAACGCGATTACGCGAGAGCCGGTAAGCGTCTTGAAGGAGGAGGGGTTGCAATCTTGCCGTTCTATTTCTGCAAAGAATGGTTTTTCTGCTCGCCGCAAGATGACAAACAACCAATGACAAGAGCAAAACAACCAATGAGTGTTTTGAAAAGGCTCTGAAAGGTCGCTCTTCTAGTTTTCGCTGTGACTGTGTTGAGCCTACCGCGCAGGCCGGGAGTTTTTCTTTATGTGTTTTGCTACAAATAACGGTTGCTACAACAACACACAAAGAACTTTGCTACGAACAATGTTCACTACTGTCACCCACGAGTTGCTGAGAACCACGCGGTAATCCCCCATCGCCTGTGCCAGTGCGATTTCAAACTCCTAAGCTTGCGTGAGCGACTTGCACCGTATGCTTCCTGGGTGTTGTGGAGTACTCCGGTGTCTGCTGTGAAGACTGCTGCTGCGTACGTGTTCGGCCGGAGGAATACTTCGCAACGTCCACGTAGAAGGCGAGCGGATCGTTGGCGTGTTCCTTTTGAGAAGGCCGTGGCTCTCGCCATGATTCTTGCTTGGTGCACTTGCGGATGCACGTGATTCGGTAAGGGGGGTACCCTCTGCCTTTGCAGAATGTTTTGGGGTAGCTGCCTTTCTACCTCCAGGGTCGTACCTGGCGCGTTGATTCCGATGCGTTGTAGTAACGTTCTTTCTGTTCTGGTCTGAAAAAAGCGGTGATAATGTGCCGTTCACTGGGCTTCCAATTTATTCCGTTAACGCCTAAAGCGAGCGTGCAATCGTGATATCGTTAACGCCCAAAGCGAGCGTGCATTCCCTGTAGGCGGGAGGGGGGGGGGGGGCATAGACCTAGGGTCGTCTTGTACGCCTTTCTGATCACCGCGTCGACGTTGATCTTCTCCGCAGCTTTCCATTTGCAAAACGACGATACTTAAGAGATGTGGCAGACTGCAAATGACTGTGTGATTAGTAATAGACTGTCTTCTCTCATGCTCTAGTACCGCGTGGCCACCTTTTTTAGTAAGTGGGTGGCCAGTGGGAGCGTTGCGTGGAGCTCTTGTACCGTCACGTTGCTACGGTTCAGGTCCTGAAGGTGCAACCCCACAACTCTGAACGTCGGCGCGTGTGGTATTGGTGTTCCATTTTGGGTTACCGTGTTGATGTGCGGCGTTGTCAAGCGTCGCGCACGTTTCGGCGAAATCACTAGCAGTTTCGACTTCGTTGGTGAACATTTGAGCCCGGTGGGTTGTAGGTGTTCTACGGCGGCGACGGCTTCTTGGAGGGCTGCCTCGATCTGGCTGTCACTTCCTCCGTTGACCACAGCGTGATGTCGTCCACACAAACCATGTACTTGATGTTCCTAGTCTTCTTGCTACGCCGATCGCGAGGAGGTTGAACAACACAGAAGAGAACAAGGAGCCCTGAGGGATCCCAGCGCTTCCCAGCTGTTTGAGCGGTAGTTTTAGTTCTGACACAAGCCGTGTGGAGTAGTTCGTCAGGAAATCTTTGGTGTAAGCGAACGTCCTGTCCCTCATCTTGAGGTGGGGCACCTGCCGAAGAGCGGGCGAATGGCGTAGGTTGTCAAATTCTCCGTGGAGATCAAGCCCGAGCACCGCTCAGTTGTGCAACGTGGGAAACTGCCTGTCCACGATTTCGTTATTCAGTGACAGCATGGCGATCTGGGTGCACAGTTTGGCAAGGAACTACTGCATTGTATGTAGATATATGTTGGAGTCTTCCAAAGAACATTCCTATTTGTTGAGTAGGACGTCTTCCAGTACCATCTCACGCACGGCGATAGAGAGATGGGTCTCAGGTTATCTGTGCTGGGTGATTTGCCCGGTTTTGGAATTAAGACTGTTTTCGCGGTCGTTCATTGTTGCGGTAGCTTGCCAGTCCGGCATTACTGGTTGTAATAATTGGTGAAGGCTTCGATTTCCATGCCGTTCAAGTTTCTATATTCCTTGTTTGGAACGTGGTCCAGTTCGGGCATCGATTCACAGGTAATTGTTTGCATAACCGCACGCACTTCCCATTCTTCGACGTCGGCATCTTGTCTCTTGTTGGCAGCCCCTTCGTAGCTGGGGAGTGGGTTCGTTGGTGCTACGGGAAGGTACTTGGCTTCCAGGCGTCATTGCACCTCAGCCTTTTTCATTTCTTTGACGGCTTTGTCAATGGTCTTGTTCAGAAAGTAGTGCTGAGCCACGGCCGGGCTATACAGCACCTGCGCTTGTTTGCTTCCTTACGGCCTTCTCAACCGTCGCGAATACAATGGGAGAGTTTTGGAGTACGTTTCGCCACCTGTCAGTGGTAGGGGCGCAGTGACCCTGCCATTGCATCTTCTGCGCAGAACACATGGCACAACAGAGATTGTCGATGTGAAGCCGTGGTATAATGGTTCTCGACGATGAGGGGGAGGCGGATTACTCAAGTCAGAGTAAGGGGATCATGTCTTCTTTAAAAAAAAAAACTAATGTTATGAGACAGCTCGACGCACAATTTAGGTGTGCATGTGCTCATCAATATTAAATGCTTAAGCTCAGTAAAAATGCGTAAAAATGGCTAACGAAGCGTAATGCATGAATCATAAAGCATTGGTAACGATCAGAGTGAGTTAGAGAAATAAACAACACTGAATTTGTTCTGCAAGCGGTGAGCACCAAACAACTTGGGCACTTGCTCTCGTTGAACAACGAGGCCGCAACTAGTTGTCGCTTACAGAAGTGACGAGCACACCTTCCTTTTGCTAGCTATGTTCTATTTGTATATCTTTACAAATATGTCTGTAATGCTCTTCAGGGCTGAAAGCTGCAGTGTGCTGCTTGACAGCTCTTTGAAACACGTACGTGACTTGTATCTCTAACGGTTAAAAATATAAGTAAAAAATTGGACGCATGTCTGCTTGTCAATCTGCAAATGTCGTCGAAAGACGATAGTTTTGCGTCTGAAGTGATTGAATAAAACGTTTATTTGATGTTCTGCTAAAGAAAATCGGTGAGTAGTATTCTGTAGGCGCTGCGTTAGAGTGCCTCGAGCGTGCAGCGGAGGTGTACAAGCGCACCAAGTCGCGTCACACGTGAGACATGAGCGCTATCTGGCAGTTATCTTGGAAAACGAAACGCACGGTTCTGAAATAGGCGTACCGTCCGCCTCAGAGGTGATAAGGTGTAGAAGGCAAGGCGACGGGTAGGTGCCACCACCATGTCGTTTTAGCAAAGCGTTGAAACACTTCCCTTTTCGGGCAAGCATGGCATGGTGAGCGCCGCGTGATAAGCGCTGCGGTCCTTCGAATAACTTATGTATGCTTTTTCTAGTAAGAGACGCACATGCAGAATATATACGTGTTTTTATGGTGCCTCACATATGCGCGATGATTGTTTTTTAATAGACAATCGCACAAGCATGAATGCTGAACCTTGAGCAACATTGGTGGGCGCTGCGGATGGGTTTGGCCGTTTGGCGTATCCGCTGGTGCCGTGTGAAGTGCCCGGTACCGTTGAGGGTGGACAAGCAGACAAATGGACAGATAGCCAGACAGATAGACCAAACATTTTGCATGGAAGGTCCCCAAGAAAGACTATCATCTTAAAATACTGGACTTTAGCTGCTGAATAACCCCTTCGGACGGCTTGCTCTGGAGGAGTGGCGTGCATTGTCAAGGTGTAACCACCTGTAAACATTAAATTCCGGAGACCCCGATCTCTTATGGGTTACTTCGTACTCTAAACCATATCCATGAATAATGTGAAAAATGCAGCTGCTTACGCTCGCAAGCCGCTTGCCTTCCCACATTAGATCGAGTGCAAAGAAGCCTTGCAAAGATCCTGCTTCACGAGTTTCGCCCCTACAGCAAAAACAAACATCAAGGAAGCGATAAGTGGAGACCAACGAACCAGACCTGGATGTTGCGGCTTCACGAGATGCTCTCACTGAACAAGAAGCAGTAAGTGTTTGTAGGCAAACAATGAGCAGCAATGCTCATCTTGTGTGTCGACACCTGGCTATGATAGGAAGATTACGCTCCCAAGTGTCGTACCATCGTTCGAAATGTAAGATGGTGCAGCAGTTGTTGAAAGAAGAGGAAAAGGCGTCCGCATATTATCGCGAAAGCAAGCACCTCGTGAGTGTTAAGCGAATTGCAACAGACGCGCAGAAAGGAGAGAAAAAGGCCGTGTGTCTTTTGCATCAAATGGAATGTTATGGAGATGAGCATTCAGCGTACCCAGAAGAAGTTGTTGGAGAGTGTGTGATATTTTATTATTATTATTATTATTAACATTATTATTATTTTGTATTTTAATATTATTATTATTCAGTGACCAGGCACTGACGAGTCATATTCTGCAGGCTCGTGCTTCTTGTGCTACGGGACTTTTCTACCGCTGGGTCAGGCCATCCGATCCCGTCTGAAGCCATCAGCGAGCGATTTCGACACGTCGCAGCCAAGCATACCGCAGCACGAGTATCCTTTGGAAACCTTGGCAGACGGAACGCCTACTTAAACGGCCCGCAGTGCACGGCACTCTGCAGTCGGCGGCGATTCAGCGACCAGGCACTGACGAGTCATATTTTACAGGTACTGTGTTTACCTTGTCAGTCTAACAAACGTTTGTTAGCCGCTGACTGCACAGTGTATTGTTTGAATTCGCTAAGAAAAGTAGTATTGCGTGCAACAAGTCACTCCCAGATTACGGTCGTTTTTTGAAGTGTGTGGAATGTGAGAACATTTATCATTTGGGACAGCATTGTTCCGGTGGGGTGCAAAATACTGCCACGTTTCATTCCTCAAGCTTTGTTATCACCCCTATACACTATACAATTCTCAGCTCAAACCGTGCCTGCAGTTTTCGAAAAGCTTCGGGACTATAGTAGATCATTTCGATAAGATCGCGCCCACTCCGTGAACTGTACAGATTATTCTGAAACACTCGTCACCGCCAGCGATAACGCTAGAGCATTCGATGGCAAGAGTATAAATGCCGACGCACTTCGCCGCTTGTCGGTATTTGATCGACGGCCGACGCTCCGTTTACTGATATCTGTGCAAGACTGCTATTGTAATCGGACTTTCCATTTACCAAGCGCCGGTTCGCCCAAATAAACAGTTAAATCACAACATAAATTATCCTGTCTTCGGCCACGTCACGACCCCTTGACAATATTTTCGCGGCAAAGAGTCAAAGCAAACGTGATTCATGGGTATGCAGAACTTGTCGTTCGGCTAAACAACGTGGGGGTGGGGCGTTTTCGCAGGCAGTGGGTATGACTACACAGAAGATTCTTCAGAACCTGAGATGGCATCATAGTTGGTTGCTATTAAAGGTAGCCTTGCTTCTTTGTTGACCATGCACAGCAAAGTTGACTAACTGCTTCTCCTAAAAGCCGAATTTACAAAAGTAACTATGTCAGTGAAGGATCTGGAAGAAACAGGTCCTTTCATGTCAAAGCAATACGATTTGGTCTTGCAGCAGCTATCAGCCAGCAAAAAAAAGGGAAGCTGCACATGAGGCCCAAATTGCTGACTTTAAAAGTGAACTGAAAACGCAAGCAGAAATGATTCAGCAACTTCAACAGGATCTAAATGAAAGTGAGCAGTATAGCAGAAAGGCACGCATGGGAATGGAAGGACTACCAGTCGTACATAACGAAAACCTGAAAGCAGTCTTGTCAGACATAGCCAGCAAACTCGAGCTATCAGGCTTTGTTAGCTTTGATATCGAGGTCGTTCATCGCTTGCCAAGCAAACACAAGGCCAACCCGGCGGTACTTGTGCGCTTTTCGTCGGTGGCTGCAAGAGAACGATGGTTTGATGCTAGGGGGAGACTAAAACGTTTGCACCAAAACGGGCAGTGCCAGAAGCTGTTTTTCAATGATAGCATGACAAAGCTCAACCGTAACCTGTTCTGGCGAGTGAGAACGGCAGCCCGAGAAAAAAGCTACAAATTTTTATGGGTGAAGGGAGGCAAGGTTTTTGTGAAGAAAGACGAAGATGAGCCTCTGATCCAAGTGAACAACTTGTTGTACATTGCTAAAACCTCATAAACTCCATGGCAATGAACTTTTATACCACATCAAATTTAACTGAGTTTAAAGATATTTTTGGCTTTAATTGAGAACAGGACTTTGCAGTGATTAGCGTAAATATTAGAAGCCTTCGAAAGTACTGCGATGAATTGAAAACAGTAGCGGGGTCGCTCAAGGATTGTGTGGACGTGTTTGTTTTAGTCGAATCAAATGTATCAGTGGATGTCACAAATATGTTTTTCTTGGATGGTTACAAGACCTTTTTTATGTCAAGGCCAAACCAACGAGGTGGTGGCATAACGCTATTCGTTCGCACGAAATATTGTACCACATCAGTGAATATCACCTTTAGCCATGCAGAATCCCTTCCAGTGAAAATCACGCTAGCTAACACGGACTTTTTTCTGCTAGCTGTTTATCGTCCTCCTAAAAATAATGTCTCACTAATCTTGAGCGAGCTAGATGAAGTCCTAGACGGCCAAGCAATGGTGGATCAAATTTGCGTGGTAGGAGCTCTAAACATCAATACATTGAACTATACCACAGTCAATGTATCTGATTACCTTTCAGTTTTTGCAAAATATGGCCTACAGTCGACCATAAAATCCCCAACACGCGAAGAATGCATACAGACCAAACTTGTGTCTTCTTGTATAGGCCACATTGCAATGCGAGCACCAAATTATTCACTTAGGTCTTGCGTGATTAAGCAAAAATTAGCTGACTGTTATTTCGTGGCCTGTCGCCTATGTGGACAATTGCCACTGCCGAGCGATGAGAGTACAGAAGGAAAAAATAATAGTAATAAACAGGAAATAGATATATTTATTAGCAAAGTTTTCAATCAGTTTATAGCACAATTTGACTGGATGCAGTTAACTGTGGGATCGAACTATTCCGCAGTCTAGGAAAAAATTTCCGAGCAGCTACTAAATTTCGAACGTTCAAGTACATATGTAAAAACTAAAGAAATATAGAAAAACTTATTCGGGGTTCACTGTAGATATTATGAGCGCTATTTCTCATAAAGACTGGCCATGGAAACGTAGCCGACGGGCACCAAAAAATTAGGATTTAAAAATTGAATACAAGAATGCAAGGAATAGAATTGTCGCTCTGAACGGCAGCGAAAAAGGGGTATTATTTGGAATGATTTAACCAAGCATACAAAAATCCGACAAAGACATGGGCTTTGATAGACAATCTACAAGACAAAAAGAACACGCCCACTGATCTACTCAAATCGTTTTCCGAGAAACCAGAGATAGTGGTTGATAAGTTCAACCACTTCTTCACGCGTTTTTCTAAGAATGCGCATGCGCATAAACGCACGTGCACGCTTAAACGGTGTGTTCCGGCATCTGCTTATTTGCCCACGCTCTCGAAGGAAGATCTCAGGAGAATAATTTTCAGTTTTCGTCCAAATAAGCAACCAGGAATTGATGGTGTAGCTGTGGCCACACTTCGACGGAACTTTGAAGCATTATCTAATACTTCTCTTCATGTTAAATGAATTTTTAACCAGTGCATCGATTCCCGAGAAAAAAAAACGGCAATAGTTAAGCCATTGTTGAAAGCAGGGAAAAAAGATGTTATAGAAAATTACAGACCAATTTCTATCTTGCCTATACTCTCCCAGATACTAGAAAAATTTTTGTTTCAACGTATGACATCCTTCTTACAGAATTTCTTGCTACTAACACCCCGGCAATTTGGTTTCATTGCTAATCGCAGTACTATAACTTCATTAGAAGAGTTTAGTCATGAAATATATTCGGCTTCAGACGATAACCTGTTCTGTTGTGTTCTATTTTTAGACTTAGCAAAAGCGTTTGAAACAGTGAATCATACCATTTTGTTAGAAAAGCTATTTCGTTTCGGCTTTAGAGGGTTTTTTTATGATGTGCTCTATAATTACTTACAAGACAGGTCACAGGTCGTTACAGGATGTAGGGAGGTAATTAGCAATAGAAAATATATTACTGCTGGTGTGCCACAATGAACGGTGTCGTTCTTGTGGCACACCAGCATCGCTCTTTAATTTATTTATGAATGACTTCCCCTTGGGAATTTGTAAAGCCAATGGGTACCAGTTTACAGATGATACGGTGCTATTAATACGTCACATACGTTATGAAGGGGCGATTAATGCTCTTCAGAGTGAAATTCATAATGCTATGATATAATTTGAAGAAAACTCTGTAATTCTAAACGAAAAAAAAAACAAAACTTATCTGCTTTTGAAGCCCTCTAAAACACAAAAAATGAATGTACCAATTTTTCTTCACATCGAACATTGCAATCCATGCAAATATTCTGCAGTGGAAATTGTTGAAACATTCAGATACCTAGGCGTAATTTTTCATACTGGTATGTCTTGGCTACATCACATGGCATTTATTTGTTCCAAACTGAGAAGTGTGGCATGTCTGCTTTTCAATATAAAAAGCTTGGTGCCTCTACCCATGAGAAAAATGATAGTTCATTCGTTAGCATACAGTGCAGCGAGATATGGGACAACAGTTTTTGCATTTTGCTCAGAACGCTAGAAAACACGCATTGATAGTTTACTTCAAAATATTTTAAAAAGTGTAGCTTATAATAGTAAGATGATAGTACTATTTTTCGGGATTTGGGCTTTTGTGTATTCCATGATTTCTTTATTAGGACAGTTGTTCTAATATACAATTGGTTTGATGACTTTAATGTGCCAAATGTAACGCGTCGACCCCTGAGAGAAAAAAAGCGTTTTATAGTACCCTGGTTCTCTACCAGATATGGGGAAGCATGTAGAAGTGTATATATTCCAAAAATTTTTAATGCACTACCTGACGAAATTTTTTCAGTGAGTCAGCGAGTTCAAACAGGCAATTAAATAAATTACTCACTGAGCTGTAAAATCACAACGTCTATTTGTATGCCGCGTATACTCTGTGTCCCTTCTTTGTTCATTTTTTTTATTTACTGCCTGTAAATAGTAATGCTGTCAATCGTATGCTCTGTGTCCGTCCTTTGCTCCTCTTTTTTATTTACTGCCTGTAAAAATCTAATGGTGTCAATCGTTTGTCTGTTCGTTGGTAAGGAAACAACAATAGTTTTGTTACCGTGTATCCACATCGCTGCAACCGGCTTTGCCGGGCCTAGTCGCACAAGTCCCGGGGACTTAGACAGGCCCGCTTCTTTGTATTTCTTATGGATGTGTACAATGAATTATTACTATATTATTATTATTATTATTATTATTATTATTATAATTATTATTATTATTGTTGTTGTTCTTGCTGTTGTTGTTGTTGTTGTTGTTCCTGAAACTCTCAGGGTACATTTTTACATTACACAGGGGAGGGGCTGAAACACAGTTGAACAACAAATAGACACAGGAATATATAAACACATTAACATGAAGATAAATATACTACTACATTTTTACATGCAAGGAGTGCACTTTATGAAAAGACAACTAAACTCAAACCACGAAGGATACACAAATCAACCAATAACAGTTACACCGGTTAGTACAATTCACGATTGCGAATTTATTAGAGAATTCTTCAATATAGTGGGGTCGGTGAAGCTTACTAATGATGCAGGGAGGTCATTCCAATATGTCCCCAAAAGGCTACGATCTCGCTCGCATTTGGGGGATTCTGACACTGCCAGCAGGAAAGGAACGAACAAGGGAAACTGGATGCGATTATTCGAAAGTGCATTAAGAGGGTCTTGGGCCTTCCAAACAACACAAATGAGGAAAAGCTCGAGGCTCTTGGTATGCATAATACATTTAGTGAGATTGCAGAAGCGCAACAAACAGCACAAGCTGCACGACTGTCCTCTTCCAAAGCTGGGAGACGCATCCTGGAGTTTCTGGGCTGCGAACCAACTATGGTAGCAGACAAAAAGATACAGCTTCAACCCAAATTGAGGGAGCAGATTACGGTCTCACAAATTCCTAGAAATGTTCACCCTCTCTACAATGTCGGCCGCCGGGCCGCTAGGGCTAGGTCGCTCCTCAGTTCCGCCGCTGCCACCCCTGAACTTGTGGCGTTCGTTGACGCAGCACAGTATCCCGGCACATCCAATTTCGTGGCTGTGGTCACTGGCCTTCACGGTAAAATCCTCACGGCAGCATCTCTTCGAGATACCACGCCGGCTAGGGCAGAGCTGGCTGCTATAGCAATGGCCGTGGCGATTCCCATGCGCACGCGCATTTTCACTGATTCTCGAGCTGCTGCACGAGCGTTCATGACAGGGTCAGTCTGTGAGCAGGCGGCCCATCTTCTTACCAAAAGACCACATTGCACGGAAATCGA